>NC_049911.1:8072249-8381624 GCF_001411555.2 Juglans regia | reverse complement strand
TTATAATATTGTTATTCAACTTTTACTCTCTCCTTTCCTAAAACCTAATAAAACATCTTAACTCAAACTATTTTACTACTATACACAAACCATATCACTATTATTTAAAGATTTCTCATCTTCTCCCATTCCCCTTAACGAGGCCTAAGTTAATACAACCAACATAAGCATATAAACAGAAAATCTCAAGCTATATGAAACAATTTCTCATGCGTTAAGAAAATAAGCAAATATAGCCAATGTACGCAATGGGATACAATTAAGGATCTCCTGAGGTACAACATACCGATGATCTGTATGATGACCAGCATGTCCAAATGTAAGATTAATAACCAAAAACTACTTCACCAATTGAAAAAGGAACCCCTTGCGGATCCCATGAAGAAATATTCAAAAAATGTATACATTCTGAACATATATGCTCATATATATATGGCACGGTGAAGTTAAACAATCAGCTCTCATGTCTATATGAAACCAAGCGATCCATTATTGGGAAAAAAAAAAAAAAAAAAGATAACCATGCCATTGTAATAAAAATGCTAACAAATGAGGACCTCTAAGGTTAAATACATGACCAATCTGTATGACACCGGCATGTCTAATTTTGTCTGAACTACATGAATGACCAGATACTAACACCCTCCATGCATGCCACTAATATATAGCAACAGCCTGATCATGGTTTAAGATCCTAAAGGATATTGCTTCTAGTCCAAAACTAGATCAATATATAATTCATATATAATATATATTAAAAAATTATGGGATGTTTCATTGGAAGGTCCTTGTGTTTCACACTCCAAATGTAAGAAATCATGAGATCTAAGTGTTTGATTTATAAATAGAATTGCAAAAATAAAGCTCACACAATGACGGGTACGTATATATTGATGTGGGATATCAGATATACTCCATATAATAAGTAGTTTACAATTTGACGTAGAACATCAAATTCCATCAATTTGTAAATTAGTTTTTTATGATTTATTTTGTAGACCAAAGATCTCTCTTATAAAACATTTACAAATCATGCTTAGAAGAAACTTCTTTGAAGCTAGCTACAAACACTACAAGAGAATGCTTTTTTTGGGACGAAAGCATTCATCCCAAAAAATGGCATTTTCATCCCAAAAGGGTATTAGAGATTAAAAAATTTCATCTCTAATTTGTCCCAAAAGGTCCGTCTCAAAAGGTTTTTTTGGGATGAAATCGAGCAGAACCAGTCGAAAGCGGTCAAACGAGAATATTTTTTGGGATAAAATATTTTCGTCCCAAAAATTCATTCGAATGGTATATTTTTGCTAAAATAAAAGAAACAATATTATTACTATATTTGTTTAATGCATCTATCATATACCATAAAGAAAGATTGCTGCGAAATTATCTGATATGCAAGATTTTCAAATATATCACAAAACTTCTCCCATTTATTTGGTGGCATTTCTTGATATGGATTTTAACGCACCTCTGTTGCACTACTGAACTTCTGATAGTGTGCATGACATCTACCTTTGCACCTCCAAAATGCATTGGACATCAGCTCCTCCACCATTAGTCGATCATCTCGCCGACCAAAATTAAGTTCAAACTCATCCTTGAAAAAATTATAAATGATTAGTCTAAATACAAACTAATTATAAATTAATCTGTTATACTTAATTTTTTTTCTAAGTAACTTATTACCAGGCAAGGATTTTTTATGTGGTCTTCTACATCTTAGGGAACGTTAGCCTAGGAGGATGTAGTCATCGGTACATATGTGCGAGTAAGGGTATCAACATAAAAAGCAAGTCAAGTTGCTGAATCCATAGAGCCACCGGTGTGATCATCAGGAATATCAACTTTAATTTTTTCCGTTTTCCTTATTTTCTCTGTGCAAACACCCCTAGTAGTATCTCGACCTCGGCGATGTCTTACAATAGCTATACAGTAATTAAAGCACATAATATCCAACAAATTATTTTATTTTAAAACACTATTAATTAAATCATCACATAAACTCAAGGTTACATTGGTAAAATTCTTTGTTCCGGGTCTGGTGATGTTGCCTCACCATTCATGGTAGGCGAACCAATTGGAGAGTCGGTAATGGACGGAGATGGCACACAAGTTGTTGTGCGTTTGGGAGGCATATCTGTTATAAACTGTAATAAATTATTATTCGTAAAAATGTTTTTATATTTATCACAACGATACTTACACAAAATTTAATTTTATTCATTATCAGCTTTGTTGGACTAGTCACCCTCATCCTCACTAGATACTTCAATTGACTCATGTTCTTCTGACAATCCACCATCAATTACTTTTGGTTCAACATCTTCTCTACGCAATGGAATCATGTCATATTGGCTAAGATCAACAAATAGATTAATGTTTGATTTGTTTTCTTGATATGCTTCTTCATTTGTTAGACCATCAAATTCTTCATGTTGTTCATCTGCCTCGGGCATGTAATCATATACATTTCTTGGTGCAAACTTCTGTACCACTCGCCATGAGTTTTTGTACTTCGGATCATCTAAATAAAAAACTCGATTTGCTTGGCAAATGAGAATGAAATGATCGTCCTCATACCATATGCAAGATGTATTGAGACTCACAAAATATTCATCATTACGCACTCCCAACCTAGGATTTAAGACATCCCACCAATTACATTTAAACAATCAAACCATATGTCCCCTCCACGTACTTTAACCCAATGATATTTTCAACAACTCCATCGAAGTCAATGTTATCCTCTCCGTCTTCGACTATGACCCCACAATTTTGAGTTTTTCTATATCGTTCTCTGTCAGTCATATAAAATCTATATCCATGCACCAAACATCCTAAGTATTGGATGACTTTCGAGATATTGTGTGGGATGGACGGAGCCTCTTTTCTATTATTAGCGATAGAGGATGGGGCTCGATTTGTCAGCAGAGGGTTGTCGCCTATCCAGACATTGTCAGTGAGTTTTATCGGGCCATGGGTCAGATAGAGGCTAATGAGGAGTCCTTCACGTTTACCATTCGGGGAGTGAGTATTACTATCTCAGTAGACATTATTGTTGATTTTCTTGGGTCCAATGTGAGCTTGCTGCATACCCTATACAACAACCGACTGTAGGGACAGATGGTGAAGATGTCATCAAACATGAGGCTCTAACAGATGATGATCCCACACACGATGAGATTCGTCAGTTGATGCATGACCATTCATCTCCTCCATATGATGGCAACAAGGTGATCAAACAGGTAGATTGTATCGCATTTTTCTGAATGCTGAATTTAGTTGTTTCCCATAATATTGATCTGTGGAAACACAAGACTGACTTCGGCATCGAACGAACTCGATTTATGTTATGGATAGCACGAGGAGAGACGATTGATTCGCCTTTATACTTCCACCCATGCATCCAATCTGAGTCACGATATTTGAGTGGAGGTGGTCTACCGTATGCATTGATGATCTTTGACCTCCTAGTCCAATTGGGGGTTAAGGTGCTAATGACAGAGCGGAGGCAATCACAGATCGGGCCCCTTAACAAGATCACCTTTAGCAAGAGCTAGGACCACTTGCGGAAGGCTCGAATTAATTTTCCAGCGGCACAAGATAGTGGCTCAAATTAATTTTATGATGTCGGTGTTGATAGATAGGTTGTAGGGGCTACTATCACGGAGATAAGATCCCTGCTCGAGGAGCATCGCATTCTTTTGATCCATGTCATGGAAAGGATCGTGGAGAGCATCACTGCGCCCATCATGGTTCGACTCCAAGAGATTGAGGGACGCATTACTGTCATCCAGGAGGACCTTGATAATCTTACACAGTAGTTTTATTTTTTTATTTGACTTTTTGTGTTGTATCGAACATTGTGGATTTAATTATTATATCGTTTTTTTTTTTTTGTTATATATAGATAGGTTGTTTATTGTCAAAAATATTTTTCCTTATTTTACTTACCGTTCATGATAATATAAAAAATGACACTCCTTAGAAGGTAATTGTTTTTTTTAATTGCAAATTCTTATTGACTATAATAAAACTCATTAATTAATATTTAAGTTAATTATATAAAATTCTTAGGAATATAATATATTTAATTTATCATAAATAATAATAAATCTGTATAGGTAGATTTTTTTATCTTTTGAAAATGATAACTAATAAACTCAAATAATATTTATTTTTAAAATATTTAAATTTCTTTCAATAAATTTCTGATTAAACCGTACTGTTCAAATGACTATTATGAGCATTCGAACAGTTTATATATCCGTTCAAACATAAAAGTATCGTTCGAACTATGTTGCAATCATCCCTGCCAGATTTATTTATAATTTTCCACCAAAAAGTTGGTTTGAATGATTAAATATAGCGTTCAAACGAGATCTAACTTTCCCGTGGCACAATTGTGTATATGTTCCCCCCACGACTATTATTCAAACTGTTATTTCAGCATTCGAACGTGAATTAAAATATTGTTCGAACTTGTATTGGAGCGTTCGAGCAATACAGCAATATCCCTACCATATTTATTTATAACTTCTCACCAAAACTACAGTTCGAATGATTAAATATCTCGATCGAACGGTTTCGAACTTTCCCTGACACAATTGTATATACTTTCCTGCCACGACTATTATTCGAACAATTATCATGTAACCATTCAAACGGTCATTAAAATACTATTCGAACATTTTTGTTAATGTTTGAACCGTTTTCTTTTTTTAAGACGCCATATTTTGTCACAGAAAGTCTAGTTTGAACAGATATTTCTCTGTTCAAACGCATAAAAACTGTATCCATGTTTTGAGACGATATTTTAATTTGCATCCCAAATAAGTACTTTTAGGGATGAAATTTAATTCGTCCCTAAAAGACTTCATCTCTAAAGATCAAATCTCCTATAGTGAAATCATGTCTTGGTTTCTTTCCAATTCACATGGATCAAGTCTTGGTCTCTGATTACAATCCTATGATCTTGTGGTATGTAATAGTGGGTTGTATTTAGATAGAAAGAAAACAAGAGATCCTATCGCATTAAGTAAGGTGAGAAAATATTTTGATATGTTACAAATCCATTACGTTAATCTATCTCTTGTCTGTAGTTTAAAGTATTATTATTCCTAAATGCTTGTTTCTGTTGTTTTTTCTCGATCTCCTCGTTATCCCGAGAAACAAGAGGACTTATATACTGCCTTATTTAGAAGGGTTGACCCCTCCCAAGTTCCACCAAAAGATTACAATGTAGCAGGTAATTTCATCAGATTATTGTAAGGTATAGAAAACTAGAGCGTCACTCATAAATTCTACAGCCTAGATGTCAAGACTAAAGAGAACCATTTGAAAGAGAGAGCTTATTTGTGATGCTTGTAATGCATCCAAAAGGGGGAGGGGCTCTATGTAAATAGCCCCTCTAGTGTAAGCCCCGGCTGGCCTTCAAGGGCCAGTCATCAAGTCTCATAAAGTGGCTTAAGAGCCACTTCATAACCCCCAAGAGAAGGTGAAGGAGCGCTCACTATGGGTGCCCTTTTCTTACATCTCTCACTCACACATAGTAGGCAAGACTCCAAGTCTGTATCTCTCAATATGTTCTCAATTTTGTTCATACTGACAAATATGTCGTGCGACCATCGAGCACAGCTGTAAAAGAAAAATAGGAACACTATACCAAATCTCTCTAAGAGAAGACCAGCATAGCAACATCTCAAAAGTGTCTCGTTATGCCCCAACTCATTTGGTCAAATCAAACTAAACATCCCTAATCCCTCTAGAGTCCAAATGACTCAGAGCCATACTCAATCAATCTCCATAAAACATAATGTACTTACAGTTATGTCGCAACTTCCAATAAGCAACATAACTTGCTGACAGTGAGTACACACCAATAGCAATGTGTTACCAAATAGTATTTTCTTCGCCCTCATGTCATTTAGTTTCAGACCAATCGCTTTCCCAGCAATGCCTCTTTAGACCGCATCATTCATGGCCATAGATAACATGCCAAAGTAGCAGCACTAAAACATCAATATTGTGACATAGTCAAAGGTCTCCTAAGGGCATAAATAAGTTAAGATCATCAATTATGACCTACAAAACTCATACGGTGAGGAAACAGGGATTTATTTACTCACCTCTATTGTTTGTGGCAAAAGCACATATAGTATGAAATACATGTTATGTTGAAATTCTCTTTCAAAAGAAATAGCGTATATATCATCTCAATACATCGTACAGATCTTAGCCTAGTTACTATCTCAGCGCTTAACTCAAGTCCCTTCATTTTCTCGCTATCCGAAGTACCAAAAAGGATCTCGCATCTGACTAAACCACTGGCTACATTGATTGTAGGTAATCATGCATGGTCCTTTTAAATATGATAGACTGCATCTTAGCTCCCACTAAGGTGATATATCTTTTGTGTCTTATAACTTATCCCTCTCTGGACAAGTACCGAGTGATACATTGTCTCATCTTTGCTCACTACTCATTTGTAGCGCCAAAGATGATTGCTCGTGTGAGTGAGTCGATCTACGCTTGTCGATATACATTTTTCACCATAACTCCCAAATCTATGGTGATTGTCTGTCTTACCAAAAGCTGCTTTTAGTCACGCCACATGATCATAGAACATATCAGTTTTATGTGCACGACAAGCAAAACTACGAGAGAGAGAAATCACATGGTCAACTAAAAAAAAAAAATCAAACCACAACTCAAAAATGGTGTATGACCATTTCTCTCCATGCGCAATCTCATGTGTAGTAACTTTCCAAAAAAAAACATGCTCCTACTAAGTGACTATGTTTTTATATAAAAATCATTTGTACAACCATGAAGTCAGCGACTCATCGCAAATCTCATTTAAGATCAAACTCATAATATAAACCTTAGATTGTAATTAGCAATTTCTATTGCGACTTTTAAAAATTTACAAGGTGATCACAAATATCATTCAGCAAACTCAATTTGTGACTTCAAGATTTGATATGAATCTTTTGTATTTAATAAAAGCATGTGAGATAACCCTTATTTATTTTTCTTAAGGGTAAAATGATTAAGGCCTTTGCCCCCAAGGACGAACACAACAATGTAGCCATTACATTTAATGACTTGCCTAAATCACATCACAAACTCACCTAATCAAGTAAGCCATATTTACCCTCTAACCAAATCTCAACCATTAACTCCCATCAGCAAACTATAATGGAAACTCCAAATAATATAGGCAAAACTAAATTCTTTAGTATTTTTCATATCATTAATTGTCTATGGATTTTGAACAAAAGCTAATAGAAACTATTTTTCTTATACTGAGTCTCACAAGACGTGAAGCCTTAACTACTTTTTACAAACTCATATCCATCACCACGTATATAGAAAACCCTCATTAGGCGACAATTAATAATTTAAGACAACTAGATCATCATATCTCTTAAGACAACACTTTTCTAAAATTGTCAAAAGCATTCAAAGAACCTAATTTTATTCAATAGGTCTTTAATAAAAAAAAAACTAGGTACATTGAGTATCTCTGAATAGATGGTTCGTTTAGGCTGCATGTAAACAGTACCTACCAACCGCATTCATTTGCTTTTTGTAACAAAATGGTATAAGCAACAATCATGCGCTCCAGTACTTTGTGCCTAAACATTACAAAAAATAACTATCTAATTCGCCTGCAAGAATCAGTTATTTGACTTTTTTAAGATAACTCTCAATAAATGTGCGATCAATAGTTATCTAAATGCAACTCAATTATTGCCAAGAGATAGATCTATACCTCTATCAGCTCCACTTTTCCTTTGTCAAACAGATCAACAACCTCAGGTTGGATCATATAAATGAAGTGAATCTAAAATTCTATGTTGAGGTTTCAACAATGTGAATTCAATACCTTTAGCGGAGTCATATTACAAATATTCTCTTCTCATATCTAAACGACGAGAGAACACTGATATATAGCTAACACGTTATTTATGAAGATCTTTATATTCTAAGAATTTTGAGAGTCACAATCACTAGTGGTACACCATCACTCAAAGGTAAAATTACACTAGTTGTTGAATTACTCCCACTATTTTCGACGATCTTTTATAAAAAAAAAATTTAAAAATATTACGGTCAAGGCAATTTGGAATGAAACGTAATAAAACGTTCTTTCCAAAAAATAAGTATTACAAAAATCTATAATTCTCCACCCTCGCCAAAAATATGAGTAATTTTCTTGACTCAACTAAAAAATGATCAACCTTAGATCCTCTAGACTTTTAATAGAATTCATGTTTGCACAAAAATAGTCACTCACTTTCTTAATGGCGAATGAACTTGATCCAAGGACGACAAGTCATAATTAAGGCTACAACCCCATATTACATCAACCAAACATGATGTAACAATTGTTTTACGCCATAATTTATTTATAACTTCATTCTTAGCAAGTCATTAAATTGCGAGATAATTGTTCTCATCATATAACTCATACGATTGCAATTTTAAAAAATATCTTAACTTAAAAATATATTTTCTTAAAAGAAAATTTGAATCGCATTTATATGATGAAACAATACTATGTCCCCTAGTGTGCGTGTATAGGAACTTTCACAAAAAAAAATGTTCATATTGTCTTTTTCATATTGACTCTACTAAATAAAGGAGATGGATCTCATTAGCAACAAAACTTTCAATTTCTCAAACTTCACATCCATCATCCTATACCTCCACGGCATATTTTAATATATCATCTCTCCACCCAAGAAATAATATCAGCAAGTCAATAAGTGACCATCCACCTTATAAACCTCTAGGAATTCTCAATAACTCCACTATTTGTAATGAGTCTTAAACCAAATTCGATATAGACTCCGCCAATATCACGTTAAAAGTGCCAAAAACATCTCCTTGTGCAATAAACGTAGTATATGACATTTTCTCAGCTAGCTAGCAATATCTCAATTTTTCATTTACTCAATATTTTTTGTATTCTCTAATCCACTATAGGAAAGAAAAGAAAAATTTTGCGAGAAATCATCTTAGCCTAAAACCTATATTGCATCAGTGTGACCACGAGCAAGATTTTTAGACTTAATTAAGTCGTACAAAAGTATTCAGACTTTTCCACAGTTACCATACAAACCTCTAAGGTATTTGGTATTACATTACTCTTAAGGGATGCTCCTAAGTTTATATATCTGCAAGAACCTATTTGTTCTTGCTGGAAAGAAAGAAAACTTGAGCAAAATTACCAATGTCAATACCACAGAGAGGTGCACTGATAAAATCTTTAAAATGAATATGCCAACCAATAATTTCCTCGACACTTTTGCACATTCAAATTTTAACGTCCTTACTTCCCAAACATACTAGCAATTTTTAAACAGTATGTACTTATATGTGAATTAATTTAATTTGCTTCAAGATTATAATGCTCAATCTCAAATATAGAAGTAATTAATCTTTGCATTACAAAATAATGCGCAACTTCTGTTATTACCCACAAAATTCTCAAATGCAAAACAGTGGTTTAGTTCTATTTGACAGTTGATCCTATCAACTTCTATGAAAAATTGTAGTGCTTACGTCCCACGCATACAATCTATTTGACAGTGGTTTATTATCTAACACTCATAATAATCTTAATTTGTTTCCAACTACTGTTCATGGAGGAGATTAATGTGACTATTAAGTCGCATAAATAATCTCTAGACTTTCCTCTCAGTTAACTCAAAGTTACTAATCTATGCACATTTAATTAACACACATCTAAGAAATTTGCCACATTAATCTAAGTTAGAACAAAAATAATTAATACACATCACACGATCGAAAATTCGCTAAGCTTCATAATCATCTCTTGCTCCTCAATGCCTAATTATTATTTTCTAACTTAATTTTTGCACAAATTTATATCGTATAGGAGATTAATTGCAAATCAATCTTAACCATACTCCCACTAGGATAAGCAATCTACCGAATTAGTCAGATGCAAAAAATAATTTATTCCTAGATTGAAAAAATCAATTTGAGCTAATCATAAGTATTGACTATTCATACTCAGGCTACTTAATCCTCTATTTTATCACATTCTAACAAAAATGAAGACTAATTCTTAAAAATAGCCTAATAATACAAGTGATAAAATAAGCTCATACTTTAATATGTAAACATAATACATATAAAAAAAAAAATCATCACATTTCGCCCATATAATTATTATTCACAAAAAATAATAACCTAGGCAATTTATGATGTAAAATAAAATGCCTAACAAATGTAACAAAACTATCTCATAATATCATGATATGCATATATTCAATAAGCACATGCAAAAATATATTTCAGAAAAAATATTCATGTGCCATAATGAAATGATGATTTAAATAACTAAGAACAGCATACACACTAACAATTTGATCTAGCCCAATGGTTGAGCTTATAGATCTTGTGTTTGTGGTCTTGGGTTCAAAACACCACATAGACCTTCATTTTCTCTAATGACCCAAGAAAAAAATTGAACGTAGATCAAGTGGATGGGCTACGTTGTGCACCCAGCGCACTGGGGCCGCAAGCCATAGGCTCTCTGGTTGGGCCACAAAATAGTCAATTCCATAAATCTCTTGGGCTGCCTCTTGGGCCCATCAAAACAGGCCTGTATTTCTTGTTCGCGTCCGTGTCCAAGAAAAAATGAATTCAAAACAAATTTGGCCCAAATTCATCTTTGTTAAGAATTTTAAATTGAACGTAGATCAAGTGGATGGGCTACAATGTGCACCCAGTGCGCTGGGTCGCAAGCCATAGGCTCTCTGGTTGGGCCACAAAATGGCCCATTCCATATATCTCTTGGGCTGCTCCTTGGGCCCATCAAAACAGGCCTCTATTTCTTGTTCGTGTCCGTGTCCAAGAAAAAATGAATTCAAAACAAATTGGCCCAAATTCATCTTAGTTAAGAAATTTCTCATCCCAAATAAATTTAAAACAAACTCAAATCATTTTGTAGCCCAAAGCCCAATTTATCACATAAAACAATTCGGCCCAAAGATGATTTTAAAAAAGGCCCTAGCCCAAGCCCAGATGCTTTTAAATCACATAAAAAAAAAAGGCTCTAGCCCAAGTCCAGATGCCTTAAAACGAAAATAATCTGCTTCTTCATCCTTAAACACAAACGCAAGACCACTGTTCATCTTCCTCTTCATCTAACAGCTACAGCGTATGTAACTGAAGGGAAAAAATAATTCGTAACCGATGCCACCCTTTCAACGCCACTGCCCACCACCCTTCAAGCATCACCACCGCAGCTTCTATCGGCAACAGAGGATCACGATGGCGCTGCTTCACTCGGCGCAGCGTGCAGTGCCGCACCTCCGTCGCTTGTGCTGCGAGCAGCACCTAACTGGTGCACCTTTTCTTTTTCTCCGGTGTAAGCTGCTTCACGGCAGTCTTCAGTACCAGCCTGGTGCGAAACTACTCTACAGGCAGTAGCGGAACTGCACAGGCCAGGAGCACCGCCCGCGGCTCCAGCCTTGTGTGCGGCACTGCGTGCAGCAGAACTCCAGCAATCATGTCTACCATTTGTGCACCGATTGCTGACCTGGCTTGTTATACTAAAAAAAAAGTACAAAAACAAAACACGAAAGGCAGAGGAGAAGAAGACATACCTGAAAGGACAAACCAGAGGATCCTTGCAGGAGAAAATAGGACACGCCCAAGTCGCCATTCTGTGAAAAACCAATAAATGGAATCCCTTTCGTCGAAATCAAATCCCATTCGTCTTCCCCAAAATACCACCATGGTCTCTCTGCGCTTCCCATTCTTGTTTTCTCAGTCCCCGAAGCTCCCCCACCGCATCAGCAGCACCACTCCTCCCAAAGCTTCTCCTCCGCCACCATTGCCGCGTTAGTTGTTGCGTCTGCTGCTGCATCTTCCGCTGCCATTATTGTTGTACCAAAATCATCCAGAAACACACTCAAACACAAGATAGAGACAATATGTAAGTGGTTCGGCAACTTGCCTACGTCCACTGTAACGAAAACAATATATTTCGAAACTTCTTCAAAATATACAAACTCTAACAAAAACTATCTCTACACTGCATTCTTTCGATTTTCCACACTCCTGTTCCATTTACAACTGATCTCCTTTTATAGGAGAAAGCTTAGGGGACAAACTAATCTACAGCCACCGCCATTGACAATTTGAGGCACTGTTGGGAGACATTTCTGATATTTTGGAGACACCATAAATGCTTGAGGACAAGCTTAATTTATGGGGCAGCTATACAAGACAATTTCACATTCATATTCACACGTTGGGTTGATATTTAACAATCACCCCCTCCACCCATGTGTGTCATATTTAAGCTGCTGCAAACTGATGCTTCCTTCAAATGATTTCACCCCCTCGTTGAAATACTCATTATATCTGCCAAGAGAGATTTCCGCTATCAAATGCGCCCTAAAGCACCAATGCACCTGAAGGTGCTCAGCAGTGTGAGATATTGATTAATTCCAAACAGTGTTGGAATTTGATCCCTGTGACGACTTTCGTCAACATATCTGCTGGATTGTCTTCAGTGTCAATCTTTTGAAGTAGAATGTCCCCTTCATCTAATATCTCACGTATGAAGTGAAAGCGGACATCTATATACTTTGTTCGAGAATGATACACTTGGTTCTTGGCCAGATGAATTGCACTCTGACTGTCACAGTAAACGGTAACCTCTTGCTGTTTAAAGCCCAAATCTGTTACCAGTCCTTGTAACCAAATGGCTTCTTTCACGGCTTCTGTTACAGCCATGTATTCAGCCTCTGTCGAGGATAGTGCAATTGTAGACTGCAAGATAGATCGCCAACTAACTGGTCCTCCAGCCATAGTGAACACATATCCAGTTGTCGATCGTCGTTTGTCAAGATCACCAGCATAGTCTGAGTCAACATATCCAGTTACTAGACTATCTTCATTCTTCTCAAACTTTAAACCAAGATCTACGGTCCCTAGAATGTACCGTAGAATCCATTTAGCCGCATGCCAATATGTCTTTCCAGGATTATGCATATATCGGCTGACTAAACTGACGGCCTGAGAGATATCAGGTCGTGTACACACCATGGCATACATTAAGCTTCCTACAACACTTGCATACGGGACATTTTTCATATAGTCCCGCTCTTCATCACTTTTAGGAGACTGCAATGCACTAAGTTTGAAATATGGGGCCATTGGAGTACTTACAGGTTTTGTCTCCAAGTTCATGTTGAAACGTTGTAGTACTCTCTCAAGATACTGCTTCTGAGTGAGGTGAACTGTGCTTTTCACCCTATCTCTATTAATCTCCATCCCCAATATTCTTCGTGCTTCTCCTAGATCTTTCATTTCAAATTTTTGACTCAATTGAGTTTTCAATCGATCTAACTCCACATTGCTTTTACATGCAATCAACATGTCATCTACATATAAAAGCAAATATATGAAAGATCCATTTGCAAGTTGTTTGAAATACACACAGTGATCGTATTGGCAACGAGTGTATTTCAAGTCAATCATGAAGTGGTCGAAGCGTTTGTACCACTGCCGAGGTGACTGCTTCAACCCATAGAGAGATTTCATCAGTTTGCAAACCCATTTTTCTTTACCAGCTTCTTTAAAACCTTCTGGTTGGGACATATAAATCTCCTCCTCTAGATCACCATGTAAGAAAGCTGTCTTTACGTCAAGCTGGGCTAACTCAAGATCATATTGTGCAACCAAAGCTAGCAATATCCGAATGGATGAGTGTTTTACAACAGGAGAGAATACTTCACTATAGTCAATTCCCTCTATCTGAGCGTAGCCCTTGGCTACCAATCCAGCTTTGAATCGCACACCACTTTTAGCAGCTTGATCATCTTTCTGATTAAAAAAACACTTGCAACCAATTGACTTTTTTCCATTTTGAAGCGGCACAAGCTCCCATGTCTGGTTCTTATGAAGAGACTGCATCTCCTCGCTCATTGCACTTTTCCATTCAGCCTATTCACTAGACTGTATGGATTCTTTGTAAGTGGTTGGGATTTAATCTCCTTCAGCTGGCAGTGCATACGTCACAAAGTCTGCAAAACGTGCTGGTAAACGTGTCTCTCTTCTCGGCCTGTTTGTTGCAATCGATTCAGGTTGGCTTGGAGATATAGTGACTGGGCTATCAACTTCAAGTTGTCCATGCTCTCCATTAGCGACTCCTGATTCTTTTGGCGTAATAAACTTCACCTTCTGCGACTCACAAGGTACTTCACTATCATGGCTGCCTTCATGGGAGTCTTTATGCTCATGTGACTTGAGCATCTCAGACTCGTTGAATGTAACATCTCTACTTATTATTACATTCTTTGACTCTATGCACCAGAGTCTATACCCTTTTACACCAATACTAAAGCCTAAGAATTTTGTTTTCTTAGCTCTAGGATCAAGCTTACTTTCTTTAGTATGATAGTAAGCTGGGCATCCAAAAATATGTAAAGAGTCATAATCAGTAGCATGTGTACCTTTCCACATTTCAATGGGTGTCTTCCCGCCATTGGCAGCTGCGGGTAATCGGTTGATGAGGTGGCATGCATACGTCACAGCTTCAGCCCAAAATTGTTTACTGAATCCAGCATCCAGTAACATGCACCGCACTTTCTCTAGTAAAGTACGATTCATCCGTTCTGCCACACCGTTTTGTTGCGGTGTTCCTCGTACAGTGAAGTGTCTTACAATTCCCTCTTTTCGGCATACTTCCATGAAGGGGTCTAGAGTGTATTCACCTCCATTATCAGATCTAAGCCTTTTGATCTTCCTCCCGGTTTGAGTCTCGATCATTTTCTTCCAATCAAGGAAGATTTTCAACACTTCATCTTTATGCTTCATCATGTACACCCATACACGACGAGAATAATCATCAACAAATGTTACAAACCAATGTTTACCTCCCAAAGATGCATTTTTGGTAGGTCCCCAAACATCGGAGTGCACATAGTCAAGTATCCCCTGTGTACTATGAACTGCGGTTCCGAACTTGATCCGCGTCTGCTTCCCTAATACACAGTTTTCACAGAAAGACAATTTTCCAGTCTTGGCACCTTTGAGTAAACCTTGCTTTACAAGTGTTTGCAAAGCTTTTTCTCCGGCGTGTCCCATACGTATGTGCCAAAGTCTGGTGGTGTCATCATCAGTCTCATCTAGCTTCTCACAGACTGTGGAAGCTCTTCCACTAACAGTACTTCCTTGCAAGAAATACAGATTTCCTCGCTTTAAGCCCTTCATAGTCACCTGAATTCCCATTACCACCTTGAGAATTCCATCTTCTATGGTGATTCTGAATCCCTTTGAATCCAGAGTTCCAAGTGAGATAAGATTCTTCCGCAAGTCTGGAACGTATCGAACTTCTGTTAATGTCCTGACAGTTCCATCATGCAGCTTCAGGCGGATGCTACCTATTCCCTGAGTCTTACAAGCATTATTGTTGCCCATAAGTACTGCTCCATCACTCTTTGTGAAGTCAGTAAACCAGTCCCGATTGGGACACATGTGATAGGTACACCCAGAATCCATTATCCATTCATCAGAATGACAAATGAATGATAGACCTGTCAAGGCAAGATCTGCATCTTCATCTCTGTTGGCGACATTGGCTGTGGAGGGTTGGATCTTCTGTTGTCCCTTTAGCTTGGGACAATCCTTCTTCCAATGTCCCTTTTTGTGACAGAAGGCACATTCATCTTTGGCGAGTCCTTTTCCGACTGATGAACCACGTGATGTGGCCCGTGTTCTCAAATGAGAATCCTTCTTCTTTCCTGGATACTTCGACTTTGATCTCCCTCTTGCTATAAAGGCTTCATTTGATGTATTTAGCTGTACCTCCTTATCTTTTTTACGGTACTCATTATTTATCAAAACACTAGATACATCGTTAAAACTAATATTTTCCTTCCCATACAAAAGTGTGGTAATCAAATGCTCATATGTATCAGGCAAGGAATTTAATAAAAGTAAAGCCTTGTCTTCATCTTGGATTTCTACATCCAAGTTTTGCAAATCAGCAAGTATATGATTGAAACTATTGAAATGATCAAACATAGACATACCTTCTCGAAATTGGAACCTGAAGAACTTCTTCTTCAAGTATAAGCGACTCTCAATACTTTTTGTCAAGTATTTTTCTTCCAATTTCCGCCAAAGTTCACTTGATTTTGTCTCTCTCATGACAAAATACTTTTGATCTTTGGCAAGGCACAAACGGATTGTACCACAAGCTTGTCAGTTAAGCTTGTCCCAATCCCTCTCTGTCATGTCCTCCGATTTATCCTCTAGCGTAATATCCAACTCTTGTTGGATCAAAACGTCCATAACTTCACATTGCCACATACCAAAGTTATTAGTTCTATCGAATTTCTCAACTTCAAATTTGGCATTTGACACCATGGATCTACGCCCAGAGCTACTAGCATTTCCAGAGTTCATATCACCTGTAATTTCTCCTTCTGATTCCATCTGAAAAATTACTTACTTCTGTAAAATGAATTTCAAAATTTCAACCGTACGGATGAGTCCGGAATGATCCAAATAGTTGGAAACCACTATTGGATCGTTGAAATCGGATTCCGAATGGCTTAAAACAAGCCCAAAACAGATCTGAAATTTTGAACGGTCTAGATCGAACAGGAACAGCAGGTGGAGCACGTGTAGCGCGTGGCGAGAGTGGGGGCGCGTGGGGAGCGTGTAACTCACGCGTCGTCTTCCTCTGGAGCGCGTGGGGGCGCGTGAGAGAGTGTAACTCACGCGTTTTCAACCTCTGGCGCGAGTGGAGGCGCGTGGGAGCGTGTGATGCACTCGTCTTCAACCTCTGGACGACCGTTGGCGCGTGAATCGCACCTTCCGACCTTCTAGGAGCACGTGTGAGCTGCTCCGGCCTCCGTTGTTGATTCCGTTTGCGGCAACGTGTTCGTCTTCTCGAGACGAACCTCCTGGTGTGATCAAAAGTTGATTTGGATCAACTTAAATTTTCTGGATAGCACAAAACCGAAGCTCTGATACCAATTGTTGTACCAAAACCATCCAGAAACACACTCAAACACAAGATAGAGACAATATGTAAGTGGTTCGGCAACTTGCCTACGTCCACTGTAACGAAAACAATATATTTCGAAACTTCTTCAAAATATACAAACTCTAACAAAAACTATCTCTACACTGCATTCTTTAGATTTTCCACACTCCTGTTCCATTTACAACTGATCTCCTTTTATAGGAGAAAGCTTAGGGGACAAACTAATCTACAGCCTCCGTCATTGACAATTTGAGGCACTGTTGGGAGACATTTCTGATATTTTGGAGACACCATAAATGCTTGAGGACAAGCTTAATTTATGGGGCAGCTATACAAGACAATTTCACATTCATATTCACACGTTGGGTTGATATTTAACAATTGTTGCGGCATCCAAAGAAACACTCGTTTCTCCAAAATGCGCCGAATTCCCTCCTCTCCTCCAACTGGCCGTCTGCCCCGCTCTGGGGCTCACTCTCTCTATTTGTGTTATTCTCGTGAATTTAGTTTTCTTTTGTTATCACTGTATCCTTAGTTAAATTCTCTAAACAATATGAAATGAAAAACAATCTCTCTTTTTTCCTTTTTTTCGGTGAATCATCCTATAACTTAATAGTTTCTTTCATACCAATGGTAAGTATCAGTTGGATGTTATATTTCAAAGAATGAATGACTGGAAACTGCTAAAAACTTCTAGTTGGAGGCGTCATTTTATGCAGGGATATCACATCTCTCTCTCATTTTCTACATTTTTCTTTGTCCGTGCTGTATTCATAGTTGCCGGGTGCTCTAATTTCACCATAGGAAGTGTTTTCAAATTTTCCCAAAAATCAGATCCCCTTCGTCGAAATCAGATCCCCTTGCTTTCTTTCTTTCTTCAATGTCGATGATTACTTCGTTCATTTGTTCCTTTTCTGCGTCTAATTCTTTCTCCAACTCCGATCGATTTTTTACCTCCTCTTTTATTGAAGTTTCAAGTTCTTCAGCCTGCATAAAAAAATGAAAAATTTTGTAGTCATGGTTTTTCTGAGGAACCAAGCAGAAAAAGCGCATTTTCATGGAAACTAAAAGAGGTTGCATTAATTAGTACCCGTTGACCCGTTGAATGCATAAAGAAATGACCCATCCAGCTTTTGCATGGAAGGCACGCGAGGAAGATTATCAAAACTGTGCTCGCTTGAGTTAAAGTCAAAACGATTCGTTTCATTAGTCCATGTCCGCTTCGGTCCGGTCCACAGTCCGGCGGTTTTTCGGACCGGACCGGACCGAATTAAATATATATATAATTTAATAATTTATATATATTAAGTATATAATTTTCATTTGACTAATTAACCTAATCCTATCACTAATTCATCATTAAGTAATTATTAACTAATACACATATTTATAATTTTATACTAATAGTAATATTTATAATTTTATAGTAATACTAAATTATTAATATTTATACTAATACAAGTATTATATTAATAGTCTAGACTCTAGACTCTACTTCTAGATTCTAATATGGTATTAAAAAAAATATATACTAATAGTATATTAGTAAATTAGTAATAGTCTAACATAGAGTAAGAGTCTAAGACAATAGTTAAAAGTTATAGACTTATAGACTTATAGTTATAGTAATATAGTTATAACTTATACTAAATCACTATAACTAATATTAGTATATTACTAACATATAGCTATAGCCTATACTATATTACTAATAGTCCAATACTAATACTATTAATCTATTATATAGTTATAATTTATAACTTATATTAATTATGATTGATAATAATTAATCACTATAAGTCTATAGTATTAATGTATTATTATATAATATATAGTATTAGTATAGTAATAGACTCTAATATGGTATTAGAAAAAAATATACTAATAGTCTAGTACTAAATTACTAATACTATTAATCTAGTACTAAATTACTAATACTATTAATCTATTATATAGTTATAAGTTATAACTTATACTAATCATGATTGATAATAACTAATCACTATAAGTCTATAGTATTAATGTATTATTATATAATATATAGTATTAGTATAGTAATAGACTCTAATATGGTATTAGAAAAAAATATACTAATAGTCTAGTACTAAATTACTAATACTATTAATCTAGTACTAAATTACTAATACTATTAATCTATTATATAGTTATAAGTTATAACTTATATTAATCATGATTGATAATAACTAATCACTATAAGTCTATAGTATTAATGTATTATTATATAATATATAGTATTAGTATAGTAATAGACTCTAATATGGTATTAGAAAAAAAATATACTAATAGTTTAGTACTAAATTACTAATACTATTAATCTAGTACTAAATTACTAATACTATTAATCTATTATATAGTTATAACTTATAACTTATATTAATCATGATTGATAATAACTAATCACTATAAGTCTATAGTATTAATGTATTATTATATAATATATAGTATTAGTATAGTAATAGACTCTAATATGGTATTAAAAAAAAAATACTAATAGTCTAGTACTAAATTACTAATACTATTAATCTAGTACTAAATTACTAATACTATTAATCTATTATATAGTTATAACTTATATTAATCATGATTGATAATAACTAATCACTATAAGTCTATAGTATTAATGTATTATTATATAATATATAGTATTAGTATAGTAATAGACTCTAATATGGTATTAGAAAAAAATATACTAATAGTCTAGTACTAAATTACTAATACTATTAATCTAGTACTAAATTACTAATACTATTAATCTATTATATTATATATAGTTATAATTTATAACTTATATAGTATTAGTATACTAATAGACTCTAATATGGACCTATGGTATTAAAAAAAAATTATACTAATCACTATAAGTCTATAGTATTAAATTATTAATGTATTATGTATTATTAATATTAATATATAAGTCTATAGTCTATAGTATTAAATTATTAATGTATTATGTAATATTAAAATTAATACGTACTATATAACTCAAGTGCCACTAGGCACTGCCCACTGCCAAGAAGCCGAAACGGCGCCGTTTAAGTCCAGGAGGGGGCAGGATTTTGAAACTGACGTTGTTTCACGCAACTCAGTTTTTTTTTAATAAACCGTCTGTTGAAACGCCGCCGTTTGGGTCCAATTTCAATCCAAACGGTGTCGTTTCAACATTAGTTTCCCCCCCCTTCCCAGTTCCTCATTTCGCCCCCCCTCTCCCCCGAAAGGCGATTTCCTAGTTGTGCGATTCGGAAAACCCTAGCCGTCGCGACTCGCATCCACCCTCCTCCAGCCCCTCGGTCGCCTCCCTCCGTCGAGATTTTGGTACTCTCTCTCTCTCTCTCTCTCTAGTCTCTGGTATTTAATCTTCGCATTATCGCATATGTTGAATGTTGGTATTTATCAGCGCCAGACGCCGATTTTGGTTCTGTGAGACGGTGAATCGGTGACTCTTGACTTTAGTTGTGATTTGTGAAGTTGTTGTGAGCTTATGTTATGTGTGTAAAAAAATTGATTTTAGGTTACATACGGGTCACGGGGTCAGGGACTTCGAAATTTTTTTTTTTTTTGGTTGAAGCAAAATTTTGTTTTGTTGGTCGAACTGAGATGCATATAATTTGTAGAAATTTTGGGAATATGAGATGCATATAATTTGCAGAAATTTTGGCACTCTTGGCAGTGTTGGCACTCTTGCTGTCTTGCATTTTAGGCTTTGTTGGAATCTGTGACTGTGAGTCTGTGATGCATATAATTTGTGAATCTGTGACTGTAAGTCTGTGATGCATATAATTTGTAGAAAAATATAATTCATATAGTTGAGATTTGAGAACTTGATAATCTGAGATGCATTAATTTGTAATTCTTTTAGAGTTGTTGACTCATATATATTATATATATATACATAGGTTATATATATAATATATTATATATATAATATAATATATAGTTCAGAATTTGTAGAAGAATTTGAGAAAAATTACTTTGTAGAATCTGAGATGCATGAATTTACAAGGCTTTAAGCCTTTAACACTATATAATTTTTCCTTGTTTTCTAATTCTTTTATTCTTTTGTCTTGTTTGTCCCGACTCCATTTAATAGATGGAGTCTTCTACAAGTGATGTGCAAGGGTCAAGACCAAACATGCCTCCACCTCCACCCCCACCCCCACCCCCACCCACTGTAAGTGATCAATCAGTTGGTGGGTCACAAAAAGGTAGAGTTAGGTCATTTGTTTGAGATCATTTTACAAAAATTTCAAAAGGTGATCCAACTAAACCTAGGGCTGCATGTAATTATTGTGGTGCTTCGTATGCATGTGATACGAAGACCAATGGTACGAAAAACATGAAGTATCACATTGAACACCAGTGTAAGAAATGTCCGTTTAAGAAGACGGATAAATCTCAGACGACTCTAGCTTGGAAGGTGGAGGGAGGAAGTGGTAGTGGTAGTGAGGGACTTGTGTCTATTGCATTTAGTGTTGAGGCTTGCCGACAAGCCTTAGCAGAGATGATTATTCTTGATGAGTTGCCATTTAGGCATGCTGAAGGGGAGGGTTTCAGGAAGTTTATGCTTGTGGTTTGCCCTAAGTGAGTAGGAATTCCATCCCGTATGACGGTTGCCAAGGATTGCTTTAATTTGTTTTTAAAAGAAAAACAAAAGTTGAGAAATGCTCTTTGAGGGCAGCGAGTTTCTCTCACTACGGACACATGGACATCCGTGCAAAACCTAAACTATATGTATCTCACAGCACATTTTATTAATGATGGTTAGAAGTTACACAAGAGGATTCTTTCATTTTGTTTGGTTGAAAATCACAAGGGTGATACCCTTGGTAAGGGCATAGAGATGTGTTTGCATGATTGGGGGCGACCAAAAATACTTGCACTGACACTTGATAATGCAAGTTCTAATAATGGAGCTGTTTCTTATTTGAAAAAAAAAAAAACAAAGTATAGGAAATACACAATCTTGGAACATGAATTCTTGCATGTTCGATGCTGTGCCCACATTTTGAACTTAATTGTTCGTGAGGGGTTAAAAGAATATGATGAGTCTATTGCGAAGGTGAGGGGTGTTTTGAAGTATGTTAAATCATCCCCTCAAAGGTGGAGTACATATCAGAAATGTGTGGGGTTGGAAGATATTCAATCTAAAAGTCAAGTTTGCCTAGATGTACCGAGTAGGTGGAACTCCACCTATCTTATGTTGGAGAGGGCTTCAAAATTTAAAAGGGCTTTTGATCGGTTGGAGGAAGAAGATCCATGCTTCCTTAGTAGTATTAGAGATGATGATGACGACGATGTCGATGATGAAAATGTAAACCAAGTGGTGAATACGAGAAAATCAAAGAAGTTAGGGCCTCCCAATGCATCCGATTGGGCGAAGGTACAGTTGTTTGTGAGGTTTCTTGCATTATTTCATGATGCAACTTTAAAATTTTCGGGGGGTGAATATGTAACTTGTAATGTTTTTTTCCCGGAGTTAGTTATTATTAAAGATGCCATTAATATGGAGTGTGAAGAACGAAACCCCGTGGTGGGATTAATGGCCACAAATATGAAGAGAAAGTTTGATAAGTATTGGGAGAATTTGGAAAATCAAAATATGTTGCTTTATGTTGGGGTTCTTCTTGATCCTCGCTACAAGATGCGATATCTTGATTTTGGGTTGGGGAAAATGTATGCACATGATCATGCAAAAAAACTTGATTTTAGTTGGAAGGTGAAAAATGCATTTATCCGCATATATGATGCATACATGGAAAATGAAGAAGGACATTCTCCTCAGCACACAAGTTCCCAACATGAAGATGTAGCTCTTTCAGCTGACAATGTGACTAGTAGAAAGCCAAAAATTATGGCTGAATTTAAGCAACAGTTGCAGTCAGAAGATAGTTTGGAAAGTAAGTCAGAGGTTAATAGATATCTAGCTGAAAGATGTGAGGATGAAGATGATAGTTTTGACCTTCTAACTTGGTGGAAGGTGAATTCAGTTAGATATCGCGTACTTTCAAAGGTTGCACGTGATGTTCTTGCAATACCGATATCTATTATGGCTTCTGAATCTACATTTAGCACTGCGGGTCGTGTACTTGACCCTTTCCGAAGTAGTTTAAATCCAATGAGTGTTGAGGGTCTCATATGTGCACAAAACTGGTTTCATTCTTCTTCTACTTCAATAAACCTTAGGACTCTAATGGATGAAGTTGAAGAATTTGAGAAGTAGCTGGATATGGGTATGTAATAAAATTACCTTTGATATATTTTGTGGTTTATTTTGTTTTATCTTTTATGTTATGTAACTTTATTTAACTTGTTTTGTTTTAAATTTTTATGAATAGAACTTGTTGGGGACCCGAGCTTTGCTGATTCTGTGGAGGGGTCAAATTCAATGCCTACTGGCCCTAAACCTAATGATGATTAAAGACTAAAGAGGTGAGAAGATTATAATTTTTAAATTCTATCGAAGTTGTTGATTATGCTAGTTTGGATGTAGCAGCTAGAATTTTGATTCCTACTTGATAATTGTTTTTTTCTTTTTTTGTCGCAGCCTTACTTATCCTAACTCTTGAGTAACTGAAGTCTGAGTTGAAGATTAGTAAGCTGGATGTAGCAAGTAGCAACTAGAATTTTGATGCATATATGTCAAGTGTTTAAGTTGTTAATTTTGGATTATAATTTGTAATTTGTAATAACTTCTGTATTATTATTATTTTATTTTTTTTGGTTTTTTTTATTTTATATAGATTAGTTTTAACTTTTTTTTTATCATTGTATATTTCAAAATCAAGTTTTTTAAATAGTTTTAGTTAAAAAAATGTACCAAATTTGAAATTGGCCGAAAATAATTGAAATTGGGCAAAAAAAAAAAATCACATTTAGATGGGCTGAATGGCCCATTTTAGGCATGTCCAGACCGACTGGACCGACCCTGGACCGGACCGGACCGAAATGGACCGGACCGGACCTATATGTGACTCGGTCCGGTCCAGGGTGGAGAAATTGTAGACCGAATAGGTTCGGTCCGGTCCACAAAATGGCCCAAGACAAGACTGGACCGGACCGAGATCAGCCCTAAGCTCGTGTATTGTGTGGCCCAACAACCGAGATGCATCAAGAGCATTCACTTGGTTTGGCTAAAGGGTCGCACTACTGTGCCGCTTGCACAGTACCGTTCCGGATGACCGCCTGACGTGGCATGCCACGTGGTATATAATAATTGAAAAAAAAAATGAAAACAAAACCAATCGAAATTTGAAAATCAGATTTGTTTTTGAACACATTTCAGAAAATCACCTTTGCCCTCCCATTGCCCTCGCTGTCCCGTCGCTGAGTGGCTTCAGTCTCCGAGTGGCTTCGTTGCCTTCCGTCACCGAGTGGCTTCCGTCGCACAGTGACGAACATTGCAGAGCTTCTACCCTCCTCCACGAGTGCCTTCGTTGCCTTCCGTCGCCAAAAGCTCGGCTCCCTCTTCAAGTGAAATTTATTTCTTTCTGGTAACCTCCACCACTTAAATGCGTTATTTCTTCTCTTCACAGGTAAGGGTTTGTTTTTTTATTTTTTATTTTTTTCTCAAAGCTTTTGACTTGCTTCTTAGGGGGTTCGGTTTATTCCTATTTTTTAAGTCCAGAATTAGCAATAAGTTTTGAATTTGGTGGAGGTTAGAGGATTTTTTCTATTGTTCATGGATTTGTTTTGATGAATTAAGCGACTGGAATGAATTGGGTTCCATGGATTTTTTTCTATTGAGTTTGCTGCTACGGCCTCTATTTCAATTTGCAAACTTTTTTCTTCTGCGCTCGAGGGAGGGAAATGACAGAGAAGTTCCGCGCGAGAGAGAGAGAGTTGATTTCGGCGGAGAAGACTGCTAATTTCGGCAGAGATGATTTCCGCGCTCGAGGGAGGGAAATGACACAGAAGTTCCGCGCGAGAGAGAAAGCTGATTTCGACGGAGAAGACTGCTGATTTCGGGGGAGAAGACTGTTGATTTCCGTGCTCGAAGGAGGGAAATGACACAGAAGGTTCTTCTCTCTTCTTTTCGGCAAAGCTCGAGGGAGGGAAATGATTTTCTTCTTTTTTCTTTTCGGCAGAGCTTGAGGGAGGGAGGGAATCAGATTTGTTTTTTTTTTTTTTTTTTCTCCATGCCACATCAGGATCTACACCTCAGCAGCCACGTCAAGGGGTAAGTTGGAGTGGTGAAATGAAAGCGGTAGACTAGCTTTATCCTTGGCTAAATGTATCTTTAAAATTTAATCAATATTATACTTTTTTTATATTTATCTATTCCGTTTAAATTCAATCCCCACATTGGATTAGCCATTCACTTTCTATATAATAATAAAATATTATTATTTTAATAATTAATTAATTAAATTTATTTTTATCACATTTTATAGTTCTACCAATTAAATGTTAGTAATAATTATATTCTAATTAAATTAATATTAAAAACAGTATTATTAAATGTTAATAATAGTTATATTCTAATTAAATTAATATTAAAAAAAGTATTATTAAATGTTAATAATAATTATATTCTAATTAAATTAATATTAAAAAAAGTTTTAATAAATGTTAATAATAATTATATTTTAATTAAATTAATATTAAAAAAATATTATTAAATGTTAATAATAATTATATTCTAAATGTTAAATGTTAATTATATTCTAATTAATTTAATTTGTTTACTTGGAGTGAGAAACTAATATTTTAATGTTTGATGAAGCAATTGTAGTTAGATATATTTGGTGAAGCATTGTAGCTGAAATCCAAATTGTTTTAGATGCCCAATCCAATGTGGGGTCTTTTTGACACAGATTATCTAAATTTTAATCATCTTTCAACTTTGACCAAGCCAATGAGGATGCTCTCAGGTGGAGTTCGGAACCAGCAATTGTGTCGTGGGGGCCGGCCAATTTTTTTTTATTGTGTTACACATTTATCTAAAAAGTAATGTTAAATACAGTCTTAAGGTGTGCAAGCTCTATTCATTCCTTTTGACAAAAAAAGTGAGTTCCACTATTAAAAAATAATTTTTTTTTCTGTGGATCCTAAATTTACCTACTTTTTTCAAAGAGTCATGCTAGGCTGCCGCCCAGCAATGACTGCTGGGCATGCCGCCTAGCACAAATTTACCTTTTATTTTTTTATTTTTTTTCTTTTCATATTTTTTTAACATATTTAAATATTTTTAAAAAATAAAAAAATATATCAATACACTAAAAGTAACTTCCTTAAAAAAAATTAAATACATAAGCAGTCAAAATGAGGGAGCAAACTAAGGCGGCATACTAGCATTTTCTTTTTTCAAAATGAGTGGGCGGAGCTTGCACATGATCATAAGAATGCAAACATCATTTCTCTTATGTAAATTAAAAAGAGGTTGAAAAATCATAAAACATAACTATAAACTATTTTTCATATAGATCATTGACATTAAATAATTTTTTTCTGTATTTTCACTTTGGATTCCATATTAAGAAACCCAATTTTGTATAACAAAAAACTTTGGAATCCATATTAATAAGTTTATTATCTTTCCTAAACTTAGTTTTAATTTTAATTTTGGAGAAGCCACATTCTTGAAAATAGATAATATACAGAAATTAAACAAAATTTTGGGACTAAAAAAAACAAATTGAAGAGAGACATTTATAAGTATATTGAAATTTTAAAAACTTTTAAAAAGCAAATGGAGATTATAAATTGTTCTTTTTTGGGGGGGGGGGGTGTGGGGAGAGCATCGCCCCCCTTAGTACAACGTGGGTCCGCCACTGCTCAGGTGGCCATGTGTTATCGAGAGAAAAGCAAAAATTTCTCATCATGCAGAAAAAATATTTTCATCGTGTAAAAAATATTTCAATAAATGAAATTAGAATACGCACCTCAAAAACACAAATAAAAAAACAACTGACCACTTGCTCTGATAAGAATGTTAGAAAGACTAGATCAGAATACACAGTAGAAGTGATCTTACCTCATCGAAAATATCTTAGATCTAGTGCAGTTATTCCATAGATTCTCCATCGTTGTTGTTGTTCATCCAAAATCCTCCCACCAATAATGGAGTGTGCTACGTGGTAGAAAACTAGAACGTCACTCACAAATTTCACAACCTAGATGTCAGAATTAGAGAGAACTATTTGAGAGAGAGCTTATTTGCGATGCTTGTAATGCAATAGCCCCTCTAGTGTAACCCTCGGCTAGTCATTAAGAGTTAACCATCAAATCTCATGAAATGCCTTAAGAGAAGGTAAAAGGGTGCCACTATGGGTGC
Organism: Juglans regia; assembly: GCF_001411555.2. Lineage (NCBI taxonomy): Eukaryota > Viridiplantae > Streptophyta > Magnoliopsida > Fagales > Juglandaceae > Juglans > Juglans regia. The sequence continues at coordinate 8,354,283 of NC_049911.1, read as the reverse complement.
CCCTTTCTTACAACCCGGTTTCTCTCGGAAGCGGCAACCCCTCTAATTAAGGCAGTATATAAGTTCTCTTGCCTCTCTGTCTCCCTTAATCTTGATGTCATTAACAATCATTTCAACACTGCTCAGTTGTTGCTTGGAACTTCTTATAGCAATTAACCACTATCAAAGCATCCCTTTCAAGTACTATAACATGTCTTAGCTCCAATTCCATGCACAAGATGGAAGCTTTTAATGCTGCAATGGATTCAGCCAAAAGTGTATAAGGGTGAAGATCTCAAGTTGATCTCAGTGTTGCTATAACTCTTCCATCTCAATTCCTCACAATTCCATTCCTTACTTTACATTGAATTTTATCATCTGCATCATCCTGATTAATCTTATAGGTGTTGCAAGGAGCTGTTGTCCATTGCTAATCTGCTGTGGAAATAGTTGCAGCACCTTTTGTAGCTTTCTGCTGCATGATCCTGTAACCACTTAAGGCTTGTTTTGAGTGGTTCACCAAAGAGCTAGGAGATAAAAAAAATTTCTTCAAATACAACTCTATTTATTCTCTTCCAGATCTGATGAGCTGTGACAGCAAATTCTTTAATTCCCTCAACATTCAAGTTTAAACAGAAAATGGATAGAACTTCCCTGAAAGCCTTATCAACAATGGCACATCTTTGGATTCTTTTGGAACATTGCCTCATACATCCTGTGTTGATCTGCAACTCCAAAGAGCATGTGCCACTGTCTCTATGTTATCTGGGCAAATGGGCCACATGCTTTAAGAACGACTTTAAGAGGCCCTCATGAAATGCCCTCCAAAGAAAGACTTTAACAGCATTGGCCATTCTAAGCTTCCAAACTTTGTTCCAAATCAAAGAGTGATAATATTGCTTGATGTCTGCCCTTTTGTCTCTTCACTATAACACATTGTAAGTGGTAAGCACTCTCTACAGAGAACTTACCATCTATAGTATACCTCCAGGATAGTTTATCTGAACTATTGCATCGGCTGATAGGGATTCTTACAATGTCTTCAATCTCAGATTCAAGGAACATTTCATTTAGCAAAGAGATGTTTCATTGGTTTATGCCACTATCAATCAAAGCTTTAACCTTTGTTTCATCATATAACCCTATGGTAGAGTTTTGAAATCTAAAAAGAATTGGTCTTGGGAGCCATTTGTCTTTCCAAATCTACACTCAGTTCCCAATGCCCATTTTCCACATCAATCCTTCTTACAAGAGTTGTCTAACTTCCAAAATACTTCTTCATATATAGGATGTTTTGCTGCCAACTTTAGCATTAAAGAAATAAGCTCGGGGGAAGTATTTTTCCTTTAGACCCTTTGCTACCAAGGAGCTTGGGTTTTGAATGAGTCTCCAACCCTGCTTAGCAAGTAGAGCTAAGTTGAAATTTTCAAGTTCTCTAGAGCCCATTCCTCCTTCATTTTTTGCTTTTCCCAGCTTTTGCCAATTGATCCAGTGAATCTTGGATCTGTTTTCCTTGTGCCCCCACAAAAATGATTGCGTGATCATGTTTATTTCCTTCAAAAGAGTTGTTGGTATTTTCAACACCCCCATGTTGTATGTAGGAATATCCTGAATAACGGGTTTTAATAGAACTTCCTTTCCTGCTTGGGATAAGAACTTCACCTTCCTGTTGCTCATTCTGCTTCTGATCTTGTCTAAAATAGAGTGGAATGCCTTAGATCAAGGTCTGCCTACAAAGGTTGGAAGACTCAGATATTTTTCCTAAGAGACAGAGGCTTTAATCCCTGTTATGGCCAGGTGATTTCTTTAACTTCTTTGGTGTTGCTGCTGAAAAAGATGGAAGTTTTGTCTAGGTTTAGCCTTTAGCCTGATGCTTTCTCATATGAGTCAATGAGACTGTAAAGTCTGCTCCACTCCAATGAATTTGCCTTACAAAAGATAAGGCTATCCATTTGCAAAAAATATATGGTTAATGTATAAAGAATCTTGAGCTAGGGGAATTCCTGTGATATAGCCTTTTTCCTCTGCATGATTCAAAAGCTGAGGACTTCTGAACATAGGATGAACAAGCAGGGGGATAGTGGATCCCTGTCTTATTCCTCCAGAAGGTTTGAACCCTCTTTGTGGGACTCCATTGTCAAATCCCATCTTAATCATTATAGCTTTCAAGAAAGGCCATTCAACTCTATCATATGCCTTACTCATGTCCAGTTTAAGGGCCATGTAACTTGTTCCAGCTTCTCATTCAATGTTTCATTGTGTGCCTGGCTTCATATGCAACTATAACATTATCAAATATTAATCTTTCTGGCACAAATGCACTCTGAGTGGGAGAGAGAAACTCTAGAGGCTAAGCTTCAATCTGTTGCCAACACTTTGGCAATTATTTTGTAAAGGACATTGCATAAACTCATTGGCTGATAATCATATACTAATCTTGGGTCTTTTCTCTTAAGAATCATAGAAATAAATGTCTCATTTAGTCCTTCTAATCCTCTTCTTTGGTTAAGAATTTCTAGAATTGTTGCAATGATGTCTTTCCCCACTACACTCCAATGCTCTTGAAAGAAAGTTGCTGGAAACCCATTCGAACTTGGTGAACTCAATGGATTCCTCTCAAATATAACATTTTCAACCTCCTCTGCTAAAAATTTTATCATCAATGTTTGATTCATTTCGTCAGTCACAATAAGACTAAGGGAAGAAAGTGCTTATGTTTATGTAACTCTAGTGGGCTAAGATGTGGTGAAAAGATCTTTAAAGAAACTTTGAAACTGCCCACTAATCTCCTAGTATCTTGTTACAACTTGACCTTCATCATTTGTAATCTTACTAATAGCATTTGCTTGCCTTCTTTGACTTGCACACATAGGAAAGTATTTAGTGTTTCGACCTTGATCTTTCAGTTTCAGCCGCCTTTGTTTAGCTCTTTGGCGCCATTTAATATCCTCTTCCTCAAGCAAACCTTCTACTTCATTTTGAAGGTCTTTGATAATCCCTTACGAGTCTCCTGAATTAGAGTTTTACAATTCTTTGATCCTTTCTCTCTTCTGATGTATGGATCTTCTTTGATTTTCATTGACAAATTTGCTCCAGTTAACCAAGCTTCTTTTGCATCTGATCAATCCCACCTTTGCAATCTCCATTTTACTGTTTTAATGGAATGAGGTACCCCATGCATTCTTAATCACATCATGATAGCCATCCCTTTTTGCCCATCAAACCTCATATATGAAAACCTTCCTCCAAGGCTTGGTTTCTTTTTCCTGATTGTTACAGATTATAAAGAGCAGACTATGGTCAAAATTTTCTGCACCCAGAGTATTCACCTCAGTACTTGAAAATAAGCAGTGCAATTCATTATTCCCCAATGTTGTGTCCAATCTTTCCTTAGTGAACTATTTTCCTTCCTTGTTACACCTTGTGAATTTGGATCCTTTGTAACCCAAGTAACTTGGTCCACTGTCTTCAATTGCCTCTCTAAATGGTTCCATCTGACTGTATGGTCTTTCAACTACTCCAACCTTCTCAACTTGAGCAATAATCTCATTAACTAAGGTAACTTGGTTCTGGCCTTTAACATTCTAAACATTTGCCAACTTTCATCTCTTTTTGCTACCACAGGATGACCATTGCAGCCAGATGACAATACCAACTAGCATCAATCAAATTTGTTATCTGTAAGATAATTTGTCTCTAGTTATATGCACTACAAGAAATATTATTTGTTGTGGCGACAAGATTTGTAGCAAAATGTACTAAAAATCGCCACAATTAACTTTTTCCTGCGATTTTCCTTCGCCCCCAAGTCGCAGCATTCATGGTGTCTTAATTGAGAATTTACAGGGAAAAAAAAAACGAGCCGCAAATAATATATTTTTGCGGCGATTTCTTTCACTAGAAAAAGTTCAAAAATTTCGCGCAAAAAGTGTTAACCATGGTTAATCGTTGCCAGGAGTTGTTTTCTGGCACTTCTTTCTCTTAATCTTCTCTAAATCATTTTTAATGATAATAAAATCCTCTACAAAATCATCCAAGATTTTTCAAGAGTTTCCACCCTTAACAAGGATTCCCACAACTCCATTCTAAGAATAGAACTACATTTAGTATACACCGCTGAAAACAAAACTTCCAAACGCACGAAATTAGCAATAAAAGAAATATATTGTGATGAAGATGACAGAATAGAAATCGCAATACCCTCTTTAGCAACCAACCGGACTTTTCCCCCCTTCTACCTCATTCGAAAAAGATTGAAATAAACCCAACCTACTTTCAATTTCCAAAGATTTATTAAAAGCCACCATCGGCTCCAACACAGCCGCTATACATAGATTATGTAACTCTTATTCAATCCCATGTCCGGATTGTAGGCAATTCGGGCAGGGGTGAAGGAGAGGGTGGTTTTGGGTCCGACATCCGTATTCGAGTCATCTATCCCAAGTTGTAGGTCCACAACTCCCTCTCCAAATTGTCTACTAGATAGAAGATGGAAGGTTTACCTTGATTTCTAAATTTAGAAGTGAACGTTTTTGCTCTAGAATTTGTTCAAAAAATACTGCTGGGCCTTTCTCATGCCATTACGCAGGCCTCCCATCCGACTATGGTATCAACTCCACAAAATAAATGATCTAGTTTTTATTTTTCATAAGAATCCCACATTAATGCAATTATTTGTGTTATTTTATTTTTGGCCTTTAGGTTATTGATTTTTTATATGATTATGTTATATATTCCATTTATTTATTTATTAATTCTTGTCAAACATTTTGGTGAATAGAATATTTGATGAAATATTTGTTTTTCTTCCTCTTCCCCGTTCTTCTGCTTCCTTTCTTTTCTCTCCTCTTTCAAAATTGTTCTCCAAAGTGTACTGCTCCATTACCACCCTACACAAATACTGAAATGGCTGCCAAAATACACTGTTCATGAAAAAATAAAGCAAGAACAAGAGCACTATATGGTAGTTGCAGTTCAATGATCATGCCTTTTCAGATTTGTTTCATAAATATAAGAAATATGTTATCCTTTTTCTTAAATTTGCATTTCAATCGCATGTTGATGTAACCCACTTTAAGTAGCGATGCATTTAAGTATTAAACATATCATTCAAAATGTGTCATATCAACGAATGTAAATGGAGTGTGAAGAGTAACATTGCTTCGAAAACAAACAAAACAAGGTGAGTGGGGGGTACGGGAGTTGTACTAGGGCTCCACCAACAGAACGAGTTCAAAGTGTCCAGCACATGCAACCAGTGGAAACCATGACCCCATTTAGAGTCCATAACCGCCACAAATGTTTAATCGAAGCAACCAGAAAATTTTTGTACAATTAAAGCTAGATTTCAATAAATCTTCTCCACTGGAGGGCGTTCAGCTTTAAGGACTGGGGACTGGAAACTGGCCCCAAAAGAGTGTACCCCCTCCTGCTCCTGCAATGAACATAGACAGTGACTCCAGAGCTAACACAATTATAGAGTTCCATTTGATGGAGAGGCCTCCTCGTGGGTCCGTCTACTTATATTATATGTATATTTATCCTCCTTTGAGGTTGAGATCGATGCACTTTCAGGGGAGCTTCCTTTCTTTGATCGATATGTTAATTATAATCTTTCATTAATCTTGTGGCAATCAATAGCTGTAACTAAATATTTACTATAGTTAGTTGATCAACAGATCAAGTGCTTATGGGGGTAACTCTGATGGGGAGCTTTCTCTTCATCTTGACCGTTGGAAAGTAGACAATTTCATCTTGTTGTGCCACCCATCTGCACAGTTAAAAGGAAAAGGAAAACGTCAAGCTCAATCGATTATTGACTGCTTTTCATAAATAGAAGTTTTAGATCTGCACAGAGATCTTACAAAAGCAAACTTAGACAATGATCAATGTATTAGATTTACTTTACAATTTGACGTACCATATCAAGACTTATTAGTTTGCAAGTTTACTTTTGTATAATTTCCGTGTAGGTCAAGTATTTCTCATCACAAAAATATAACCCTATTGAGTTTTATTATAAAAGATATAATATTGTGTGTCATTAAACAAGGGCATCTTAAAATAGTGTGTCCATGCAATTATATGTATATTGTAGGCCGTATATTTTGTCTTTTGTTTGCATGATTTAGTGGGAAAGGTCATTTACCTGTAACTAGTGACAAGATGGTGAAGAAATATTGAGAGCTCAAGCCTGGAAAGTTCTAATCCAGGGCATAGCCTCTGTCCACCCCCGAATGGTGTAAAGAAATTGTTATTAACAGCAGCTCCCATTTTCTGCAGACAAAGAATATGCCTATATTGTTTAGGATCTCTCTCCAGAGAGAGATGACTTATGCTGATTACACTGATAAACATGATTTCTGTTCATGTTCAAGTGAAAGTACCAGATTAAATAATGCATACCTCCCATCTCCATGGATCGAATCGATATGGGTTTTCGTAGTTATTTTCATTCATGTGAACAGAACTAAAAGAGGCCAAGACGCACCATCCTTGTGGTATAGAATAACCTTTGATTTGTACATCCTTGAGTGCTTTTCTCCAAACCCCATTGATGATATTTGCCAGTCTGAGAGTTTCACTGATGACCTTGTGAAGAATAAGAATAGCAGGTTCTGATATATTAGTATATATTTTTGGTTTCTAGAAGTAGCAAAAATCCCATAATACTTCAAAGCATATCTCCTTTTATTCCTCTGTTAACATCTGAGACTCACATTTTGAGTAAATTGCATGGACATGTAGTCAGTCCAAGTATACCCTTCAGAGGAATCCGTCTTCATTTTCTTCAGTTCCATGTTTTCCTCCTGCATATATACCAACGTTAATTAAAACAGTGAAGCCAAATATATATAGTACCTTAACTTTTTGTATAAATGCAGTAAGGTTTATTTCAGTACTATGTGGAAATAGGCATCTAATGCACATGTTTTACAAGAAATGAACACTATCAAGATCTTTGAGAGATGAAAATAGCTTTGCACCCATGTTTTACATTTTTCTTCCAATGTTACTAAATTTGATACAACGATTTAATGAACTACAAAATATATAGTTGTAATCTTCACAACTTGTTAAGTTCCGAGGTCAAAGTTGTGACACGTTACCTATTTTTCATCCACATTAACTGTCAAAATCAGAAAGGGTGCTATTTCCTTTTTTTTTTTTTTTTTTTTTTTTAGCAGGTAATTTTGAATGTGAAATGGAGAATTCTTAGGTTTGAGATTGCAAAATGCATGTATTTTTTATAGAAAACACTTTAGCCACAAAGTGATTATACAAAAATAAATCTACAAACTGATGTAGTATGTCAGATTGTAAAATTACTTTTATTATAAAGTAAATCTAACGGATTCCATGAAACCATATCAGTTTATGAGTTTACTTCGTTTAATCTATTTGTATCTGTAGTATTTCTCATTTTTTATTACTTAATTACCAAGAGTACCAAATGCATGGCAACCTAACTAGCAAGATCAACTTCTTAGCATTTCTGCTATCAATCATTTTACTAGCTTGGAGTTCCTAACAAATCATGTTTATCATGATTGCATGATCAGCTTAATTGTATGAATTTGTTCTTTGTAAAAAGTTGAACTCTTGAGGATCCAATCTTTCAGTTTTTATGATAATTCTTCATGAGTTTCTAAAATCTTAATCCTGATTCTTGAAACTTTTCAGATTTTACCATTTCAATATTTACAATTCTGAAACATCATCATCACCACTACTTTCCAAAATTCCATCTATCTCATGAAGATTATTATGTACTGAGTTGAACAAACTTTAGAGAAGAGAATTTATTTCACCATTTACTTACTGAAAACTCCCTAAAATTGATATATGATACTTTACCTGCAGCTTGAATGTAAACATGTCAAAAAAAAATGCTTACTTTTAATGTTCATATTTGGCAAGAATGATCTACTCTCTCTCTCTGGTTAAAGGGTGAAATAAACGATTATATGAAGAAAAATAGTAATGCTACGTACAGTCGTGGAATGCGTAAATGTCGTGCAGTCATTTTGAAAAAAAGTAGGGTCTATTATTAAAAAATTAATTTATTTTCATATGAGTTTTATATTTATTCACTTTTTTCAAAGCGACTGCACGACGATTGCACACTCACAATTGTAAATATTATTTCTCGAAGAAAAAATATACAAAGATTTATAAACGAGCGAACATTCAACAAATAAATTTCATCTTTAAGCATTTTTTAGTAATGATTTGAACAATTAAGCAAGTACAACTTTTTTACATTCTTACAATATAAAATATGATTTATTTATTTTTTATAAAAGTTTGCGGTAATGAAGAATTAAAGCTAAATATTTGATATAATAAGATGAAAAATTATATTTATAATGATAGAATGTATAAGTGCAGTATATTATTTTAAAAAAATAAATAAATATAAAAATTATATAAAAAAATTAACTTTTTAACAGGAGTTCGTAGATTCAATTTTTTTAAAAGCAATAGAAAATAAAAATTAAAAATTAAAAAAGAAAGAAAAGAACACTGACAAATTGACAGCTAGTGGTCGCAACAAGCACAGACACGGAGTTAATAAGTGGTCCTAATCTGACAACCGTTCAATCCAAATCATACGGCTGCTAAACGTCCACTCCATTCTTTTTAGCCCATGTGGACACGTACCCTTTCTGTCTCAGTCCTGTGTTTTGTGTTCGTGCTTAATGAAAACGACTTCTTTAGCAAAAGGTCAAACACTTTATACACTTTATCTTCGTGGACATCTTGGGACCCATCCATGTACGAAATCAGAGATAATCCCCACCGTTGATTTAAAATCCAAGTCAAAAGAAAACAATCAAGTATTTTCGTACGTACCATTAGCTTTTCTAGTGCGACGGGGCAATCACTGAGAAATTTGACAACTAGTGTCATAGCCGTCGGCATAGTTTCCTCTCCAGGGACCATCAATTCTATGATATTCCCAGTGATGAAATCATACGGTAGGCGTTGCATCTCGCTTGATTCTTCAATATCCCGCAGTAACACGTCCACAAAATCAATTATTGGAGGCTTCTCGTTTGTGTTTCTCAGAGCTGTTTTTCTTTCTTCCACGATCCTCCTCACCACCTTCAACATCCTCTCCTTAGCCTACATGCACCAGGCCACCATTTTTTATCAGGAACCCCCACTACTGAGCCCTGAAATTAATGCATAGAAGAAAAGAGAGCTTTGGCCGTACGTGTGTCATGTGTTTGTGTGTGTACTTGAATTACCTTCAGAGATTTGTACAGTCTGGTTCCAGGAAACTTAATAGGTATACAAATCAACCCTTTGACGAATTCTTCAAATTCTCTTTTCAGAAAGTTCATATCCTCACCTGGACCAATGCTCATCAATGCTTCAACCAGTACTTCAAACGTAATCTGAAACATTCGGAAGCCAAAAACTTCATTAGAGAGAGAGAGAGAGAGAGATCACAGAGAGGACCGACTAATGGAAACTCGGGGGGGTTGGACCGGAGGAAACCTTCTTGGTTTCATCTTGGACGTATATTTCGTGCATGTCCTTCCATGTAGACAGGGTGAATTTGACAGAGTGTTCGATCTCTTTGGTAATTCGGGCTTTGAGTTGTGGGGATCTCAGGAAACCTCCGATCAGTGCATGCACTCTCTTCTGAAGAGTTCCATTGATTTGGAGAATGGAATTCTTTCCAAATAACTCTGTGATTGATTTGGGATATGCTGGGATAAAAGTGCTCCCATGGTTCTGTAAGATAACCTTATTGACTTCCGGATCTGTAGAAACTATGATCGGCGTTCCCAAGATGTTTGTTCTGAACACCTTCCCGTACCTGTTAAGAGAGAGACAGAAGAAGGGTTCCTGTTTCATTCCTGCTTTTGTTACTTTCTCATTGATTGAAGGAAGATAAAAAGGGCTTGATACATGAAAAGGAAATTGTCAATTCATTGGGAGGCTGGAATCTGTGAGTATGGAGAAGGAGAATAGGCTGTGGTTACTGACTGCACAAGCAAATAAGCTGAGCTCCAGTGCTTTAAGGTCTAGTTACTGCAAAGCAGGCTTTTCACCCTTTTAACTTCTTGGGGGAGCAGTTGCTCCTTTCAAATTACCTTGTTTTGCAATGGTCACCATCAGCCATGAATGAATGAAAAAAATACTCTTCTGCTTTCATCCCAGACAACGCCTTGTATCCAATGTTTGGTTTATAAAGACCATGTATATTTCTGAATGGTTTTTTCTTGATCCTTTTAGTGACAACTTACTTCGATTGATTGTGAGTCTTGAACATAGTCTCATCTTCTACATTTTCCATTTTTTCAAAGCGACTGCTATTGAGTTTTAGCTTAATTATGGAAACTAACTTTGTATGTATTATTTGTCTCTTTCTTCCATATTTAGGAGATAATTTATCAAAAAAATGTTAACTGCTATTTCAGATCATTCATTTAAACATCCAAATCAGCCACACTTGAGGGTTACTAACTCAAAGTATGCCCTTTTACAGTAATCAATCATCAATATTAATTGGTTATGATTAATTGATAATTTGAACAAGTTACTAATAAAGCCTTTCATTTGGTGATGAACGCATAGTGATTGTTGGATATCTATATAAATATGACGTCTGAATCTCTGCTAGACGAATGGTCACGAAGGCTTCCATAGACGGAACCTTTTTTAGGTATATATATATATATATATATATATATATATATATATATATATATATATATATATATTTAGGTGTGTGTATATATATATATATATATATAGAGAGAGAGAGAGAGAGAGAGAGAGAGAGAGCGCATGTATAAGCATGAAAGATGGGATGTGACAATGCTATACTTAAGACTGCAAGCCTTTTGTAACATGTGAAATGATTTTTCGAAGACAACAAGAACAAGACAAATAATTTCTAGACAGATGCTAATTTAATAAATTAATATTATTGTATTTTCATCAATTTTTACTACTCTGTTTACTATATATAGAGAGAAGAATTTCAGAAGGTGATTTGCCAATCTAGGGCGTCCATCATGAAAGAAACTTTAGCATACCAGCTAGCTAGAAAAGACATATCTGCATTTTGACCAAGGGTTCTGAGGAGAAAGAAAACAGAATTCAGCCCCTTTGAACTTAGAAATGAAAACGAATTCTGAAATTCATTAAGAGGAAAAATATCAAAGGGTAGGATAGAAGAAGAAGAAGAAGAGTAAGAAGTGATGATGATCATGAGAGATGTGAGAAAAGCTTACAGAGATCTGCGTTTCTCCATGAAGCTGACGGGTTGAGAGGTGTAGCCAGATGCAATGAACTCAAGAGTTTCTCCTATGAAAGGCCAACCTAAGTTCCCTTCAGGAAGCCCATGCTTGGTTTCTATTTTCTTCTTCTCCTTAATCCAGTACCATCCTACAAGTATACCTATGAAAACCCAACACCCAATAAGCCATTCCATTCTTTAACTGAAAAACTTCTGAAACCCTAGCTAGTTTCTACACCCTGTAATTCTTTTTTGAGATACACGGGTTAACTTCTCTCAGCAGCAGAACCCATGCAGCAGCTTTTATTTATTCACTGCTCTATGTGTGCGTTTTTTGTCTGCCCTGGGAGCAAGAGAAAGAGGAAGAGGGAGGGATTGAGGAAGAAACTCCTTTGTCCTTTTGAAGAGCCAGATAATTGAATGAGATGGGGATATACATACCATACATACATGAAGAGAGAGAGAGAGAGAGAGATTCTGAAGATCTAGGGCTTAGCTTTTCCAACAATCAATAAATGAGGTGGCCATACTGGGGGTGAAACTATTGCGCCAAGCTTGTGCATTGTTTTGTCTTGACTTCAATTACATAGATAGGAATTCCTTTCCCCGGAGTTGTCTACACTTATGAATAATGAATATCTATATCGATCCTAACAAGACCCGACCCCACCAAAGTTGTTCATCCTCGATCTTATTCGGATGTATCTACGTTGTTTATGTTACGTGTTGGTCCTGCAAACACTGTTCCTGGAAGACCGCGGGTTTACCTGTCAATTGACGCGAATTATGTGGCACAACTGTGCATGGTTGAATGAGTCTCATACGACATATCAATCAAACTTCATCTATATCAATATCTATCTATTTATATAGGTTTCTTTGAGTTGTTTAGTTGTACGTTGCTGACTTTTAGGAAGAAATTAACGACGATTGGACTTTTTCCAGCTCTCTTTATGCATAATGCAGTTATCTTTCTGGTACTCTTTCGAGGTTTCTGGCCCGCAGAACCAAACTCGTCCGATCAGACTCATTTCTTTCATATGATTATTATGGCTACCAAAAAAAAAAAAAAAAAGGCTAAAATACCGATCTTTTTTAATAAAAAGACTCACCCATTAATGTGTTGATCAGTTATTTATAGTGGGATTTCTTTTAATTTTACTTCATTAATACAATTCCTGATCACCTGATCCTGATCTGCAACTTTGATCTGCACAGCTCCCATATTCTAATTCCTTGTAAAGATAGGTATCAAAAGAGTCCCTTTCAATTTACATGGCAAAAAACGCCTCCTCCCCTGTTGACCCGGCCTCATGCACGTTTGTTTTAGCTTGGTATTACAGCCAGGCAGTTCTTTTTCCGCGTGACTCAATATGGAATAATGAACATATATATATATATATATATATATTGATGTACATACTTAATTTACTTTTATGATTCTGACTGCAATTTGCACTTATTGAAAAAAGGGTTTGAATTGATAAATGAGTTGAAATGATTGTGAATAATAATAAAATTTGTGAGTTAAAATTTGTGAATAGTAGTGAGAAGAGGTCACCTCTTAATCCAAACTGGCAATCAAGACACATGATATTATAATTAAGTTTTTTTTTATAATATATATTTACATATATATATATATATATGTGTGTGTGTGTAATTTTTTTTGTTAATAGAATATGATCTCCAAAAAATAATAGAGTTATTGTCAGATTCCTTGTTGTAGTTTAGTGACAAAGTATACTAGTATTTTTTAATGGAATCAATTTTTATTTAATTTTTAATTTTTGTTTGAATAACAAAATGCTTTTTAGAACTAGTTTTCCATTTAAAAAAACTCAAAAAGTAAAAATAAAAAGGAGAAATTGATTTAGTTACAATTCGGTTGCTTTTGTACGTTAGTCTAACTAGTTGTGTCTTTTTAGAAAAATTTTAAACATAAATCTCACATCTTGCACACTCACTTAAAAATATATGATTTTATTTTTAATCCTCATATTTCATATTGAATTGTGTGCAGGATATGAGACTTCTGTGTAGGACAACTCGTCCTTTTAATCTCTTAATTGTTCCAAAAATCAACTCTTTGGTATTCCAAAACTTCCTCTTGTTATTTTTTAATAAGTAAATCATGGTTTTATGATTTTATCATAATAACCCAAAATATGGTAGGTTGGGGTTGGGAATCCTATATTCGCTCCGAAGCATTCAGACATGAAAGATGATACTTGGCTCTATATTTTTGTTCCTTCAAAGTTACTGTTTAGATATTTTAATTTTTTTTTTAATGATTAAGGAATTGAATATTAATGAAGTTCTAATTTTTTTTAAAAATGTTCTTGCAACCGGCCTGTACAACCGGTGGAGAATCTCCATGTCTTTAAATAAAACGATATGTTTCATTTTATTGCAAATAGAGAATCACAAAAGAAATGAGTGAGAAGAAAAAAAAAAGGAAAAAAGAAAAAAGAAAAAGAGAGTTAATGACAAAGAAGACGCATGAAGAGTCACAATCTCTCTCTCTAAAAATACCCACTAGAAAGAGACCGAATGGAGTCTGGACTGTGCTTAAAACGGATGAAATCCACCAACACCGTCATATGGCAGCGAAAGCGCTAGCTTTTCTGTTATGCTTCTATTAATTTGTAATTAAATTGAGTATATTTCTTTCTGGCATATTCGAGGTTGCCAAGGCCTCCAAATAATCTCTGTATTGTGAATAGAATTGTAGTTGCCTTTTTCCATTCATAACTGCTGAATAAATACAGGAAACAAATAATGGCCTCAAGTGCCAACTGACCCATACACCACTTGCAATAACTGACCCACTAATTAACCCACGTAAAAGAAATGGCCCACGACTGAGACCAGACCCATAAACAATCAAACGACACAGTTTTAACAATTAAGACAGCAACTAAAATAAACTTCAAACATATTCGGCTCCCGACATCCACGGGTAACCCTAGGCACATAACAAATTCCCCCTCTTCAGAAAACCTTGCCCACAAGGTTGGGATAGCGCCGCCTGAGTGAGTAGAGGTCCTCCCATGTCGCATCATCCTCTTCCATGCCTGTCCACTGTACCAGTAACTCGACTCCTGCGGTATGTCCTCTCTTCTTAAGCCTTCTCTGTAAGATTTTTTCTGGTTCGGGTGCGAGAGCTCCTTCCGGGGTCACAATGGGTAACTTCGGGAATGGTTTAATCCCTTCTCCTAGCTTCTTTTTGAGGCAAGAAATATGGAATATGGGATAAATCCGTGCCTCTGGAGGTAAATCCAGCTCATATGCTACTTTCCCAATCCGACGTAGAACCCTAAAAGGTCCATAGTAACGGGGTGCAATTTTTAGATTCCGACGCATGGCTACTGTCATCTGTCGATAGGGCCGAAGCCTTAGGTAAACATAATCCCCCTCCTTCAACTCTTTGTCCCTCCTCTTTAAATCAGCAAAATACTTCATCTTATTTTGGGCTTCTTGCAGGTTTTCTTGGATGAGTTGGGAGATGAAATCTCGGTTCCGCAGCTCATCTTCTACGGCTTGGACCTTTGTGGACCCATACTCAAAAGGTAACATCCGAGGAGGGCTTTGGCCATATACTGCTTCAAAGGGTGACACTTTCGTGGATGTGTGTATGGAGGTATTATAGGAATATTCAGCCAAAGGTAACCACTTTACCCAGTCTCTGGGTCTATCACATGAGAAGCATCGAAGGTAACATTCCAGAATCTTATTTATGGCCTCTGTTTGGCCATCTGTTTGTGGGTGATATGCCGTGCTAAGTAACAACTCGGTTCCACAGATTCTGAATAGTTCTTTCCAGAAATTACTAGTAAAAACTGGATCTCGATCACTTACAATGGTTTGTGGCATCCCATGTAATTTAAAAATATTATCCATGAATACTCTAGCAATTGTTAAGGCTGTGTATGGATGAGTGATAGCCATAAAATGTGAATATTTGCTCAGCCTATCCACTACCACTAGAATCACTGTTTTTCCTCCTGAGGGAGGCAACCCTTCGATGAAGTCCATGCTGACATCTTCCCAATTCTTGACAGGTATGGGCAAAGGTTGAAGCAACCCCGCTGGGTGGAGGGTTTCGACCTTGCTCCTCTGGCATACATCACACTCTCTGACATATTCTCTTACATCTTTTTTCAAACCAGGCCAGTAAAATTCCTTTTTTATTCTTGACTGAGTTTTCTGCACCCCCATGTGACCCCCTAATGGGCTACTGTGATAATGATGCAGAATCTGCCGCTGGAAGGCCACCAATGATCCAAGATGGAGTCTCCCTTTGTAAAAAAGGAGTTCATTTCGGACTTGGTAATGAGAGAGGTCCAGGGCTCCTTGATGGTAGTGGCTTAACAGCTGCTGCAACAAGGGGTCCTGTTGGTAAGCTTTCTTCAACTCCTGCACCCACTGAGCTTGTATGACACTGATTGCTTGGGTTTGAAGGATCTGGTTGTTAGTTTCTGGTTTTATGGTAGTTGGTTCAGGTGTGGATGGAGATTTGGTGATTGGACCTGTTGGTTTTGTGTTTGGGTCTTGGGTTTGGTCACTGTTTAGGCTTGAGTTTTCTGAGTATCTGACCCGAGATAGTGCATCAGCCACCACATTACTTTTCCCACTCCTGTACTCCACAGTGAAGTCATATCCTAACAATTTGGCCACCCATTTTTGCTGTGAAGGAGTGCCTATTCGTTGTTCCAGCAGGTATTTAAGTGCCTGTTGATCAGTGCGTACTATGAAGGACTGTCCCAATAGGTAGTGCCTCCATTTCCTCACTGCCCACACTAGAGCCAGCAACTCCTTTTCATAGGTTGAAAGGCTGAGAGTTCTTCCTTTTAAAGCTTGACTAATATAGGATATAGGCTGTCCTTCTTGCATAAGCACGGCTCCCAAAGCTTCCCCTGAAGCATCACATTCCACCACAAAAAGTTTAGTAAAATTAGGTAATCGAAGAACAGGAGGTCTTACCATGGCTTCCTTGAGCCTCTCAAATGCTTCTTGTGCCTTCTCACTCCAAATGAAGGAGTTCTTCCTTAAGAGGGCTGTGAGAGGAGCTGCAATGGCTCCATATCCCTTTACAAATTTTCTGTAATACCCAGTAAGTCCCAAAAAACCTCTTAATGCTTTAAGGTTCTTAGGGATTGGCCACTCTTGCATAGCATTCAGCTTTTGTGGATCAGCCTTGACTCCTTCTTTAGAGATGACGTGCCCCAAATATTCCACCTCTTCACAACCAAACACACACTTTGACAACTTGGCATAAAACTGTTCAGCTTGTAGTATTTCCAGCACTTGAGTGATATGCTTAACATGATCCTGCATGCTCTTGCTGTATACCAAAATGTCATCAAAAAAAACCAAAACAAACTTCCTCAAATAAGGCTTAAACATTTCATTCATCACCCCTTGAAAAGTTGATGGGGCATTAGTAAGCCCAAAAGGCATCACTAGGAACTCGTAATGGCCTTCGTGCGTTCTAAAGGCAGTTTTAGGGATGTCATCAGGATTCATCCTTATTTGATGATATCCCGACCTTAAATCCAATTTAGAAAAGATTTCAGCCCCCCCTAACTCATCAAGCAATTCATCTATATTTGGTATAGGGTACTTATCTTTAATGGTGTCTTTGTTAAGAGCACGATAATCCACACACATCCTCCAACTTCCATCAGCTTTCCTCACTAGCAAAACAGGAGAAGAGTATGGGCTTTGGCTACTTCTTATGCTTCCATTTTTAAGCAATTCTCCAACCAGCTTTTCTATTTCCTCCTTTTGATAATAAGGATATCGGTAAGGCCTAACACAAGTCGGCTTGACCCCATCCTGCAGCTTTATTTGATGGTCCACTTTTCTGGGAGGAGGTAACCCTTTGGGCTCCTCAAATATTTTTTTAAAACTGTCCACCACTTGCTGTATCTCTGCTGGAATTTTGGTACTGCATGCTTTACTGTTGCCATCCATAACTTGCACCCATAACCCTTTTGCAGCTCCCTGTTTGAGATCTTCAATGTGATCTTCTTCATAAATACTGTGAACTGGTCTTTGGATTCCCTGCAAAATTACATATTGCTGTCCCAACTGGAACTTCATAGTTAGCTCAGCAAAATTCCACAAAACTGACCCCAACTCACTTAGCCAATCAACTCCCAGCACCACATCACAACCACCAAGAGTTAACACATACAAATTGGCCTTGGTATTAAAATTTTGTAACACTAATGAAACTGCCTTACAGTAACCATGGCAAGGAAGAGTAGCCCCATTGGCTACTTGGACTGTTAAGTGGCTATCTTCCCTTGACAGTTTAGCTTTCTTTGCTACATGTGGATCAATGAAAGAATGAGTACTCCCTGTATCAATTAAAATCAACACCTGCTGATTATTGATTTCAGCAAATAGCCTCATAGTTTTAGGGGCTAAAGATCCAGCTATGGCATGTAGAGATATTCCCAACAATTCCCCCACTTCTTCTTCATTATTTGTTATCACGGCTAGGGCACCTTCCTCAAGATCTGTTTCCTTGTTCTCTCCTTCTTCCTCTTCTTCCCACTCCATTCCTTCTAACAAATAAATTCTTGGTCTGTTACATTTATGGCCTGGGTGGAATTTTTCATCACAGAAATAACACAGTCCTTTTTCTTTCCTTTCTTGCATTTGTGTTGGAGAAATTCTTTTAATGGGAAAACTATTTTTTCTGGGTGGATTGAAGGGTGCAGGTCTCGGGTTTGGCCTATTTGGTGGGGGTGGAAGTCTTAATATAGGGGCTGGTGCAGGTAATTTAGGCTGGCTATTTGGATAAGTGTTTTGGTAGGTAGAAAATCTGTTTGGACCCCCTCTAACCCGCCTTATTACTTCTTCCTCTTGCAATCTTGCCAAGCCAAAAGCAGCCGACAGAGTTGAGGGCTTAAACATGGTTACCATGATTCTCAATTCATCTTTTAGGCCACTCAAAAAAGTGCTGATTCTGAAATCTTCTGTGAGACCAGTTATCTTATTAGACAAAATTTCAAACTGGGTTTGATATTCTTCTATTGTTCCACTTTGCCTTAATTTAGTGAATTCCCCAACTGGATCCTCAAATGCAGAGGGCCCAAATCTTACTTCTAAGGCTGATACAAAATCATCCCAAGAATGCACCGGACTGGATTCTTTTAGCCAACTATACCATGATAGAGCCTTGCCCTCCATGTGAAAGAAGGCTAATAATAGCCTTTGCTCATCAGGAGTATTATAATACTCAAAGAATTGCTGTGCTTTTTGAATCCATTCATTAGGATCTGTGCCATCAAATTTAGGAAAGTCTAGCCTAAGTGTTCTGGCCTGAATTCCCCCATTCCCTTCAAAAAGAGGATTGTTACTAACCTTGCCATTATTGTTGGAAGAACCTTCTCCAGAACGTTGTTTTGCTGCCATGATTGCCAACTGCTCATAGCTGGTAGCCAAATTGTTAATTTGTTGCAAGACCGCATCTAATACTGTTTTTTGCTTCTCTTGTTCCTCTCGCAGACTTCGGCTATCTCCCATCAAAGCTGTCACTGCCTCTGCTAACTGAGCCTGTCGAGTGCCCTCCGCCATGTCGCAGGAACGCGGCTCTGAGACCACTGTTATGCTTCTATTAATTTGTAATTAAATTGAGTATATTTCTTTCTGGCATATTCGAGGTTGCCAAGGCCTCCAAATAATCTCTGTATTGTGAATAGAATTGTAGTTGCCTTTTTCCATTCATAACTGCTGAATAAATACAGGAAACAAATAATGGCCTCAAGTGCCAACTGACCCATACACCACTTGCAATAACTGACCCACTAATTAACCCACGTAAAAGAAATGGCCCACGACTGAGACCAGACCCATAAACAATCAAACGACACAGTTTTAACAATTAAGACAGCAACTAAAATAAACTTCAAACATATTCGGCTCCCGACATCCACGGGTAACCCTAGGCACATAACATTTTCAAGGCCTTTCTAGATCCTAATGTCTCCGTAGAGAAGTAAGAAAGCATCTTGGTAGAGAAAGCGTCTTGTCAAATCGAACGAACAAGATTTGTGCTTTTGAAATGAAATATTTGCTTGTTTACGGTGATGTTAGAAATAATTTCTCTGTTTTGGGATTCTTTTTGTTTTGTTTTGAATGTTTGGAAAATGAGTTTCAGAAAAGTGAAATGCATATGGGTTGGCATAGGATTTTCTGTAGCAAAACTTTCTATGCGATCTGTGCGAAATGCACTCTCACTCAAATATGAAACTTTTCTCAAATCTTCTTTCCAAGGTTCTACTTCTTCTCAAATGTTTACAGTTACATGGACTATTTTCTTTCCGAAGTTCTACTTTTCTCAAATTTCTCTGTTTTTTTTTAAATTTTTTTGACAAAACTGACGTGGAAATCAATCAATTACACGGCGATTGCACGAGCCAATTGTATGCAGCAGTTCTAAATTTTTTTTTCCTTAATGATTAAAGATGCTTAAAAAATATTTGAAAGAAAATGAAAAAAAAATACAATTTGCACTAATGATAATTTTGAGGGGGCAAATACATGAAGCTGAGTATAAGCAGCACCCTTTAGATAAAAAGTAAATCTGTGACTCACATTTAAAAAATATTTTTTTAATATAACCTCCAATTTTTTTCAAAGAGAGTTTGTAGAAATTGTAAACTCTAAAACTATAGATAACATTACCGAGATGCGAAATGTAAAAGATGTGGTGAGTGAAAATTGGAACTGACAGAGTAGTTCAATTCTCATGTTCTCTTAACCCAATAGATTGTTACATGGTCCAAGAGTGTGGCAATCAGGAAAGTAGTTTTTGTTGGGAGTCTTTGAAGAGGTCCACCCAAGGTTTCTAATGCAGTCACGGATGTTGCAGTAGATGGGAGTGCACTTGTTCTGAATAAGTTTTTGTAATTGAAGAAGATCTTTTACTCTACAATCTTGAATAGATAGTACAACCAGTAGAAGTGCCAAGTTCTAGTCCGCAATGTGGGATCACGAAACTTCTAGAAGTGAAGATCTTCACTCCTCTAAGAAGATATATGCAGCTCTTTGCCCTAATGGCTAAATTGAACAAAAAATTAGGGTTGGTGGTTTTGTCAAGTAGAAATCTCCAAATGGTCTGAGGGAGATGGTGGTAAATGGGTGGCAATGGTTTAATCATTTAACTTGTCTTCACATATAAGGAAAGTACATCGACTCTTGGTCTTTAAGAAAATGGGTAAGATAGGCGGGAATGGTGGGTCAACTCAATCACAATCTCGTAGGTATTCAAAAAGCACATAGAATTGTATCGAGACATGGGCTCCAACATACTAACTGCGAGGGGGCGTAAATTGTTAGATCTTGAATATCTTAGATACAAAAATCTATAAATTAGCAATATCTTTCTCTTTATTGATCAATGGTCTAAGAAACTAGTAAAACACAAAAACTCAACACGATTAGGTTCTAGGTTTTATCATCTCATTTCAATTCAATTCATTGTTCAAACTTTTTCTAAAATCTAAACTTTTCCTAAATGATGAAAGGAAAGAGGAAAATGATGGGAGATGGAGAGGCGCCGAAACTCTTTTTCTCCACTCACATCGGAACGTTATATGCATGGGAATAATGTGGGTATAGACACCCAACGAAAGCCATGGGATGCCAAGAAATTATAACTCCTAGAAGTAAAGAATATTTGACAAATAGTTTTAAGACTCTTTCATGTATTGAATTTTAGTGATGATTAAAGAGTTTTAATACGAGTTTCTCTTGATGATAATTTTCAGATTTTCTCGGCTTTTAAGGTGATGGAATAAGACCTAATTAAGTTCTTGGAATGGTTGGAGCTTATTAAAATGAGTGTGCAGAGAGCATGCAAGAAGAGTTCATTGGGCTGAGAGAGGGCGCCGAAATTGTCAGCTTCTTTTGCTTCTCCGCTTTGTGTTCTTGGGACTGACCAAACCATCGTCTTGTCTTCATCACTCTACAGTAATCCCATTATTAATTCTTTTCTCCTCACCCCGCCCTCATTTCTTTTAAAAAATATTTCTTTATTATTATAATTGGTTGCACTTTTTATATCTCTTTCTTCAATAAAAAAAGATGTTTACAATCGTGAATTGCATAACCGTCACGTAATCATTTTAAAAAAATAAATAAAACATAGAACCCACATGAAAAAAATTAATTTTTTAATAATGAACCTCACTCTTTTTCAAAAAGATTACGCAGCAGTTACACACTTCTAAGTTGTATGTAGAATTACTCATAAATTTAATTATAAGCGATTTTATGCATTAATATACGCATTCATTCAATATAATTGGTCAGAAAATATATTTTATTGAAAACAGTGTCAATTTAAATTTAAAATATAAAGACAACATCATTAATACGCAGATTGGTACGCAAACTTACTTTTACATAACAAAAATCTATATATATTATACAATTTTTGCACAATTTTAAAAAAATATTATTAATTTTGAATTCAAACTCATTAAATCAGAAAATTAAAGAAATAATAAGATTTTCCTAAAAAATTGTCATAACTAATTTTATTTATACATTAAAATTAAGAATTTTGAAATGTTTAATTGAATGAGTCTATTGATTCATGTATATGATCTAAACTCGACTCGAAAATTAGGAGGTTAGAATGGAGAGATTCAATAATTTTAGATCTAGCGGTGAGTTAAGATGGTTTGTAAATAGTAGAATAAAATATTATTTTTTAATATTATTATTATTTTAAAATTTGAAAAAATTAAATTATTTTATATTTTATGTACAAATTTGATAAAATTATAATGATAAAATTAGATAAGTAGAGATGAGTTGAAATGAATTTTGAATACAGACCATCCTCTAATTAAATGGATCATATTATAATCAATTCATACATAACTTCACTCGACTATAATCCGAACATGACCCAATATAGTAGAAACTTAATACCTCAACACCATCGATAAATCTTGAATTTAAGAACGAAAAATAAATGATGAGAAATAGATGAACAGCATCATTACTCTTTAAGAACTGTGAGTGAGTGCTAGTGGGAATTAAAGACAGTGAGGTGGCCAAATGATCGGACGGGGGGGTGGGTCAGGCCGGCGGCCAACCTTTTGAGAAAAATGTTTTGATCCAAACAACTTTCAGTTTAGGTAATTTTCCTCTGGCAAATATATGGTTTTATGTCAAGTGGTTGGCTGCCATTAATGTTTTAGAACCAAACAACTTTTTCCATTAAAGTGATTTTCCTAGGCATTTTAACAAGTGGGTGGCTGCCATTTCCTCCGCCATAAGTACACCAAGGAAGTGGTCCGCTTCTTTGCATGTGAAGAATGTGGTGGGTGAGCGGGGCAGGGCCCGCTCTGTTCACTGACCACTTTATACGTGCTGAAAATGCTTATGTTTGACGCAATATGCTGATCACGATAACGCATTACTAGGCCAAACTCGAGTCAGTAACACATTTTCGTCGATGCCAATGATATTCCAATTATCATCTCTGTTGGGTCAAAAAAGAAGGAACTGTGATAAAGCAATTAGCTCAGAGAAGACATGGGGATGTGCATCCATCCTTGTCGTTTACCACCCAGAAAACAAAATGAAAAGAAGAATGACTCAAATATTTCCTTTGGTTTCTGTTGCTGATGGTTTCTTCAACCAGAACACCAAAGTTCCCTTCCTCGTGATGCAACAAGTTCACACTGAACAGCTTAACTACAAAAAAGAATCCACATAAGCAATTGCATTGGAAACATATAAATACAGAATCCACATGTAGTTAGAAAATGATAGACTAGGATCAAAAAAAGGTCTGTTCAATGTACATTGCATTTTCAATCTGCACATACTAATTGAAAAATTGCTGAACCTCTACACTATATGGAAGTTGCTGGTCATCGGCTACAGTTTGAAGCTCCTTTGGTCATCATTGTAACCAAATGAGATCTTAATCACCGAGTATGAAGCTGCTCAACCAATGTTAAACAAGATTGATATTGTACATTGCTTTCAAGGGAAAGGGGAGACAAAATTGCCAGTTTAGAACTGGCCAATTTTCAACTTCTGCTTTCACAAGCAACAGCTTCTTCAACTATATTGTTGTAAAATGAACTCAATTTAGTTATAGCGATTGCCTCTCCAAAGAGCGTTGCTCGAGTAGATTTCAATATATGAACTTCCACATAGTCACCAACTACAGGGTTTCGTTTCCCGTTAGAATTATCATCACAATATGGTACTGGAAGATTAATGAATGAAACTCTATGACCTCTATCACTCTTTCCAATAAGCTCCGTATCAGGAGCTCTCTTATTCGGTCCTTCAACCAGCACTAGTTGTACAGTCCCAATCTGAGAGTCATAACATTGACCTGTACTCTCACGGAAAGCATCGATCAGTTCAGTCAGTCGCCTCTGCTTGACTTCCTCAGGAACATCATCAATGTAGTTTCTATGGGCATGGGTTTTCTCCCTCATACTATACGCAAACATGTATGCCATATCGTAACCAACAATCTTAACAAGGCTTAGTGTGTCTGCATGTTCCTCCTCTGTTTCACCACAGAATCCTGCAGAAAAGGAGTAATTCAAGAGGGAATTAAGCAAGAGTCTAAGCTTTCACAGAGTGAAAGATAGCAATGAATTGTGAATTGTAATTTCAGGCTGAGGCATCCGAACAGACCATCTATTACCAGAATAACTTTTTACAAGGTTATTTATATCATGCTATTTCTCATGCACAGAAAACAGCAAAATCACAAAATAGTAGTAATAGTGAGTAAAAAACTAGGAAGGCGTGAAAATTTCTCTCATAACTTATAAAGCATCACAACAATACAAACCAGGCATGGTTTAAAAAATAAAAGCAACGTCATTATAAAATAATTATAAATACTTAATAATAATGTATTGATTTTCTATTTACAGGATAAAAGAATGTGACTGGGACGAGATGGCCTCATGTCACCCTGAGAGATCAAATAATACATCAATAATGAAAGAGTGCAAAAAGTGCAATGATGGCATGGTATTTGAAATGAAAAATAAGAATTAACATGGTATTTGCAAGCATGTAGGCTGATGATCAATAGATTGGTGTCATTCGCTTAAAGAGTATCAAAATTGTCACATGGTTGGTCATCTGATCTCTAACATTCTTTTGCAGTAAGAAAAAAGACATCCACATAGAGAAGCTTCACTTCCAAGATGGCTTAATCTTTTATATTTTTATCCTAAAGAATTTTATTGGACACAATAGAAGGGAGGTCTATAAGTATTCTACAAGTAAAATTCTAAAACATCATTCACATTTACAAAAGGTCAAATCAAAGAGTATACTAGTTGATGTTCTTTGAACACTAGACTGCAACAAAACATGCGTCATAAGTAAAGAAAATACAAGAATCTGATAAGACTTACCACATATGAAATCACTGGTTATTCCCGCATCTGGAATAATTCTCCGTATCTTTTGCACAAGATCTAAGTATGCCTCTCGGGTATATCCCCGACGCATCCTTTCAAGTACTTTGCTATTCCCAGTTTGTGCAGGTAAATGGATACATTTGCAAATATTATGTCTGTCTCGCATTAGATAGAGTAACTCATCAGGGAAATCTTTAGGATGTGGGGATGTGTATCTGAACCGTATGTCCGGGAATTCTGAGGATAGTTGATTCAATAGATCAGAAAAACGTAAACCCATTTTTTTGACCATGCACATACTGGAAAAGCCTTCACTATGTCTCCAATTAGTCCCGGGTTCAACTTCTTTTTCGTCCACACATGCATCATTATAGCTGTTTACATTCTGGCCAAGAAGCGTTACCTCTTTCACGCCTTCTTTCCAAAGCTCCCCCACCTCCTTCACTATAGACTCTACAGGACGTGACCGCTCCCTGCCTCTTGTAAAAGGAACAATGCAAAAGGAGCACATATTATTGCAACCTCTCATCACAGAAACAAAAGCAGTAACTGAATTTTTCGAGATTCGAACTGGATTAATATCAGCATAGGTCTCTTCAAGTGAAAGAAGAGTGTTTATCCCCTTTTGACCATAGTCTACCTCTTCCAACAAGCGTGGTAAGTCTCTGTAAGCATCAGGTCCACAGACCACATCGACCATTTTGTCCGCATCAAGTATCTTGTCCTTTAACCTCTCGGCCATGCATCCCAAGACCACAACTTTTGGAGGGTGCAGGGAATTTGACCTTCCGATTTTGACATTGCTCTTCCATTCTCTCTTGAGAAACCAAAAGTAATTGAGCCTTTGCCACACCCTTTGTTCTGCATTGTCCCTGATAGCACAAGTGTTGACAAAAATGATCTCTGCACTCTCAGGATCATCCACCACTTCACTATATCCAGCATTCTTCATGATAGATAGGACAATCTCCATATCATTGATATTCATTTGACATCCGTAAGTCTCATGATAGATACGCCCACTCAAAGTGACTTTAGAAGCTGGTAGTTGGCTAGACACATAAATCAAGGCGAAAACATAGAGGTATGAGATACAAGTCACATAATTTGCAATTGGGAGAGAATTTATTTATTTATTTTGATAAGTACATGAAAATTCATTTTACAATAGAAAAAATCTAGTTGCTCCATTGTTCTCTCAAAGAGGGAAAGAACTGAGGGAGAGATTCTGAAAAAACGCAGCAACACAATCAAATTAGGGAGAGAAAAATGGAAGCTTTGCACGCTAAATTTGCTAAGAAGTCCATATTGGTGATGCATTAAAGTTGAGTTGGACAAAGCTCGTAAAATTGATATTGGACTCAGAATCGGGGAAGGACTGATTCAATGAATCGGATGATTCAATTTGTTGCATTGGGTGATTCACGACAAGTTTAAATCAGGTATTTAAATGTTAATAAAAATATTTAAAAAATCATATAATGCATTTCGTGCATTCAAAACTATGTATAAAAGAGTTTAAACCTTGAATTCATTGACTAACTTTAGTGAAAATATCATAATCTAAATAGTTTCAATAAGCCTGCAATTCATGGATTCAACCTCAAGTATCCTATTTTTTTGCCTCAAATATTATTGTATACGATGAATATAAATACTCTTAATTTATAACGTCGCGGCTATGGTAGTATTTTGCAGACAGTCAGATTTAATAAAAAATACCCATTCCAATCCTAGTTTTTTCTATGTAACTAAATAAATTAAAGAACTCTATGTTTTATCTTTTAAGTTTTCTACTCTTCTTACTTAACACTAGAATAAAAATGTCAACTCTGTTTAGTTGTATTTTCACACGAGAATTAAAAATAAAATTCATCTCTCAAGCACAATCTAAAAAAGAAACACAATTTTGAATAGGCTAAAGTAGGTTGTGAAATCTGCTAGAATTGGTCTGAATCAACCAATTGAACCGGTACTAATGAGTGATTCAAAGAGTGCACTAAAAGCACGTCTTTTTTTTTTTAATTGGCTGAGTTTGCCTAAATGGAACCGTTTTTTGAGTTGTGTCAAACCACTCTAAAGCTGTGCACAATAAGCCAGGGACACAGCAAAGGTGGAAGCAGTGGCTTTCTAGGCCATATTATGCGCCTTAATGTAAGGATCCTTTTAGATCCTCACTGTCAATCACTCAGAATCACACAAGGGAGAGCAATATACAAGCACAAAGAACTCATATGGAATGATCAAGATTCCATAGCGAATCTTGCAGAGAATCTTCGAGGGATTCTCAACCTCCAGAAAATGATCTCACTTAATTCTTCAATGCCAATTACATGAACCCTCCTACTTTTATAGAAGCAGTCGTGAAGCAGAAAACAATGTAATGTTCTAATACCCAAAACGCAAACTACAAAAAGCTAAACGCAAAGCAAGAATGCAACAAAGATGAAACGTGCCGTTTTACTTATTCCTTACAACAGACCAAAACGCATCGTTTCACTAAGGGACTTCATTTCGTTATTTCTGTTGCTCTCAATCAGTTAATTCCGTTATTCCCCTTCTACACAGAATGCACTTCCATTCTCCCCTTTCCTCTTCAAGGCCGCCCACTACACCCGTGACAATCCCTACCTCTTCAAGGCCTTGCCCACAAGGCACCCATGACACATCACAGAATTGTGCCCACTAAATGGGGATATGAAGCTCTAAGGTCCCAGAGCAATTCCCATGAACTATCCTCAAAGGCGGCCCCTACCCATTTGACAAGCACTTCAGTAGAGGTATGGTTCCCTACTTTCCTCACCCTTCTCCCCAAATTGCTTCTGGTTCAGGCTGTACACTACCTTCTTTGTCAACTAGGGGCAAAGTAGACAATGGAAAAATCTGATCACCGAGTTTCTTTTTTAAACAAGAGACATGAAAGACAGGATGAATTTTTGAGGAGGGTAGATTCATCTTATAAGCTACCAACCCAATCCTCTCAAGGATCTGAAATGGACCATGATACCTCGGGGCCAACTTCATGTTGTGTCTCATGGCTACAGACTTTTGTCTATAAGGCTGCAACTTGAGAAAGACCCAATCACCTGCTGCAAACACTCTCCCAGACCTCTTCTTATCAGCAAACAACTTCATTCTTTCCTGAGCCTTATTCAAATTCTGCTTTAACAATGACAATATCTCATCCCTCGACTTCAAGTGCTGATCCACTGCTGCATTAGCAGTAGTGCCCGGAACATATGTCAACAACTTGCGAGCAGGGAACCCATATAAAGCCTAAAATGGTGAAAAACTAGTAGAGGAATGCACAGTGGTGTTATAACATCATTCTGCCATTGGCAGGCACGTGCACCAACTCTTAGGCTTAGATCCCACATAGGATCTCAAGTAACCCTCCACGGACTTATTCAATGCCTCAGCTTGACCATCAGATTGAGGATGGTAAGTTGAGCTATAAGCCAAAGTAGTCCCTTGCATCTTGAACAACTCCCTCCAGAATAAATTGGTAAAAACCACATCTCTATCAGACACAATTGTTTTAGGTAACCCATGGAGTTTGAATACACCATTAAAGAAGACCTCAGCCATTGAACTCCTAACACAATGTCACATCCACCAAGAGTGAGGACATGAAATGGAATACTGAATTTAATACCTTTAATACTAAACATCTCTTCACCTGTACCCTGACTGAATATTTTAGTTCCATTTGCCACTCTAACTTGCAAACCACCATCCTCTATTACCTTCAATTTCGCAGATTCCACTACCAAAGGATCCAGAAAATTATGAGTGGAACCTGAGTCTACAAGAATTTCAACAGACATGGAACCAATCTTCCCCAGTAACTTCATAGCATTACTATTAATGCAACCTGAGATAGCATTTAATGAGACCTCAAGTTCTTCATTGTC
Organism: Juglans regia; assembly: GCF_001411555.2. Taxonomy (NCBI): domain Eukaryota; kingdom Viridiplantae; phylum Streptophyta; class Magnoliopsida; order Fagales; family Juglandaceae; genus Juglans; species Juglans regia. The sequence continues at coordinate 8,325,691 of NC_049911.1, read as the reverse complement.
CTTCTTCCCTTCTTCATTAGATGCAGGCAACAAATCTCCTTCACTACTGTCAACCACTTCATGCTCAACACTAGTTTCCCCATGCAAAAAATACACATTTGAGGCCTTGCAAATATGGTTAGGACTCCATTTGTCATCACAATGATAACAAATGCATTTTTTCCTTTTTTCATCCATTTGAGCAGAAGTAATTTTTCTTACAGGAACCATGCTCCTCTGTCCTCTAATAGATAAATCACCCCCATGGTCAATAGGCCCTTTATCACTATAATGCCCAATCTGTCTCCAAGGTTTCCTCGAGGACAACACATACTCCTCCTGCATTTTGGCTAAACCAAAAGCAGCTCCAAGATTTAGTGGATTAAACATCTTTACAGGCAGCCTTATCTCGTCTTTCAATCCACTAACAAAGCAGCTCAGCTTATGTTTTTCAGACAAGCCTTTCAATCTATTTGACAATACTTCAAACTGAGATTTATACAAACTAACAGAAGATGTTTGTTTAAGTCTGGTTAATACTTCCATTGGATCATCATAATTAGATGGTCCAAATCTGACTTGCATTGCTACCACTAAAGATTCCCAAGAATTGAACTGCCCCAAGTCCAAAGCATTTTGGTATCACACCAATGCTTCTCCTTCCATATGGTATGAAGCCACCATTAAATTTTTATGGAAAGGTACTTGATAAAAATCAAAGTACTGGTTGGCCTTAAAGACCCAACCCGCAGTGTCAATACCAGCAAATCTTGGAAAATCTAATCGAAAATTCCTCTGAAACACAGGCCTATCCTCCTGACCTCTAGGTTCATTAGAAACCTCTCTATCACGACGAGAGTTTTCATTAACAATTTTAACTACAGAACGCAACATGTCAGAAAATTGTCCTAACCTTTCTGCCATACCATGGATAGCTTGCTGATGGTTCTCCAACTGCTTATGAACTATTTCTTGCTGTTTCTGATATCCGTCTAGTCGACCTTTCATGGCGGCACGAGTACCATCCGCCATCACCATGTCCACAAGATCGACTACTACTTATACCACTTGCAAAGATCCTTTTAGATCCTCACTGTCAATCACTCAGAAGCACACAAGGGAGAGCAATATACAAGCACAAAGAACTCAGATGGAATGATCAAGATTCCATAGTGAATCTTGCAGAGAATCTTCGAGGGATTCTCAACCTCCAGAAAATGATCTCACTTAATTCTTCAATGCCAATTACATGAACCCTCCTGCTTTTATAGAAGCACTCATGAAGCATTAGTCGATGTGGGATCGTAACACTAAAATTATTCATTCTGGTATTAATTCAGATAGACTTTGCACCTTAGGGTTGGGATTTTATTTGTTAATGATTTGAGAGCAAGACAGCAGCCACTAAAGAAATGTTTGGCAAAACATAATTCATGTGACTATGTAACAATACAATCAATTCCCATTGTAAAGCACTAGAAGTCTAGAATCAATAGCTTTAACAACGCTCAATAATTGAAGAATATGTCAAACACTTGATTATAATACGCGAAGTGGGAAAACTTACTCGGGCTGGGCTTCGGAGGAGGCAATGAGAGCAGCTTGAGCGATGAAGTGTTGAAGGAATGGGCCTTCAGGAAGACAGATATTTTTTTGGAAAAAGCTTCTGGAAGAGGAGCCGAAAGTAAATGTCGTTTTGAGTGGCAGTGGCGCGCGGTGGTAGAAGCAGCTCCCGAAGGAAGCCTGGGTCTTCAGTGGGGAGAGAAAACCGAGGCTTAATCGGCATCTACTGTGGAGCTTCTTGAGGCGGAGCCCGCAGTGAGGTTGGCCGAGAACTGAGGATAACGAGGTGAGCGTCGACGCCATTGAAGAGACACTCCCTGTGTTCCTATGCAAGGCAGAAGAAGAAACTTGGTATTGGATAGGGAATCAGCCAGATCGTGGGCCAGGCCTGCCCGGTATTTGTATTGGAGCCCCGAACAAGGATTAGGCCTGAGGCCGTCTTAATAAGCCCGAAGTGCAAATACATACCTTTCTACATTTAAAATTAGAGCTGAGAAAAACAAATTGACATATTTATAATTGAGAAGATAAATTTTATTCATCATTCTCTTAATTATTATCTTCTTACAAAGAAATAAATAATTAGATGATATATATAATAAATGATTGACATTTTTTAAGGAAAAAACTATTTTACCCTCCCAAGCTTACTGCTCAATTAGACCGCTTGTCAATTTTATTTTATTTTATTTAGTGATTAAGGAAATAATTTTAAGTATATTAAAATATTTTTTTTAAATATTTAAATATATTGAAAAAATTTGAAAAAAATGAAGAGCGGTAAAGTTGAGTGGGCTACACTAGGAGCCCGACTCTTTTTCTAACTAAGAGAATGATGACATAAAAAATAATAAATAGCAATTGAGAAGTGTTAAGATTTTTAAAGAGATTTTATAAATAACATTGCTCTTTTTCAATTTGAGACGTCATATTTACGGTATAATAAAATAATTTTATAATATGAAGTAATAAGTTTACATTTTATAAATCAATAAAAAAAATTTATTGTTTGAGATTCAATGACCATTTCCGTCTACAAAAATGATTGTGAAAGAGAAAGATGTCTCTTATACAATGTGCGGAGGGTGAGATTCCCTCTAAATGCATCACAACCTTACTAGGGTGGTACAAAGTCCATGAAGCGGAGGGTCTCTTTTCCGATCATCGGAGGAAATGATATTTTTTAATTTTGATAAAATAAATTTTCATCAAACATTTCTGAAAATAAAGAAAATTTGGTTCATAGCATTTTCATTTCTAAAATTGATTTCTTTTAAAATTCTGAAAACAATCATTGATTCAAGTGATAAAGGTTTTGATTTAACTTTATAGTCGTACTATATAGAAGTTTTATATTCTACATATTTTTAAATAATATGTAGAAATGTGAAATTTATGTTTAAAATTTTTCTTCGGTCTAAAGTTTAATCTCTTTTATTTTCGAAAAATATCTCATCTTATCACATCTTATCATTATAATTTTCTCAACTTTCAATACAAAATAAAATAAACAATTTAATTTTTTTAAATTTAAAAATAAAAATAATATTAAAAAATATATTTTAACAATATTTTATTTAATATTTTAACTTTAATCTCATATCATCTCTTAATTATTTAATAAGCCTGAAGTGCAAAGGCATACCTTTCTACATTTAAAATTCGAGCTGAGAAAAAAACAAATTGACATATTTATAATTGAGAAGATAAATTTTGTTCATTATTTTCTTAATTATTATCTTCTTACGAAGAAATAAATAATTAGATTATATATAATAAATGATTGAAATTTTTCTAATTAAGAGAATGATGACATAAAGAATAATAAATACCAATTGAGAAGTGTTAAGATTTTTAAAGAGACTTTACAAATAACGTTGCTTTTTTTTATCTTCGTATGAATTTTATATTTCATAAAATATGAAGATAAAATAATAAAATCATATATTTTTAAATGATATGTAAGAATATAAAATTTATATTTAAAATTTTTTTTCAATCTAAAATTTAAATCTCTTTGAGTACAGACAAGTTTTAATAATAGCAATCGGGTAAGAGATTTTTATCTGAAATTATTCGAGGGGTACGAAAAACTCATTAGTCATTACTGAAGGCCTAGCACCTCCAATAATCGAAACACTGTTCCTGAACACTGAACGACTTGTAGTTAAAGAATGGCACGTCCGAGTAAAGGTGCATTATGGTCCTCGTGTCATACAATAACCTGAAATTGCTCCTGGAAACCAAAGGAATTGGCAATGGAGAGGTTGAGAGCTGCGCGTCGTCTCCTTCATTACTCATCATCGAAGTCCCTCTTTGGTCCTCGATCGAATCCAACTTCCGCAGAGCATCCACTACGTCGCTCTGCCTCGGGTAACGTTCTTTCTCACAATTCTCCCTTCGTTTATCCAATTATATGACGCTATTTTTGTTTCGAGTGCTATATCTTTGTCCGGGTTTTAAAACAGGCGTTTGGTATTGGTGCCCATATATTGCGGATCAAAAGGGGAGATTCGGAGGAACTTTTTGGGGTCCTACTGTGGGGACAGGCCTTGGAAAGACGATCAGAATCCAGAATAGACGCTTTGGTTCATTGGCAGCAACGATTCAGAGGAACCCATCATTTTCGACTCTGAATTCCGATGATATAAGTTATTTTAAGGGCGTATTAGGCGAGAAAAATGTCATTCAGGATGAGGACTGGCTTCTTTCTGCAAACACGGACTGGATGCGGAAGTACAACGGGTCCAGTAAGCTTCTACTACAACCGAGGAGCACTGAGGAGGTTCTTTCTTTGTCTTTGTATCGCTTATTAATTTTTTGTTCAATGCTTTTGAAAAACGACTTTTAAGTGAAAAAAAAAAAAAAGCAATTCAAGTTTAATGAGTCACAAAAAACTCTTTGTTGGTCTAAACTATTGGCTCAAACAATTCATTTTTTCAAGGTGACGGGGACCTGAACACAGAGATTTTACCATCTTAATCCACTAAAAGTTAAAGCGTATGAGTTTGATGCAGATGTATCAATCACTCGCATTTGTTCTGGCTGATTATTACCATGCATACTTAAACAACCTCGCGTGTTTACTCCAATATGAGATAAATTTATTGGAGTATAAATTATCAAAATAAGAGGTTCTTCCATTTCATTTGTCATATTATTTCATTTTCCTGTTGCAGGTCTCTCGGGTTCTTAAATACTGTAATTCCAGAAGCTTGGCTGTTGTACCCCAGGGTGGAAATACTGGCCTTGTCGGTGGAAGTGTTCCTGTTTTTGATGAAGTAATGTAATCTTTTTCAATTATGGGTTTCTTGGGCAGGGTTGGACACTTGGAGTATCATAATTTTGTGACTAGTAGTGAAATAATTTGAGTGAAGATGCTTTATTGGGTTTTGGGAATGGAAAGAGAAAAAGTTGAATAAAATTTTTATAAAGTTAAAAAATAGTTTGAATATAATTTTTGTTATGAAGTTTGTAAGTTTTATGTTTGAGTAATGTTTGAGAATGAAATTACGGGAAGTTTTGAGAATTTGAGAATTCTCAGTCTCCAAACATGTCTGTAATTTCACTGTCAGTTGGTGGAGATTTGGGTTTTGCCTATTACCTTTATTAGCTCCATGAATAACGTCGTCTTTCCCATTCATTATCTGACTAAATAACTTTTTCTGCGACACTTGTACAGGTGATTATTAATATGGGTTCAATGAATAACATCGTATCTTTTGACGAGGTAGATATTTCAGAACATTACAGTGTTCTTGGTTTGAGGGATTTCTCCTACTTATGTGTTCATTGAGTTGTGTTATTAAATTGATTTTGGCTTATTTTAAATTCTAAAGTGGTTTCTTCTCTATTTTTCAGTTCTTAAGAGATAGCAGTAAGCACAATAATTGCTCACCTTTCTCTCCAACAGCTGGGCCTTGTCTTACTGGCTCTCCTTATAGCTTATTCTCCTTGAATGAAATTTGGAAATCCTAAAGTTAGGGATTTAAAAGCTGACTGATTTAACTATCCAGTTCTTAATGACCCAGTAATTATTTTAGTTTTAGATGCATTTTTTGGGTCATTTAGATTTTTTTTGGAGGGGGTTGGGAGAAGGCCCTCTTTCTCACTCAATTTGTGTGAGTGATTAATGATAGATTGTCCTTTGCACCTTTTTTAGGTCAGTGGTATATTGGTATGTGAAGCAGGGTGCATTTTGGAAAACCTGATTTCTTTTCTGGACAACCAGGGGTAATTTTCTGTTAAACCATCAGTTACCTTTCCTCATGAGATATGTAATTTGTTTCAGTTACAAAAATAAAAGGTTCAAATTTAATAGAACCATAGTTTTAAGAGCAGTACCACATGTATAATTGTGTCACATTGTTGAATTGTTGGTTTGTGTCACGGCTCTTTGCCAATTTACATTATACAAAATGGGAATTTGGCATGTTTTCTCTTTTTCGTATTTAAGTAGTTCATACTTCCATTCAGATTTATTATGCCACTGGACTTGGGTGCAAAAGGAAGCTGCCAGATTGGTGGAAATGTTTCAACTAATGCTGGTGGTTTGCGTCTTGTTCGTTATGGATCTCTTCATGGAAATGTACTTGGTGAGGCTAATTGCCTGTTAAACTTTTACACAAAGTGTACTATTTTATGCTTCAAGGTCCATATATGTATATATATTTCATTAAATATGCAAGTGGCTAGTTATCAATTAATTCATCCTATAGTTTTTCATTTAATATGCACGTGGCTAGTTATCAATTAAAACATAGGATGAATGCATTAAATCTTTCTTAATCATATTTTACACATATGATTGGGGGATGAGTTCAAGTTTCATCTGGTTAATTGGTCAATGGTTTGTACCCGTACTTCTGGGAGAGGTCTGGGGTTTCGACACTTGACGAAATTTAATCAAGCTCCATTGGGTAAATGGCTATGGAGGTACCAAAACGAAAGGGGCGCTCTATGGAAGTTGGTTATAGACTCAAAATTTGGAGACGTTTGGGGAGGTTGGTGCTCAAATGAGGTACGAGGCACATATGGAGTGGGATTATGAAAATATATAAGGGGACATTGAGAGACCTTTAGAGGACATGAGCATATTGTGGTGGGTGATGGTTCTCGCGTAAGATTTTGGTATGACCATTGGTGTGGTGATCATAGGCTACAAGATACCTTTCCTGCTATTTTCGAGCTTGCAAGAGAAAAGGATGCTGCGATTGCCGATCTTTTGGTCCTTTCAAATGGACCCCCTAAATGGAATATTGATTTCAGTAGGGCAGCCCAAGATTGTATTCAGTAAGTACGCTAAGGGGCACCGGGGACAAGATACACTGGAATCACACTAAGAAAGGAAACTTCTCTGTTAGATCCTTTTACCAAGCTCTAACGAATCCTGGATTGACCATATTCCCGTGGAAAAGTATATGGCAAATGAAATCTCCTTCAAAAGCGGTTTTCTTTGTTTGGACAGCTTCATTGGCCAAGATCCTGGCTACAGATAACCTGAGGAAATACAGGGTAATTGTGCTGGACTGGTGTTGTATGTGTAAGAAACAGGGGGAATCACTAGATCATCTGCTTCTACATTGCAAGGTGGCCAGGGGAATGTGGGATGATTTTTTCACGAGTAGGTTTGTCATGGGTCATGCCTCTTCGATTGGTGGACTTTCTTGCCTGTTGGCAAGGCATTCAGGGTAACTCACAGGTGGCGGCTATTTGGCGTATGGTTCCTATCTGTATGTGTTGGTATATCTGGAGGGAAAGAAACCCAAGAAGTTTTGAAGATTGTGAGAGAACAATGGAGGAACTAAAAATTTTCTTTTTTAAGTCTTTGCTTTTATGGGCGGGAACCATTGTTTGTAATGGTCTCAATGTTCTTCGTTCTTCTGTAAACCCTAACTAGATTCATTCTCTTGTATACTACCTATGTACTTGAGATTTTCTATTAATAAAATTTCTATGATTACCTATCAAAAAAAATATTTTACACATATGTTACAGGTATTGAAGTTGTTTTAGCAAACGGTGATGTGCTTGACATGCTTGGGACTCTAAGGAAAGATAATACAGGGTATGATTTAAAGCATTTATTTATAGGTATGTATTAAACACTTTAAACTGCACTGATACCTTTAATATAAAGAACTATAGCTTTGATTGCATGATGCAAGTGCTTGGACGTTTGCTATTATCATTGTAGGAAGTGAAGGATCCTTGGGAATTATAACCAAGGTTTCCATTCTTACTCCTCCAAAACTATCTTCAGTGAATCTCGCTTTTCTTGCATGTAAAGACTATTCCAGCTGCCTGGTATGACTATTTCAGCACAATACTTGAAACATAAGTTTGATGCTGCAAACAGTATTTCCTACAATTATGTGCCAAAATGCATCACACACAATATTACAATTTTATTCTCTCTCTCTCTCTCTCTCTCTCTCTCTCTCTCCAGTAGAACATACTGAAACTAGACTGTGGTGACCTTATAATCTGGAGAAGAAAAGAATCCTGAGTAAGAAAAGTAACCTTTTATTCATGCAGGGCAAGAAGATTATTAGATAAGGTTAAATCAAATAGATCCTGGTTATATAAATCTGAAATTATGAACTTCTACTTACCGTTACCTCCACCATCAGAAAGAGAAAGAAAATGAATTCATTCTCACATCATGTTGAATCTGCAAAATGGTAATTTATGACACAGCATACCAGAACTCCTACTGGTATGCTCAAGTTGCTCCAAAAATGATTAAAAAAAAAAAAAAAAAAGGTGTTCAGTGTTCACTTTAAATCTTTGCTTATAACAATTTTGGGGTCTAGAGCTTTACATGTAATGCCTCAATGGAAGCCCTAGCCACATGGCCTATACTCCAAAAGGACTAGTCAATGATATAATTGGAGTCTCATTGGAACATTATAAAGAGCAAGAACTTCTCATTCCTAAGCAAATGTGGGATCCTATACACTACCTACTCTTATCACTTATCAGAATGGGGTATCGCATTACACCAATGGATTTCCTGTAGTTTAGTAGTTATATTGATCTCTCATTTATGTTTTCTTGAATGATCAAGGTTTAGCTAGGAAAATCTAGATTTTGACCTTTTGCCTTAACTGTTTGTCAGAAACTTCTACTGGAAGCAAAGAGGAGACTTGGGGAGGTTTTATCTGCATTTGAATTTTTGGATAATCAGTCACTGGATCTGGTAATCATTCTGGCATTGGTGTAATTGATGAGATTTTTTTTTGCTTATCTATAGTTTCTACGTATGTAATTTTAATGGTCAATTTCAATGTATACTTTTATGAATGTTTGATGTAAATGTGACCGTCTATAATTAGAGTTTTCAAATTTTTTGGGGTTGTTTGTGTTCTTATTTATTCTACTTGTAGTCGATGAAATCATTTTTCATTTTGGTAGGCAAGGTTAGAACTTGATTCATATGTGCAGTATTGTAATGTGTGAAATTTGGAGGTAACGGCTTTATAATTATCAATTGTAACTTGACAAATTCTTTTAATAAATTCTTTATTAATTCGCAAGTGGTCAATGAACAAGCTTAGAATGTTTTTCTTTAATACTTTATTTCATTGGTGGATTGTAATAGACTTCAATGGCATGAATATTCATGACTTCTTTGTATCCCTAGCCTACTAAGTAGGTGTTGCTCTTGTATTCACCCCATGTACTTGGCTATGCCTATTTTCTATCATCAATAAAATTATTATTTACCGATAAAAAAAAAATTCTTCTCACGTCAAGAAAATGGTCCTGAAGAATTTCTTGTATATTTGAAGAAAAAATGGGTGGCATTTTCTGTTTTATCATTGCATACTTCGAGGCGTACTCATTGTATTTTATGTAACAGGTTCTGAATCATTTGGAAGGTGTTAGGAATCCATTACCTCCCTCAATGCACAACTTCTATGTTCTGATTGAGACAACTGGCAGTGATGAATCTTATGACAAGTATGGTCCTTGGCTATTTGATTGTTAAGTGCTTTTATTCGTACAAAAATCTCTCTCTCTCTCCTCTCCTCTCGTGAGGGCAAGAGAAAAGAAAGTCGTCTTGAACTTTAGTTCTAATTGGCCCATATTGATTTGCTAATATGATGGCTGGTCTTTTAGCATTTCTCCTTCCAAACTTCCAGCACTGGGCAGGTATCAGACTCTGTGCATTGTGTAACCACTTAGCAGAGTCCGGTATTTTTAATAAACAGTTGCTACCCCCTCGTATCGATAAATAAAGCGAGTGCACGGGAAAAGAACGAGAAATGGGTCAATTTATTCTATTACCAAAGCAATCCAAACATTATTGTGAAATTCCAGAAAGGATCACAGACCGAATCACATCTAGACCCTGTGTAATTGCTGTTCCATCTCTGGTTGTGACTCCTCATTTTCTACATAAAACTTACTGAAAGCTTGTGTGAAATGTGGTTTCTAACTGCAGACCTTAGGAGAAAGTGGAAGTGATTCTGTTTTTCATAAGTTTCATGAAAAATCACCTCAGATGAAGTTGCAGGGATTCCAACGTGGAATTCTCCAACACAAACCTCATCATATGCTTAAATCAAGTTACAGATTCTCAAACTAACAAGTTCCTCATTACTTTTGTTTTAACAGCTGTCTACACGTTTTATAATATGATCTGATTTTCAGTTGGTTGCTTTATGGATGCCAATAGCATCCTTGGCTTGTGATATCTAATTTATGCGTGGCTTTTTTTTAGAATGTAATTTGATTCTTAAATGTCTTCACAAAATTGCACAAAATTGTTCACGTGTTCCCATTTTTTGGGGGAAGTTATGGCGTCTTCATCTTTCTAAGATCCTATACTTTTATTCAAACATATCCAGGGAAAAGCTTGAAGCTTTCCTACTTCGCTCCATGGAAGGTGGTTTGATTTCCGATGGTGTTCTTGCACAAGACATAAACCAAGCTTCATCATTTTGGCGTATACGTGAGGTGAACATTATTTTTTTTATGTTCATTGACTTTCTTTATACATTACCTTATGTTCACACTGTCCTAGATATCTTTTGGAAGCACATCTAACGTAGTTGTCTTTTTAAGATATTATAAAAATGTGCTCGGTGGGATTTTTTTCCTAATGATTGTAGGGTGTACCAGAGGCACTCATGAAAGCAGGAGCTATTTACAAATATGATTTGTCATTACCTGTTGAAAAGATGTACAATCTTGTTGAGGAAATGCGAATAAGGCTTGGTAAGACAACTTTTTCATGTCTGACTGAGTTTTGAGATATTGTTTTCTTTCTTGTTTCGGTGGCAAGATGTGTATCCCCCCTTCAGTGATTGGGTAAGTAAGATAGGGAGTGGATGTGGACCTTCAGGGTTTCCCATGCAGTAGCGGCCAGTTTCAAAATATTAATTTGAATAGTGGAAACATATATTGTACGTGCCCCTAACTTGTTTAGTGTGACCAGTTTCTAATTTGTCAACTTATATTCCTGCAAAAACTCTACTATTTCTTTAGAATAAAAAATTGTTTATGTCGGTGCTATCATGACCTTTCATGTCACAGAACAGGTATGTATTATTAGTCGAAGGGCTGGTTTGGATTCAGAGATAAGATGAAATTGTTTTAGATGAAAGATGAAAGTTAAAAGAAATATTGTTAGAATATTATTTTTTTAATATTATTATTGTTTTGGGATTTCAAAAAGTTGAATTGTTTATTATATATTTTGTGTGAAAATTTGAGAAAGTTGATGAGATGAGATGAGATGAAACACTTTCTGAATCCAAACGGGGCCTTAAACTCCAATTTCTTAATATATTTATTGTCATTTTACTTTTAGGTGATTCATCTAAAGTAATTGGATATGGTCACCTTGGAGATGGAAATTTGCATCTTAATATTTCAACTCCACAGTATGACGATATGGTAATTTCCTTCAGCATACTCCAAAAGGTTGCTTATGTAATACAGGTTTTAATATTGATATAGTCAGTAAATTGCAGATTTTAGCTCAAATTGAGCCCTTTGTCTATGAATGGACATCTAAGCACCGTGGGAGTATTAGTGCAGAGCATGGCTTGGGACTGATGAAAGCTAATAAGATTTTCTACAGCAAATCACGCGAAAGTGTGAGCATTTTGTGAAAAGCTAAACATCTAAGATGATCGTCTTCTTTTAACACGTGTAATGTCTAGTCACTTTATAGAGATGCATGAAAGAAGAATCTGTTTGGACAGGTGCAACTAATGGCTTCCATCAAGAAGTTGATGGACCCCAATGGCATACTGAACCCATATAAAGTTCTTCCGCACTCCCTTTCTTACGGCTGAGGTGAGGGACTTGATCTATGATACTTTTTTCCTCATCCTAGATTACCACACTTTATCGTTCTGATTTTTAGCTCCTGAAGAGCAATTTCAAAGTTACATACTAAAAAAAAGGAGTAATTGCATGGCTTGCTTCTGAAATTTAGAAGGTAGTTGGGGAACGAACAACAGCCTTGTGAATTAAGCCGGTTTTACCCGAAATGAGGGACTGGCTTTCCTGGGTGAAGAGGGATAACATTGTTTAATATTCCTTTAAGAAACCTCATGTCACAAATCAATCAATATCAAGGTGCGGATGAGTTATTTTATTCTTCAGAGGATTATTACTATTTATGTTAATTTTCAGCCGATGTGTGTTCATGTTTTTCTAATGCAGTCCAAAGCTCAATCGACCACACCCTGAGGTAGCCAGAAACATGGTCTGGTCTCAAGTTGGAGCAAGTGGACTGACCTGAGCTACAGGCTAGTAGGATGCAAGTCTAACTTCATGGGGGTAAACTACAATTTACAAAAGTTTGAGATGCTCTTTAGTAACAAGCATCTGACTGGAGAAAGAAGTTGTAATACAGATCACTACTGTGGCAATTGACAGATTGCAAACTCCATTCCGTGACAATAAGCTGTGTGTGTTAGGGTACCTGAAAGGTATTGAATACTCGATGAATCAGAGTCACTTTCATGTTTAGATCAAGGCTTCAGTCATTTTAAAATTTATCTTCCATTTGTTGATGCTCGTATGATATGACTTCAAAGAAAGAACATATAGACCTTGGTGGCTGTTGGTACAGTGGTTTTACATAAACACAACAGCAGAAGTCAATCTCTTCATGTTGCTGTTAAAATCAATGAAAGGTGTTTGGGCGTGGGCTTGTTTTATTGTGGAACTCTGTTCAGCGCTGCCTACTTTCACGTGTCCATGTCCAGTCATCTTTGTCTCAAAACACGTTTTCGGTGTAACTTTCCGGATGCCTTTAAGCAAAGATGCCCTGCTCAAAGGCATCCGAATTTTGACTGGCAAAAGCAATACTCGGGGAATAACTTTTTTTTTCGCCAAAATCTTATTTCTATTTGTCTTATTCACGCTGCCAGTGCAAGGTCCCCCTCCCCACTCTCTTTAATAGTCTTCCTTTTATCAAAAGAAAAGAAAATAATGATATTGCATCAAAGCAATCACATTACAACTCGTTTGTTTTAGTAGATGAGATGAATTGAGATTAAAATAAAAAATTATTATAATATATTTTTTTAATATTATTTTTATTTTAAAATTTAAAAAAGTTGAATTGTTTATTTTATTTTGTATAGAAATTAGAAAAAATTGTAATGATTAGATAAGATGAATTGAAATAAATTTTAAAAATAAACGAGACAGTCAGGAAAAATATTCTCTTAATTTCTTGCGGAACTTTAAAATCTCAAGTTGGAGAGAGATAGTCAGGTGAAGTTGCATTTGTTGATGTTCAATAAATACTATATGATCTTACTTTATGCGATTGTCTAATTCATATTCGAGACTCTTTAACAAGAACTTAGGGATATTTTGATTCGCATTGTTGTGAAACTTGTTTAAAATATTCTTAGCTTTAAGATTTTCCAATGGACATGCTAGGGAACATCTCCACTAATCAAGGCTGGAATATGCTTATCTTTAGTGTGGCATGGCCCTCGAATTACATGCCTTAAAAAAGATGCCGAAAAGATAAAAGAGGATACTTAGAAAAATCCGAGTTCCTTATTGCATGGTAGCTGGATAACAAAGAAATACAACACAAAACAATCTTGCACAAAGCAAAAGGGTTCAACAGAAAGTTTTCCACCCACCTCTCAAATCTACAAGACTGATACCATACTTGATTTCCGACTTTGATTTGTCCTTCCTTTGCTTAAGCACAACAGTCCAGTTCTTATAAAGTTTATAACCATTTGATCTTCAAAAGGGTCAGGAGGCAGAAAGTTATTTACTCTTATTTATTGATTGAGTTTGAATCTCTTCACTACATTGGTCTCTTAAAAGTTCATACGAGTAGCGAGTGATCAAGTCTTGTTTGTTTAATTTTTATTTAAACACGAGTCAATCTCAAATTTTTCATCAAGTTAAAATTTATGTCACGAACAACTCATTTAATATTTGAGCAAATTTGGATTTGTTCATATTTTATAAAGCTTATGTATACGTATATAGATAATTATATTCATAAAAAACTCAAGTAATATCTTTAGTATTACGAGCATTATTTTTCTATCCTCTTCAAATATTCAAAATATTAATATTATAAAAAATAATAAGTGCGAAGTTATGCAAGTTTATATGAGCTCATACAGGCTGAGCCCAGTTTTATATGAATTATTTCATTTAGCATTGTTTGAATAATGAGTTAATCTTAATTCATCTTATCTAATTATTATAATTTTTTAAAATTTTAAAAAATAAATAATATTTTAATAATATTTTATTCAACTTTAATCTCATATCAACTTACAATGCAAACCACCCCTTAATAATCGATCATCATTTTTATTTTGCAAGCCATTCATTTAATAAAGGAGTCGAGCCAAACTTGAGTTTTCAACAGACGTGATTTGTCTGCTCTGGTTTAACAACGCCGTTTAGATGGTGCCTTGTCCGCACGAAGGAAACCTGCATGGGCAAGATAAAGACATAAAATATAAGGAAAAAACTTAAAACCGGATCTGGTGTGAAAGTAAATTTTACACCCTCAAATTGGAGAGCGACACCTCCTATTTCTATTTCTATTGTTCATATCATAGACTCGATACAACTGATAAAAGTTAATTTTTTTCATCTTCCTTTTTACCCTATTTAGATGACATGATCTCTTTAGATTACCGTTTAAATATTGAGATGAATTGAGTTAAATTATAAATAATAATATTTTATAAATTTTATTAAGATGAGTTTAATTTTTTTAAATTAAGATAAATTAAAATTTTTAAATTAAAATATATGAAATAAATTATGAGAGAAATTTAATTTTTTTTTATAAAAAGTTAAAAAAATTAAATGTCACATTAATAATTAATTTTAAATAAATTAAATTTGATTCAACAACTTAATACTGCATTTTTAAAAACAATTACCGTGGTAAATTTATCTTGCAACGTGCAGGATTCTATTGATGCTAGAGGTGGAACATAGGTTGTCGGACTCGACACACTTCATCTTTCTTTTTGACATTTTGGTGTTTTTAATCGGTTTCTGCTTATATTTTTTCTATTTTCCATTTCCAGAACATTTGTCAAAAAACATTTGCAGACCGACGGGCTCTTAGGGAGAGAGAAAGAGCACTTGAGGAGAGAGAGAACACTTGCAGACCGACGGGCAAAATTAGGTCAATTCGGGTGTTTTGCTCCTACTGTAAATGCATGCCCTAAATGAATTAAATAAAATATTATTTTTTAATATTATTATTATTTTAAAAATTAAAATTATATATTATATTTTACATGAAAACTTAAAAAAATTATAATGATAAAATGAGATTAGATAAAACACTTTCATTATCTAAATTAACTTCTGTTTGGATAGTGAGTTGAGATGAGATGATTTTAGATAAAAATTAAATAAAATAGAGTCGGGATACTCTGTTGTCCAGAGTAGCCTGCTCAATTTGACTGACAGTGTAAATATGTGTTTTTATTTTTTTTTCTCATTTTTTTAACATATTTAAATATTTTTAAAAAATAAAAGAAATACATCAATACATTAAAAATTACTTTCTTAATCATTAAATAAAAAAATTTTAAAAAAATTAAATGCATAAGTGGTCAAAGTGAGTGGATAAAATAAGTGAGCAAACTAACATTTTCTAATAAAATTTTATTTTTTAATAATAATATTATTTTAAGATTTAAAAAAATTAAATTATTTATTATATTTTATATAAAAATTTAAAAAAATTATAATAATAAAATGAAATTACTTCTCTAATCAAACGAGAGGTTTGGGGATCTAAATCGATAAAAATCTATTTAATTTATTATTATTCACATAATTTTTACATATTACATATTTTTTAATTATTATTAATTTATTATTTTATTAAATATTTAATAAATAAATAATAAATAAAATAAATAAATTATTTTAAAAAAATAAACTCAAAAAAAAATTTAAAATATATTAAAAAATATTAAAATTTTAAAAAACATGATGTATAAAAATTAGAAAGGTTACGTAGTATTGCTTATTCTCCAAGACACATTGTCCGGTTGGAGGGGTCTCAAAATACAAATGAATAAATAAATAAAAAATAAAAAAAGAAAAGATAAATAAACCGTCGCCGCCGGTCCTCTTTGTCCATTTCGTCAAACTCCACCACCCTCTCTTGCTCTCTCGCTCTTAATTTCTCCGTCATTGTAGAGTTGAGCCATGACCAGCTCCTCCGCCGCGTCTCGAAAGGTTTGCCCTAATCTTCTCACTTCACAAATACACTTTTATAAATATATGTGTTTAGAGAATACGGCAAATAATAGTAATTTTGTACGTCTATATGGGTGGGTGGGTGGTGTGTTTTTCTGATTGTGTTTATTTCTTTTTTATTTTTGATAATCTGATTGAATATTATGTTTTTTATCTGGACGCTTTTAGGCTTTGAGTAAGATTGCTTGCAATCGCCTCCAGAAGGAGCTTGTCGAGTGGCAGGTCAATCCTCCCGCCGGTTTCAAACACAAAGTCACTGACAACCTCCAAAGGTTTTTGTCGTTTTGATCTGTTGTTAAGCTTTTATGCACTGATCAAAACAATTCGACCTCTGTTTGACTGATGTGAAAACCTAGGAAAAAATATTATTACGGAAAGTAAAGTTTAGGGTTCATAATCTGAATTTTATGTCTTTCCATCTAGTTCTAAATTATTCTCACGGAGTTTCCTTTTTCTTCCAGTCTCTCTCTCTCTCGCTCTCTTTTTTTAAAATTTCTATATTAGCATGCTTTAGTGAGTTTGTTAAAATTAGTTGTTATTGGGACTTTTGGATCCAAAAGGTGGGTTATTGAAGTCAATGGAGCTCCAGGAACTCTGTATGCAAATGAAATTTATCAACTTCAGGTCGACTTTCCTGAGAATTACCCAATGGAAGCCCCACAGGTTTGCTGAAAGTCCTTTTAATTCTACCCATTTTTTATTTTTGTGATGATGTTTTGTCGTTTTATTTTGATTCTTGTGGCGGGTTTAACAGGTTGTATTCCTGCATCCTGCTCCACTGCATCCTCATATATATAGCAACGGCCATATTTGTTTAGGTAATTTTATTGCTCTCGTATTACTGTCTTCCCCCACCCCCGTTAGCATATCATCCTTGCACAATATCTTATTGTCTTATAACAAATGTCTTCATTAAGTGTAGTTTACTTTCCCAACTTGAGTTGTTATGGCTCACTCTTTCTTGGAGGTCTTTGTATGTGGTATATGATTTATAACAGTCACAGCTTGAGTTCTTTTGTGTCTTTTCTTCTGCATTCGTTCTATTCACTCTTTTGCTGGCTGTGATGGTTGTTCTCGATTCATCTGTGTAATATTGATAATGAATATAAGATATCTCTTTTACTCTAGAAGATTCTTTCACATCTTTTTCGATATGAGGTTAATTGTTATTGGTCTATAAGATATCTCTTTTACTCTAGAAGATTTTTTTCACATCTTTTCCGATACGAGGTCAATGTTATTGGTCTTTAGATACTAAAATCTATGTTATTTTCTTTATTAAGCAAGACAGTAATACCACAATTAATTGCCTAGAAAATGTTGGAAGTGATACAGAATTAATATATGGCATTCTTTTATGATGTGAAACCTCATCAAGCGGGGGCATTTAAGACCCATTCTTGGGTAGTAAACCCCGGACATATGGAGCCTTAAGTCTGTCTGGAACATGAGATAAGGAAAACTTCCTTTGAGACAAGGCTAGCACAAATGTGGTATCCATGGTCCTGGAACATACAGGAGGAAAGAAAGAACTTTCGAGACATTGGCTTCCTTCTTTGAGCAGTTTAATTGCTTTCTTTCCTTGAAATTAATAATTCGAGGTCCCATACATAACGTAGGTGAACTGTATGAAATTCTACCTTCTTATTCATGACTTGTATCTAACGGGCAGAGGTGTATTTGTACTTCTGAACTTCAACACTCACTGTTTAACCATCTCTCTCTCTCTCTCTCTCTCTCTCACACACACACACATACACACACTCAGTTTAAGACTTAGGTGGATAATTGGACTTATATGTAGAGACCTCTGTATGCAGCCAAAAAGTTGGGAATGAATGGCAAGAAAATGAAGCTTAAAACTATTGCAATTGCTTTGCATTGTGTACTTATATATGAAGGTGTGCGGAAATCAGGGTGCAGCTAATTGGCTTTATAATGTTTAGGTGTCTGCAATGTCATTATGTCTTAGCATGAAGTAACAATAAGTGAACTGTGTGAAGTTCTACCTTCTTATTCATGACTTATATCAAACGGTAGAGGTGAATTTGTACTTCTGAACATCAACTCTCACTGTTTCGCAATCTCTCTCTCTCTCTCTCTCTCTCTCTCTCTCTCTCTCTCTCTCAGTCACACACACACAGAGAGTTTAAAACTTGGGTGTATAATTGGAATTATATGGATATGCCTCTACATGCCAGACAAAAGGTTGGGAATGAATGGGAAAGAATAAAGCTTAAAATTATTGCAATTGCTTTGAATTTTATACTTATTTATGAAGGCATGCATAAATCAGGGTAGGGCTAAGTGGCTTTATAATGTTAAGGTGTCTGCAATGTCATTATGTCTTAGCATGAAGGAACAGTAAGTGATCAGGGTATATTACGTCAGCTGTAGTGCCACTTTTCTATCAGGAGATAGGTATATTATGGCAGATTTAGTGTAACAATAAGCCATTGAGGCATGTTATGTCAGCTGTAGGTATATTTCTTCCTGTTATGGTATTCATAGTACTAACGTAAGCACAGATTATTTCAGTTTTCCAGAATCATTGTTGGAGTTGAGTACAGATCAGAATTGCTACGTTTGCATTTGTGTTTAATTATTTCTTAGCTTTATGCCCCCTTTTGATCTTTAATATCTACTTTATGCTGGGAACCTTGAAGTTTCTGTTGTAGGTGGATGCCAAAGTCATAATATCTTTTTGGCTATTGATGTTTGTTGTTTACTACATTTTTTTTTATTTGGCAATAGTGATGACCAATATCTCCCAAAGAAACTTTTTTTTTATAGTATCTAAATTATTCTACTTGCTTGTTAAAAGGAATATGAGAGAGCGAGAGTGTGTGAGTTCAAACCTGGTTTTCCAACTTTCTGATCCTGTACCAGTCTGAACAAGACTGAATAATTATAATAATAATGAATCAAATTATATTAAAAAATATTTCCTGCAGAAGGTTTTGTGAATTGGATTATATGGCTTTTTAGTACTTTGGTATCATTCTCCTTGTCTTATTAACTTTATCCAAGTTTGATTGCCTTAAATAAAATGTTCAGTACCTTTGCAGCAAGACTGACATTTAATGTACTACTTGAATGTGGAAATTTTGTAGATATTTTGTATGACTCATGGTCCCCAGCCATGACTGTTAGTTCTATCTGTATCAGCATTCTCTCCATGCTATCAAGCTCGACTGTGAAGGTTTGACCCTCATTATTTGCTTCTAACTTTTAGGATCTTCTGAATCCTTCCATTTTCAAGTCACTGGGTTGTACTTTTAGTATGCCGCGATTGTTACTGATTTTTGAGAGTATTCATTCATGTGATTCTGCTAAAATTTTCAAATCAGAGAATGAGCACAGCCATTGCCTTGGTAAATGATAGACATGCCCTCTACTCTTTTTGTATATTGATCTTTTGTTGTCATGACCTTGCTTGCAGCAACGCCCTGAAGATAATGACCGCTATGTAAAGAATTGTAAAAATGGCCGATCTCCCAAGGAGACCAGATGGTGGTTCCATGATGATAAGGTGTAACATGACAGCATCTTCTTCCTTCTTTGGTTGCTCAAGAAACCAAGTAGATGGCTAGCCTTCTCAAAAGAAAGATGAAGACAAAGAAAAGAAGCATTCTGAACCAGGATTTTGTCAAATGTTCAATAACTTATGTAAATTGGCAATGCCTGGTGTTTGTAAAGGAAGATTGACGATCTGTGTTTCTAGCAAGGGGACAAACAAACTCATGTCTTTGTTGTTAAAGGTGAGCACTCTCTATGAGATCATCTATTCGAGAACTTATATCATTCATAAGCTTTGGAATGATTACTAATCTTAATCACTATTTCCCCCACGTTCTATGTGTGCGCGCGTTTGTTTGGGCATTTAACCACTCGCGTTGTTTACTCTTGCTTTCGTCACATGTAAGCCGAATAGGCATCCTCTCTCAATCACATCCAATCTCAAAGAGAAAGGCCTTTTCCTTCTTCCCTCCATCTGAAGATGGGTAAGGACTGGCAGTTTTGAGAAATCACGCCTTCCCAGTAAGAAAATCCATTATTCCTTCCATCCGAGCGCAGGCAAGAACTAGCGGATCGGCCGATCGATCTCCAAGCGTATCTTTGGTCATTTGTTACAGCGGTTGCATGGGATTGCTCTTCTCGCTAGTGATAAATTTCAAATCATTTTCAAAGCCACTACTGTTGGGATGAGCATAGATAGTGGCTCCCCACTTACAAAACCGTCGTAAATTATTGCCTGAGAAGGTGAGATCGTTCGACTTCGACCATACTGTTGGCATTCACTATCTGATCAGCACAACGAGCACTATAATTAACCAGCATGCGAGCACTATGATCATCCTACCGTGCTCTAAACTGTATGACTTACATAATTTTTTATATTTTATCACTTTTTTAATTTTAAATTTTAATCTAATTTTATTTATATTTGTTGATTTTAGATTTTATTGTTATCATTTAAATTTTATTTCAGATTTAAAGAACAAAAAAATCCAAATTTTAGCAGCTTATCGTCTACAAACTCTCTTAAAATTAAATGAAGATTTATTCTAATATAAAGCTGGTCATTAGTTCTATTTAGATGATAAAGATCAAGTTAAATTTTTGTAAAATAGAAAAAACTAAGACCAGTCAAATGGCAGAATTTGAAATGAGAATAGAAGCATATTTCTGCATTCAAAACCGGTAGAATTTCGATAGAGCAAGAGATGAAAATAGTTGAAACTAGAGGACTTCAATATCAGATTTGAGAAAAAAAAAAGAGTTGAACGAAAAGCTGAAGTTGACGCCGAAAGAATAGATTTTGTTTTGAAAAGATAAGGACTGAACGGAAATTCAAAAGGAAGAGGCTCATGATTACTATTCTACCTACCACACGAAAAAAAGGCTGGAGAAGGGACGGAAAAAAAATGTTTGGAAGAAAAACTGAAGAGGGCGCGTACGAAGCAAAAATTGACGAGGACGGCTACGAAAGAAAAAGAGAAGGACGCTGCGACTTGCGAAGGCCGGGACGACAGAAGTATTTTTCAGCCTTTATTTTTTTCTATTCTTTTAAGAAAAAATTAGGATGAATTTGTTTATATTAAATTTAATTTTTAGCATTAATTTAATTTTTTTTATTTTAAGAAAATGATATAATCTAATTCCGAATTGTGTTTAATTTTCTATGTTAATTTGAAATAATTCTCTTTCGTGTTTATTTAATTTATTCTAAATTTATTACTTCTAATTAATTGGTAATTAATTAGATGATTTTGATCTTATGATTTGATATCGAAAGAGGAAATTATAATATAGATCTTAGATATTTCGGCATAGGTAAATATAGAGATTGAAAGATTTGTATGAACTTATGTAGTATTAAAATCGTTGGTCTTAATACTTTCTTGTTTTATTAATTTACATACTCTTATGTAAAATGATGAACAAGAATATTTCCGATTGACTATCGAAATAGGCATGTGGATGAATTAGAGATTTGCTAACAAAAAGATAGAATTAAATTTAATTAGTTAGATAAGTAAAGCATAGTGAAGGATTAGGTGAAATCGATTTCCTAGAAGTTTTCTTTCCCGTTGGTTTGATCTTCGAACAACATCTTTCTTCCTTTGAGTATTTTTTTGAATTAATTTTATTTTAAATTGCAATTATAAAAATCTTAGTGACTTTTCTAAACAAAGTTGAGATTAATATAATTTCGATATTTGTCAAAAGTAAGTTATTAATTCCTGAGAACGATATTCTTCTCATCACTTTACTATAAAATCATGATACTATGCACTTGCATTTTTGCACTGATCACCTATTGCTGCCTTCTGATAGTTAGGAAAGATAAAATAAAAAAGAAAGTATGCTCTTGCTAGGGATTACCGAGCAATGCTTATCTCCACAAGACCTTGTTTGGGATCACTAAGCAGGAAGAAAGTTTGCTCTTCCTCTGAATTATTGAGCAAGGCTATCTTCACAAGACCCTGCTTGGGATCATTGAGACGAAAGAAAGTACGCTCTTGCTTGGGATTTCCTAGAAAGACCTATTTTTTCAAGACTATACTCGGGATCACTGAGCAGGAAGAAAGTATGCACTTGCTCGGGATTACCGAGCAAGGCCAATGCTTTGCTCATGATTCCTGAATAAGGCCTATCTTCACAAAACCCTGCATGGGATGTCGAGTTGGAAGAAAGTATACTCTTGTTTGGGATTATTAAGTAAGACCGATCTTCACAAGAGGCTACTTGGGATAAAGGAGCAGAGGAAAAAAATAAGCCATTGCTCAGGATCACCGAGCAAGGCCTATCTCACAAGACCCTGCTCGAGATCATCAAGCAGGAAGAAAGTATGTTTTTGCTCAAGATTATAGAGCAATGTTGATCTTCACAAGAAGTTGATTTGGATAATCAAGCATAGGAAGAAAATAAGCCATTGCTTGAGGATCACCGAGCAACACCAACGTTTTTCTTAGGATTCTTGAGCAAGGCCTATCTCCATAAGACCCTGCTTGGGATCATCAAGTAGGAAGAAAGTATACTCGTGCTCGTGATTTCCAAATAAGGCCAATCTCCATAAGACCCTACTCAAGATCACTGAGTTGCAAAAAAGTATGCTCTCGGGATTTCTGAGCAAGACCTATCTCCACAAGACTCTACTTGGAATCACTAAGTGGGAGTAAAGTATGCTCTTGTTTAAGATTATTGAGCAAGACCGATATTTGCAAGAAATTACTCTGGATAATCGAGTATGGGAAGAAAATAATACCTTGCTCAGAATCACCGAGCAAGGCCTATATCCATAAGACCCTGCTCGGGATCACTGAGTAGGAATAAAGTATCACCGAGCAAGGCCAATGCTCTTGTTTGGAATTACTGAGTAAGGGCTACCTTCACAAGACCCAGCTCGGGTTCATTGAGCAGGAAGAAAGTATACTCTTGTTCAGGTATATTGAGTAGAAAAATTTTACTTATCATTCTTATACTACACATTATATACCATACATAATTTTTTAATTTTTTCTCTTACTAAATATGTAGTATATGGATGATGAGAAAAATTCTACTCATCATCTTATAATGTAGCTTTAAATAATAGGTTTACAAGTAAAACATAAGAAATAATCTCCCATCATCTAATGTTACATCATGGGATGATGATAAGGTGATGAGAAAATAGATGATGAGTAGCATTACTTGAAAAATAACTCAATTAGTTTAAGAAGAATAAATTAAAAAAAAACTAAAAAAAATAAAAATAAATGTATTGTGTGGTTTGTGGAGATGATAAGTAGTAAAACTTTATTGATTAAGGCCTATCTTAAAAAGAAACTGCTTTGGATAATCGAAAGGAAGAAAAGAAACCCATGCTCAAGATCATCAAGCAAGGCCAATTTTGAGCCCGCGAGCACTGAAAAATGAAGCTCTTGCATAATTAATTTGTCCAAAACCAGAATCGCATCTATGTTCTATACGTAAAACTCTTTTCTGTGTTGTTGTCTTATACTCTACACATAAAAAAACGATGTGCTAGCGGGCCGGCCAAAATTTATCGTTGGGCGTATCGTTAGTCATAAATTTGTGTTTTTTTTTAAATTTTTTTTGTCTTTTGATTTTCTTTCAAATATATTTTTTTAATATTCTTAATCATTAAGAAAAAAAAAATATAATTTTATTAATAATTACTTTCTTAATCATTAAATAAAAAATTAAAATACATAAACAATAAGACTGAGCGATTTGAGGTACTATTTTCCTAAAAACAAATGACCGAGGTTTTGCCCATACATATGCATACTGCAAAATCCAAAGGTTAAAGCTACTATGCCACCTAGGTATTTTTTTATATTTTTTTAATATTTTTAAAAAATAAAAAAATATATCAATATATTTAGAATTATTTTCTTAACTATTAAGTATTAAAATCACTTATTTAATTATTAAATATAAAAAAAAAAATAACCAACGGTCAACTAGAACGATAAAACGTGGACGGCATATAAACTCTTCCAAAACCCAAGAGGCATGCAGAGACAAGCATGCCCAAAAAACAAAAAAAAAAAAAAAAAATGTTGGGCGACAGAAAAAGGTGTTTCACTTTCTTTTAAATTTTAAATAGATGGATTAGATAGAATGTCAGATCGCAGTTGGTAAGGTCTCACCTATTTTGACATAAAAATTGTGAAGTCATCTATTATTAATTTGGATAAAAAAAAAGTAGACAACTTACGCATGTCCGATAATTTAATAAAAAAAATTATTTTTCTTATTATTTTTTATTTTAGCTAATATAAAAAATTTTCAAGTCAATAATACATTACATATGACAATAAACTAATTTAAAAATAGATATACTTTTAATTTTATACGCCCAAGGCAATATACTATAACAGTTAAAAGACTAAGCCTAGGCCTAGATAAAATTAAAATGTATGCTATGCAAATTTTTTAGTTGAATGTGTGATTTTTTTTTTCAGTCTATATTTGCCACAATAATTTGTTGCTTGGACTCAACGTCTCCATGGCGGTTTATATTGGATATAGAGATAGTTTCATCTTATTATTATAATTTTTTTAAATTTTTATACAAAATATAATAAATAATTTAACTTTTTCAAATTTTAAAATAATAATAATATTAAAAAATAATATTCTAATAATATTTTATTCAACTTATCTAAAATCATCTCATCTCATTTTATTATCCAAACGAGCCCTAAATAAGTGTAGTTTGATTGTGCCTAATTGGTTTCTGAATTCAAAGGAGTTTCCCATGGTGAAGCTTAATTCTGTTAGCAATTAGTTCTCTTTGATGGAAGGAAAATTATACAAAGAAAAACACTACATGCAACCGAGATGAGAAATCGCAGGAGAACCGTTGCCCACGTGGAAAATGAAACGAGGCTGTTTCTTATATTTCTTCCCTCCGTTTTCAACTCCCGAATTCGTCTCCCTCCATTCACTTTAAATAAAATCAAGAGTAAAAACAGAAAGTCGGAAGCTTCAATTCCATTTTACCAGGATTTTCCTGGGGATTTTGCCTAGGAACCACACGAAACACGGATGCTTTTTCAAGAAATCCCGGAATACATTTAAAAAGAACAAGATTCAAACCCAAACTAAATGCATTCAAGTCTTTTGAAAGATAAAAAGAGTAACAAAAGCTACTGCAATACGAACCTGTAAACGACAATGATCTAGAGGTTGAGTTTAAAAATGGGTTCGGTGGGAAAAAAAAGATAGGGAAGACAGAGACCAAGATCTCGAGGTTGGTAAAGAAGAAGAAGTAGCAGTTGTGATGTGGAACTCTAGATGTTGACTTTTGGGCTTGAAAGTAGTAGATGTGCTTGTAAGAATGAAAGAAAAAGCTTTTCACAATGAGAGAGAGAGGGGGAGGGAGATAAAGAGGGGCAGGATATGCAGTAAGCAAACGACCATCAGACTGAGTAGAGATTGCAAGAAGGAAATAAAGTAAAAGAAGAAGTAGCAACTGTGCTTGAAAGTAGAAAGTAAAGTTTTCTTTATCTTGGAATTGAAGGAGCGGACGAAAAGAGGGCAAGATGCATGAACCAACTTTATTCAGTTTTTTTTCTTTTTTTTTAATCTCTCCATGTGGGCCGACTCCCCGGGGGTTCCCCACCCCGCTTGTATGCATCAAAACTGTTATACAGGCTACATCCTCGTCCTATTCCTATTCCACCATAAATGTGTTTTACATGTTCTAAGAACAGATAGGACACCTAAAATATTTATTAATTACATATGTTGGGGCTTTGTCCTCTTTCATGAAAAAAAAAAAAATTAGCTACCCATGTGCATCATGAGAAAAATTATTTGTAAGGGGATTTTCTCCACAAGGCACAAGAGGCCCTATCAAGCCCAACTCGGAGCAAAAAGCTATTAACTTGGCCCACTAGGAGGCTCCTCTATACATGACCTATAGGAGAGATGATGATGCAGGGGATGAGACTTGTCGATCAGAGGACCCCTCGAGTAGTGTCCAATCCTCAAGTGCCCGCTCGCACAACAGTCGTGATATACGAGGGACCGTCGATCTACTGATAGAGAAGGCATGAACGGACCAGAGGGAAGGTAGACTGAGAATAGGAGGTTGGAGAACCATGCCGCATTTATGGTTCCGCCACCTGGACAACACGCCATATTAATGACATCGTCGTGGAGCCACATCGCATTTAAAGACTATGATAAAAGGAATAATATGGAGAACACAGACTTCATAAAAGCAGGCACGAATCTGCTCCTCGGACTTATAGTATAAATTACAGATCTTAGGTATGAGAATACTCTCTCTAATCCCTAGACTCTCTTATTAATTTGCTACATTTCAAAAATATTTACTAACTTGGGCAATGGAGGTTACCCGGCTCCAAGGCTGGCCTCTCAAAACCATAGTTTTTTCTACCTTGTGCAGAGCCCATTTTTTAAGACTTGAGTTATTGAAACTTGGCCCAAAGGTGTGCGAAACACGACGTTAACAGTGGCGTTGTCTATGGAATTGCTTGGTATTGATGGAGCCATGAAGGAAGGAAGAGGAGTGCGCAGAGAGGACGGAGAAGGCCCCAACCAAGGCCAATGCTTATGAGAAAGGGGAGAAGGACTCCCAAGAGAAATGGCGAGAGGAAGTCCCTACAAAGGGATTTGGACCGTGGTACGATTGGCCCACATTTGCCATTCAAAAAGAAGATGACCGGGGAACAATCCGCCGCTATTGCACATACCATCAGTCCACCTCACATAATACTAAAGACTGCTTCTCTCCGGGAGGAAGAAAGGAATTCGCAGAACAGCAGAAATGCTGCTGCTCCCCAGCCAAAAGACAGGAGCAAGAGAGAAGAGGAAGATCAAGAGAAAGGAGTTGGGACAAAGGTGACCAGAATAGACAGGCGACAACCCTCAACGGCAACTGGCGATAATGGAGCCACCGCCAGGTCGCCCCCATTCGCCACCAAGGCAATAGCCCCCTTTTGGGGAAATTTGAACCATAGCTAGAGAGTTTGCGGGCAGGGGCATCACCTCATAAAGTAGGAAAGCACATACCAAGCGGGCCCGATGCTATGAGGTATACTCGGCTGAGTATCATCTCGCCAAACAACGAAAGGGTGACCCTACCCCGCCCCCATGCCCTTAAAAGTCTTTTCCGGAAGCATTGTCTAACCTGTGGGAACCATCACACTATCCGTCATTGTGTGGAGTAGCCCCTGCATAGCCCGATGATGGTCGACTTTCTAGTAGTGAAGACTTCGTCGGCTTACAACCCCATCATCGGGAGGCCCACCCTCAACAGCTTAAAGGCCGTCACATTGACCTACCACCTCAAAATGAAATTCTCAACTCCCTAGGGAGTGGGGGAAGTCTGAGGAGAACAGGTATTAACAAGAGAATGCTACATCCAGGAGTTAAAGTAGAAGCTGGGGTGCCCGCCTCGGACAACACCAACAAAATAGAATAGGCCGGACACCTCCGTCTACTTCACGTTTTTATATTACCAGTAAGGCACCAACAATAAAAAGCGCGGCTAACGAAATCTACGGCAACAAGATCATCAACGGATTACCTCCCCACGGGGCACCATAGGGAAAGTTAGGCCTAAGGGTTGCCTTATCCCCCCTATGGCGGAGGGCGGGTCAGCCTTTGGCGGCCCGAAGATGAAAATTTACCTTCCTTGTAGACATCAATAGGCGGGTGCGGGTTTAGTCACAAACTACCCAAAATCACCTCCCTGCGGGACACTATAGGGAAAGGTTAGCCCAAGGGTGGCCTTATCCCTCCTGTAGAGGAAAGCGGAATCGGCCTCATGCCCCCCCTAGAATAAATTACCCCGACCTCTGCCGCAACGAAGAGTGAGATCAGCACCAGCCTGACCAACACTTACATTTCCTGTGATATCAACGAGGGGGAGCGGGTCTAGTGACAGACTATTCGAACAACTCGAGACTCAACAGGGAAAGGCTGGCCTAAAGGCGGCCTTATCCCTCCCGCAGAGGAGAGCGGGTCCTGCCTTCAAGGCTGCCCGAAGAGCTTACCCTGGCTCCTATCATGGTGGAGAGTGGTCAGCCAACTCGTTGTCTGAACTAACCTCCCTACAAGATACCACAGGGAAATGTAGGCCTTAAAGTTGCCTTGTCCCTCTCGCGACGGAGTGCGTGTTAGTCCTCAGCTACCCAAAATCAGAAACTATACATTCCTCGTAAGTGTCAACAGGCGGGAGTGGCTACAATGACAAACTGCCCGAGTAACTTACCTTCCTAAGGGATACAAGGGGAAATATTGGCCTAAAATGTTACCTTGTCGCCCCCGAGGAGGAGAGCGGGTTTGGCCCTTACGGCAACTCGAAAACTTATCCCGACCTCCACTACGAGCGAAGAGTGGGTCTAATGTTTGCATAAAAATATCTGCAAGTGCACATAATTGTAACAAGTAGTAAAATTTTTTTAAAGAAAACGGATGTCGAACCCACATGGATTAATTATGCTATTGAGTACTGAAATTTATAAAATTAATTACTATTTGGAAAACTGAAATTTGAAGAATAGACTATCTAAATTAAACTGAAGAAAATATCATTAAAGTTAAGATTTTAAAGATAATAAGAATAGATCTAGAGCGTTTGATTTCACCTAAAAAATCCCACACAATTTATTCTTCCTTGTTATAGAATTCCAATTATCCCAAGTTAATGATAAAAATTTCTTAACTATTCAATATTTTCTTTCGAACAATATCAAAAATATTTCCAACTAATAACTCCATATCTCTATGTGGATTTAATTAATTGGAGACTCATTAAGTTCTTTGATTTTTTTTTTAAAATCACACTAATCACGATAAAGTATATCTACTTTTGCTCAACTAATGGTGCTTGATCCTAGAGTTTTAATTAGAAATCACCTCTCGGTCTCATTGCGATTTAATAGATCGAACAATATTAGTTAGAAAATTGCAAGCATTAAAAATAAGGAATAAATACTCAATCAGGAAAATACTGAAAATACGATAACTTAAAATATAAATTGTGTGTTCAATGCTAGACTACATCAAAACTCTAGAAAATAAAATTAGTTCATAATGAAATTGAAAAGAAAAATAATAAAATTAGTGTTATTCGTTGGAGTCGATTGATGAAACATGCGACTCTCGCATCTACCCTCCAGATCCGCCTCTTTGAAAGAAAGTTAAATGATAAACTCTGGACCATTGAATTCTAAAATTCAGACTCTCTATTCATCCCACAAGACAAGATTAAATAGATGTCAAAATTCAAATCTGGAAACAAAATAAATGCTGGTACAATCTAACCTAAAGATCTGAAAAATAGTTTCTAAAGATAAAAGTTAACATAAAAGAAATTATCCCAAAAATAACGAAATTATCTAAAATAGAAGATTCAGTAATAAGTGGCTTGATTTACGGAGTTTGGGAGGATTTTGTGGTCAGCAGATTGATTGCGGAACTCGAAAGGGTCCCACTGGGTAGATGTCGTTTGCCCTGAATATAACTGATCTCCTCGCCTACTGAGAGAAAAGACTCTTGACCGGGATGATAGAACCCTCTCGCTAACCTTCCGAGCGGTAAATCTGCTCGCCTTTACTAGTTGTTGTCCATGATGTCGTTTAGGTTGGTCCTTTAAGTTGGTCGTTTAGACTGGTCGCCCAATTTAGTGGCCCGGAGCCTTGCGCCAAGTCTTCTCGCCCAGAAGGTAAAATATCTAGCTTATCGTCTAACTCTTGTGGCCAATTCTGATCGCGAATTCTAGTCGCGCCTTCTGGTTGCGCCTTCTGCTCGTCAGTTTCCTCACCTAAATCTCCTTGGCTCTCTTTAGATCTTGCTGCTTCTCATCGGTCTAGATCTGTAGTCTTTTTTTTTTGTACCAAAATGCTTTCCTTTCGCACTAAATCTTCTCATTCCTTCAAATCCAAGAAAATAAAAAAAAAATATAGAAATAAAATAAAATCAATAGAATTGAACAAAAACTGACACTTTTCATAAATAAAAGAGTAATAAAAATCACACTTATCATCTAGCACCAGCCTGACCCAAAATGTTACATTTTCCTATGATGTCAACGAGTGGAAGTGGGTCTAGTAACAGACTGTCCGAACGACTTATCTCATTGTGGGACCCAACAGGGAAAGGCTGGCCTAAAGGCGGCCTTATTCCTCTCGTAGAGCAAAGCGGGTCTTGCCTTCGAGGCAGCCTGAAGAATTTATCCCAACTCCTATCACAGCGAAAAAGTGGACTGCCCCAATGGTAGTACAAAGAAGTTAC
This sequence comes from Juglans regia, assembly GCF_001411555.2. Classification (NCBI taxonomy): domain Eukaryota; kingdom Viridiplantae; phylum Streptophyta; class Magnoliopsida; order Fagales; family Juglandaceae; genus Juglans; species Juglans regia. The sequence continues at coordinate 8,295,112 of NC_049911.1, read as the reverse complement.
CTCATTGGGGAACCAAAAGGGGCGGGCTAATTTGAGGTAGCTTGACCTCTTCCCAATGGAGTGCGGGTTTTAGTTTTACGACTACCCGAAGTGAGAAGAATCTCTAGCAGGGAAGTAAAGTCCTGCACAAAGGCCACACAAGCATCAACAAGCAAGAGCAATAATGACATGCAGAGGAAGGCAGTAAGCATGGAACAAAGCAAAAAAAAAAAAAAAAAAACAAGTACAGCGAGAAAAATGCGAAAACTGTACAGTCGAATAAAAAAAATCATTTTATTAATTATGCAGGATTACGAGGAACATGTTACATCACAAAGTCACAAAACTATAAGCAACAAGTTACATAATAAATTAACAAAGCTACAAGGAACAAATTATATCATAAAGCTGCATGAAGTCGCATAACTACAAGGAGCAAGTTACACCATTAAGCTTATATATTCAACAAAATATGTTCTGGTGCCTGACCCTAGACCTAGACCATAAAATGGCTAGGGATAATCTGAAAGATTTAGAAGACCTCACTGTTCTAGGACCCAAGGAAACCAAAATGAGTTTGGGGTCTGCAGCTGTGGTGCTTTAGATAGCGACAATCACCACGGCTGCCGAGCCATTTGCCATAGCAACCAAGCAGGCAATGAGTTCCGTGTAGGCTGCGAGTTGCATAGAATGGCTTCGAAGTCGAGCCCTATAAGAAAAAGGACGAGAACGAGTGAGGCACAATAAGCAAAAGGGCAAGAACGAAAATAAGGAGTCTGTGTCCCCAACAACAAAACATTGGCGGTAGGGGTGGCAATATGTGACACGACCCGTTAACCCAACACGAACACGACACGATAAAAGCGGGTTAGGGTTTAGGCTTAACGGGTTCGGGTCAAAACGGGTTGACCCGTTAAGACACGATACCTTAACGGGTCACTAACGGGTCAACCCGTTATAACCCGTTATGACCCGTTAAGAAAGTTAAAATTACCCTTATACCATTTACCCTTATAACCTAAAGGCTATAACTAAAAGTATAAAAACTAATTAAAAAAAAAACCCTAACTCAATCAGCCCGATTCAGCCCCCCCCTGTTTCGAACTTTCGTGTTTCGTCGTTCTGCCTTCTTCAGAAACGCGATCCGAAGGTCGAACTCCTCGGCTCCTCGCGACGACGACGCCGCCCTCCTGGCTCGCCTCTCCACTCATCTTCAAGGTGACGTCGCGTCGCCTACAGGCCCTCCACTCCAGTTTGCTTTAGTCTTCGCGCCTCACGGTGACGCCGCCCCCCTCTAGTTTCACGGTGACGCCGAGTCGCCCATAAAGATTTCAACCACGGATTCGCATTTGCCGCCGCCAGCGCCCCGTCGCCCACACCGCGCCTTCCACTGTAAGAAAATGTGATTTTCGAGTTGTTAAATGTGTTGTACAAACTTTCTATAGTTTTTCTCGGCATCCAAACAGGGGTAACCCGTAACAACCATGATTTCTAGTTGTTCTATACTTTTTCTCGGCATCCAAACAGGCCCGTAACACCCATGATGAGCGATTGAATTATTTATGCTTCTTCTGTATGTAATTGTACAGTTGTTCTATAGATTTTCTCGGCATCCAAACAGGCCCGTAACACCCATGATTCCCGATTGAATTTTTTATGCTTCTTCTGTATGTAAAATCGTAATGTTCTTCTGTATATAATTGTATTTGGGATTAAGCGCAGATCATGAATAATTATTTCACTGGCAGGTTTAATTGAGGGAAAGGTTGATTTAATTATTTCACTGGCCAGTTTAAAAGAGAGAAGGAAGTTAAGGAACTCATTTGAGGGAAAGGTTGATTTTTTTTAGAACAGTTTGGAATTATAGTAATCCTGTTTTGAACATCGAAGATTGATTGTATTAGCATTTTTCAGCTTTGTTGTGGTTTGTTGAGATGACGGAGAATTCTTCCTAACAAGAATAAATTATTAAATTTGGATCCAAGAATAGATGATTATATATTGCTACATGAATAGATGGCGGAGAAAATTTAATAAATTTGGTGTGTATGTGACATATGTCATCCCAAAGTGGAGAAAAATAAAACAAGAAAAAAAAATTAAAATACAAAAATTATTGAAGGTAACTTAGGTAAGTCATGATTTACTATTGTCATTAACTCAACTAAAACTCTAATAAATTCAGTTAAAGAGTTCATTTATTTTATTTTACCCAAAGTCTCTTGAAATGTAATCTACACGATTGTATTACGAGTCTATCTTTCTCCTACTCAATCGGGCATACTCTAGATGATCTTAATCAAGAATTCTAGAAGATATATATATATATATATATATCAATCTCGTAATAAATTTTGTAATTAATTGTAAAATCGGGCAAATAATCTACACGATTGCTGCTTTCGTTTTTTACGCGTAAATTGGTCCCTTACAATTAATGTCATACTCTTACATTTGTTCTTGTTGTTTGTTGTCAGATGAGTTCAGCAGCAAGTGAAAATGATGAGATGATTGATTTGGACCCGTTTGACTCAGAAAGTATTCAAAATGAGGAAGTTAAAACAAAAAGAAGGAAACAGTTAAACGTGTGGGCTTTTTTTGTAATGGTTCCTGATTCTGAGAACAATGATGGCAAACCACGAGCCAAGTGTAAGATGTGTGGAGTTATTTATATGGCAGCAAGCAAATATGGAACCGGCAATATGAGGCGTCACATTGAGACATTCCCTAGGAGAAGTTCACGAGATATTGGTCAGATGATGTTATCACAAAATAGTGGAAATATTTCGGTAAGCACTCATAAATTTGACACTGAACAATATAGAGAAATTTTGGTATCTACTATTGTGAAGCATGGATTGCCTTTTCGGTTTGTTGAATATTCGGGGGTGAGATCTTTATTACAATATTTACGTCCAGATGTTCCAATTATTTCTAGGAATACTGCCAATGCTGATTTGGTTAAGATGTATCATCGAGAAAAAAAAAGGATTAAATGCATGTTAAATGATTCTCCTGGTAGAATTAGTCTAACATCTGACTTATGGACTTCTATAACCACTGATGGTTATATGTACATTACAACACATTTTCTGGATAAGAATTGGGTTCTGCAGAAAAGAGTTTTGAACTTTTCTTTTATGCCACCACCACATAATGGCATATCTTTGTCTGAAAAAATTTATAATTTGCTATGTGAGTGGGGAATTCAACACAAGATTTTTTCATTGACTTTAGACAATGCTTCTTCTAATGATGTTTCAGTAGAGTTGTTAAAAACTCAATTGAATATTAAGGAAGCTCTTCTTTGTGATGGTGAGTTCTTTCATCTTCGTTGTTGTGCTCATATTCTGAATTTAGTAGTACAAGATGGATTAAAAGAGATTGATGTTGCTATCCAAAAAGTTCGTGAAAGTATCAAGTATGTCAAAGGATCACAAACAAGGAAAGTAAAATTTATGGATTCAACAAATCAAATGTCTTTGGATAGCAAGAAAGGGTTGAGACAGGATGTCCCACTAGATGTAATTCTACTTATCTTATGCTTGAGAGTGCTCTTTTCTATCGCCGTGCCTTTACTCATTTGGAGTTGACTGATTCCAATTTTAAGCATTTTCCATCAATATCTGAGTGGGAAAGAGTACAGAAAATTAACGATTTATTGAGAGTTTTTTATAGAGACACCTGTAATTTTTCTGGGATTAAATACCCTACAGCCAATCTCTACTTTCCATCAGTGTTTTCGATTTATTTTACATTAAAGAGGCACTCTGAGGGTGAAGATGACTACATGAAGAGAATGTGTTGTAAAATGCTTGCTAAGTTTGAGAAATATTGGTCCGAGTTCAATGTGTTGTTGGCTATAGCAGTTATATTGGATCCTCGATACAAGCTTCATTTTGTTGATTTTTCTTATAAAAAACTTTATGGAGAATGTTCTAGAGTATATGAATGTTCGGAGCAAAATGTCATCTCTTTTCATGGAATATGGTTCTTCTAGTGCTCCTACAATGACATGTTCTACCACGACTTCTGATAGCACTGTTATTAGAGAGGAAAGTCAGTCTTCATATGATAATTTTTTATTGGAGGTAATATCAAATAAGTTTTTTTGTTTAATGATGATATATTATATTGTTGTTTCATATCACATATTGGCTTGAAAATATTTTTATTTGTTTTTTGTATACAGGAATTTGATACATTTAGACCTGATGAACTTTCTGGCTATATGAAAAAAAGTCAATTGGATCTTTACTTGGATGAACCTAGGGCAGAAAGAAATGCAAAGATTGATATTCTTTCCTTTTGGAAAGGAAATGAATTTCGTTATCCTGATCTTGCTCGTATGGCTCGTGACATTTTGAGTATTCCAGTTTCTACAGTTGCATCTGAATCTACTTTTAGTGTTGGTGGGCGTATCATTGATCAGTTTAGAAGTGCACTAAAAGCAGATATTGTTGAAGTATTAGTTTGCACTAGAGATTGGTTATATGGTGAAGAGCAAGGTAATATTATAGTATTTTATTAAATAAATGACTGTAATTTTTCAATAATATAAAACTTTACTGATGTCTTTTTTTTAATAGAAATACAAGAAGAAGTTAAATTGGACAAGTTAACTGAATATGTAATGGAGTTGGAGAACAACAAGGACAAGGGCTTGGAGGACGCTCCACCTCATTCTTCATCTTCTAGATTTGTTTAGATTTGTGTTTTTAATTTTTATTATATTTGGGATTGTAATATTAATATATTTACTATGTGTGTTTTGTTTATCATATTTGAGATGTAATTTTAATATATTGTTACAATGTGTGTGGATATTTGTTTGGATTGTAATTTTAGTCTTTAGACTTGTAGTTTTTTTTTTTTTAGATATTATTTATATTTAAAATTTATAATGGGATAAAACGGGTCGTTTCGGATTGTGTCATATCGTGTCAGTTCAATCCATTAATGTAAACGGGTTGAAACGGGTCGGATCGTGTCGTGTCAATTTATTTCCTAATGTGTCATAACGGGTCGTGTCGTGTCGTGTTTAGAATTTTGACACGAAACCCTTAACAGGTCGTGTTCGTGTTGACCCATTAACTGTAATATATATACTCTGACACGACACGAACACGACCCCGTTAACACGATTTGACACCCCTAATTGGCGGTTCCACCCTCTGGCGCTCAGACCACCATTGCCAGCAGTGGCCTGAGTGCCACCAAAGGACCTGTCGCCCACTAGGGTGTAAAGACTTTTTCGGAGCAAATAGAAGAAAATGCAAAGGAATTTCAGAAGGAGAGCAAAGGAAAACAAAAGAACTGAGAACTCAAGTAGTAAAGTAAGAGTCGCAAAATAAAAGAGAAAAGACAGAAGTGAGTATAATGGATTTCCTAACATAGAGAAGGGTCCTTATATAGAGATGGGGTTGACGTTTAGCCTCCCGGGGCACCATAACTCCACGAATCACCACGTGCCCTCCCAGAGAACCGTAATCCCTTGATTATCGCAATCGCTGCAGAGCATATCTATTAATACGATGTGCATAATTAATGCCACTGAAAATGAAGCCATGATGCAAAAATCGAAGGGGCTCCATTTAATGCAGAAATGTAACTGGCATTGTGTTGCCACGTATGCAAAATGTGAACGGTCACTCAACATGTGACTAGGCAGGCCGAGAACTTGATAGGGCATATGGCCGAAGGAGATAAGAAGAATTTTTTTCGGACTCGTCTGGAAAGAATTAACAAGGTAACTATAAGGGATTTATTCCCATTACTTAGAGCCTGCTGGGCCTTTAGCCATTACCCAGCCTAATGGTGCTAAATAGTTAACAAGGCAGGTCAGCCTAACAATCCGTGGTCGCTTTCAGAACCCAGAAGCTTGCACAGAGCGCAAAAGAAATAGAAAAGGAAAGAGAAAAAGAAAAAGAAAAAAGACCGAAGGAAACCAGTATTAGAGACATGAACAAAAGGCTAAACAACTAGCGGGGTCGGAAAGGTTAAACCAGACGCCAGTGGGGTGGGCCAAGAAACTTCAATGGCATGACCGGGCACGGCCGCTCAAATAAAAATTAAAATGATGGCCATATTCCGAGAGTGACTATCCATAGAGGATAAGCAAGGGCAGCATGACTGGCTAGCAGGGTAGGTAGGAGCTCTATGAACCCCTTCACCATGGTCCCCTAGGTCGGCCACCCAAAAATAAAAAGAAGAAAGGAAAAATAGGTAAATGCGAGACATGACAAATAAGATATTGCATTAGTCAGTATGTATATATATACAAGCCTCTGAGCGACAAAATGTGGATACATGTGTAAAAACAAAGGAGAGAGTATAGCGAAACAAATAAAGTCTTTAAGCCTGGGCGCTAGGAGCATTGGTCTCAGCGACCACAGAAGCAAGGTTGGCCTGCTCCACAAATGCCGGCGCAGGTGCGACTAGACCAGGGAAAGCATCCGACATCTCTTTCCTTTGCAGGTCATGGTTGGTTTGAAAGGATGCCTCATCGGTGGGAATTTTGACAAGCACAAGCCGCTGAAGGTACTTGGTGAAAGATCTTGAACACAGCTCCAGACTCTATAGAAGGAATGCCTGCATTTACTTGCGGCCCTCAATGACCCCACACCTCGTCATGAAGTTTCAGGAACCACCTCAACTGCCCTTGTAGGGAGAGGGAGGCATCTTGAAGACTTTGGTTCAATTGCTCCAACCAGTCCTTCTCCTCCCATGCTCGAGATAAGTCGCCCTGTAGACTTTGGTTAAGCCACCCCAATCAGGTTTTCTTCTCTTCCCACTTCTACTTGTGTTTCCTTTGACGACGCTCCAGCTTCTTTGCTCTGTTGTGCTCGTCCGATAGGTCGAGTCTCGTCCTCTCGAGTTCGCACTTCAACTGTTCCCTCTCCTCTTTTTCACCGCGAGTACGGTCCAAGCTCCACTGAACGATGGCCTCCTGATCATCCACGATGAAAGCCACAAGTTGAGAAGTACCCTGGCAACATAAAGGAAAGACTAAGAAAAATGGAAAGAAAAAAAAAAGTGGAAAGCAGGAAAGAGACTATCAAACCTCTTGGAAAAAACCCAACAAGCATTCAACAACTCGACCAATGGTTTCCTCTTGGCTCCCCTCCATGGCTAGCTGGGATAGGGAAGGAAGGGCCCCCGCATGATCTGCAAACTCAGGCAATTCCGCAAGACTTCAGGGGGAGCAGGCGTGTCCCCGCTCAAACCCCCCAGACGGGGGGTCTATCACAACATCCGGAAGAGAGTCGTCCCCCACTGGATACTCGGCCTGGGTGAGTGGTTCATCATGCGGACCCTCACCGGCTATATCACCTATGGAGCTGTCACCTTTGTGGAACTCCACCTGGAAGAGTGGGTCGATGGCTGGACTCCTCGGACCATCGTCAGCTGGAATATGCACAAATGAACTCCCCCTCTCTGGGAGTGCGGCTTGAACAAGAGAATCCGCATCGAGACTCTTCAAAGCCTCGAGGATTGCAATGTTTGGAGGAGACCTACCCTCTACCTCCGCACGGTTGCTAGAAGTAGCCTCCACCCCTTCATCAGCCGCCTCAAGAGAGTGACTCCTGATGACTGAACGAGACGAAGAAGGAGGAGAGATCCATGAAGAAGAATGTTGTCCCTCATCAGGAGTGGTAGCTGCAAAAATACTTTGGAGGAGGGCGTCCATCTCGACGTCACCCTCGGATGCCTCAATAGTTACCACCGGAAGAGGCGCCACAGGAAGACTGCTCGCCAGCTCGCCTGCCGTAACTGGAGTTGGAACTGCCGCTGTAATGGGATGGCTAGCCTCCAAGGTAGCCGGTCCCACGTTAAGGGGTCTTGTACCCTGGGAAGGGGCCTATCCTCTGCTCGAACACTCTCTCGATGAACTTTCTTCCCTTTATCACATAGAGGAAGGTCCGAGGAAGGCTTCTAAAGCTGAGCAACTTGGGGCCGCATAGCAACCGACCTATCATCAGAGGGAAGGTGTCCCAAGGGAGGCAGAGAGCTCCTCAAACTCTCCTCGAAAAAGAGGATCTCGGAAAAAATACTGTCGGGATGGTTCTGCACCCATTCTCGCACCACCGCAATGCGCTTCACTTCGTAAGGGGTGGCTGTCAGATGCACAACCTTGTCTTTCGGAACTTTTCCCCAGTCTGTCCGTTTTGGAAACTCTCGGCTGTTCACCTGGCCTACCGGAAACTCTCATCCACGACCAGATGAGAAGAAGAATTTGTGGGACCAATCTTTCATTTTGCGGTATCACGGCTCCAAGGTGACTAGAGCATGGGATGCCTTGAAGCTGCATACATTCTCCTTTAAATGTAGTACCCTATGGGCAAGAAGAAACTCATGACTAGTAAGGTTCGCGTCATCTGGGAAGGATTCTAACAAAGCCCGCCGCAAGATAATGCTGCAACACATCAGTAATCTCCAGGGATTCGGGTGTAGTTGGGAAGGGGCCAAGCCAAGGCGATCCAGAAAGTCATGAACAGTACGAGGGAATAATAGTCTCAAGCCACATGCAAACATGGAAGGGCATAGGGTCACCCTTAGTGGAATGGCCCTCTGCATCGACGACGCCTTCATCGGAGCCAGGAACTTCGATGGAAGCAGACTCTGGTACTTAGTAGGTGAGGGCTAAGGAGGCTAGCGTCGGTTTGTTGGTAGTCGAACTCCACCCGTTGCCTAAAATTAGCTGCCCAGTATCAGCGGAGCCCCCGCCAAAAACATTGGGTTGAACAGATGTTTCGGAGGCCATCACTAGAACACGAAGTAGCGAGGAAGATTGGTCAGAGAAAAGAAGAAGAATCAAGAAAACTAGAATAGCGGGACAATTACAACGCAGTGAGTGGAAACCAGGTCCCACTCCCACGTTTTATAAAAAGAAGGTAACAATTAGAATCTCATGTACCTTGGCAACAGGGATACTTGCCGTTTTAGATTCGGGGAATGTGGTTTACGAAGTGACGCAAACATGAAAAGTTGCCTAACACCTCTTCATTAATGAGGTTGAAAATATGTCATGAAAAGGTGAGCCCATCATAGAAGATAGAGACCCTGTCAGAAATGCCAATCCGCAGAAGCTTCCCAGACCTCAAAAAACCTAAATAGGGTTCCCAACCTTGATAAGAAGGCAGAAGCGAATCATGATAAATTCTCACTGTATGTGTCTGGTGAGAATTAGTGGGGTAACTATAAGGAGATTTTCCCCACAAGGCCCAAGAGGCCCTAGCAGAAAGCCATTAACCTGGCCCACTAGGAGGCTCCTCTGTACATGGCTTGTTGGATGGATGGGCAGGGGATGAGACTCGTCGATCAGAGGACCCCTCGAGTAGTGTCTAGTCCTCGAGTGCCCGCCTGCACAACATGCGTGATATAGGAGGGACCGTTGATCTATTGACAAAGAAGGTATGAACGAAGTAGAGGGAATGCAAACTGAGAGCGGAGGTTGGAGAACCACGCCATATTTATGGTTCTGCCACCTGGACAACACGCCACATTAATATTGCTGTCGCCGAGCCACGCCGCATTTAAAGACCCTGGAAAAAGGAACAATACGGGGACACGAACTTCATGAAAGCAGGCACAATCTACTCCTCAGACTTGTAGTGTAAATAGTAGATCTCAGGTATGAGAATACTCTCTCTGATCCCTAGGCTCTATTGCTACCTTCCAAGAATATTTATTAACTTTGGCATTGGAGGTTACCCAGCCCCAAGGCCACCCTCTCAAAACCATAGTCTTTTCTACCTTGTGCAGGGACCGTTTTCGAAGACCTGAGTTGTCGGAACTTGACCCAAAGGTGTGCGAAACACGACGTTAACATTACTAGTCTTCAATTTTCTTCTAGAAAAAAACTTCAATTAAGAACCATCAAGCCGATGACACAAATACATATAAAAAATCTCCATCTTAGAACCATCAAGTCGATGGCAAAATACACATAAGAAACCTTCATTTTTGACCCACGGCGATGCCATTAACGCCATGGGTCTCTGGTGTGAAAGTGAAGATATTTCTAGTTATTTCCATTGCGGGTCATGTTGTTGTCAGATTAGGTCATGTCGATGCAGTCGTCCATGTCTGTCGTGGCTCGTGCCATGGTCGACGAACAAACATGGCTATGAAATTTCTCTGGAGAAGAAGAAGTCTGTAGCAGAATGATAAGAGAAATAACATAAGAATGAAAAAGAAGAAGATGATAGATGAAGAGTGGGGAGTGCGAGAGAAGTTGAAGATAAAGTTTATTATGGAGATTTCTGGTTATCATCAAATGGTTTGATTTGGATAAGGGATGTTTTTGTTTAATTTGATTTGATATTTGTATTTTAGTCACTTCAAATATGTGGTAGTAGTGGCATTTTAGCCTAACCTAGTCTCTTGCAGGGGCACCTTGGTTGGATCAACATCTATATATAGTGAGTGCATTTCAGTCAAACATGACATCTGTAGGGGACATTTTGACCCAAGTCATCGCATAAATTTCTGACGGATAGGATCTAAAATCATACATAGGGTAGAAATCAATCTATTTATCTTGCCATTAAAATCAATCTGTTCTGCCTACTTTCACGTGTCCATGTTCAGTAATCTTTTACTCAGAAATTGTTTTTGGTGAAACTTTCCTTGCCCGGATGCCTTTAAACAAAGATGCATTGCTCAAAGGCATCAGGATTTGACGAGCAGAAGCAATACTTAGAGGAATAATAACTTTTCTTTCATCAAAATCTTATTTGTATTTGTCTTATTCACGCTGCCAGATCCTTTCTTCTTTCTTCTTTCTTTATCTTTAATGGTCTTCCTTTAGAGAAAGAAAAGATAAGAATAATAATGCAGCACAGCAATCAAATTTTAGCAGGGAAAGCGATTTCCTTAATTAATTTCTTGCCCAACTTTAGGGTCTCAAGTGGGATAAAGATAGCTAGCCATATGAAGTTGGCCATGCAGCATTTATCAACCCATCTAATTTTTCGAGTAGCGTCAAATGCTCAATAAATGTTATATGACTCAATTTGGCTTCGCCCTCGGTCGAGTCACGTGCATTAAAAGATACCGAAATGGTAAAGATACTTGAAAAATTTGGGTTCCGTATTTCATGGTAGCTGCATAACTAGGAATTGGAACAAAAAACAAGCTTGCACAAAGCAAAAGGGTTCAACAGAAAGTTTCTATCCACCCACCTCTCAAATCTATGAGACTTCTAGTTTGGGTACCGAGAATACATAAAGTATTTTGAGAATACCTCACTATTATTTATTATTATTTTAATTTTACCTACTTTTTATTATTATTTAATATTATATCATTATTTTTTTATTATTATTTTTTATTTGAACACCATGCGAGCTCGAACTTTTGATTGAGTTGGATTTTAAGTTGAGAAAAGATATTTACAATCGTGAATTGTGCAACCGTCACGTAATTATTTTGAAAAAAGTGAATAAAATATAGGATCTATATGAAAAAAAAAATTAATTTTTAAATAGTAAGATCCACTCTTTTTCAAAATGATTACGTAGTGTTTACGTATAAGGATTCTCTAATACGTATAATGAGAATATTTAAAATATTCAAAGAGATTATAGCAAATTATGTTCTTTACTCTTGAATCCTCAACATATCACTTGAATCCTTATACGTCTAGCTAATTGTTAATATATGTAGATACAAACTATGTAAATATATTAAGAAAATGATAGAATTTTTAGATAAAGTTATAAAATATAATATAAATAATCTATTTTATTTAAATAAAGCAACTTATTCATAATCAATCATAATTTTGTGTTTATGATTTAATGTTTTAAATTCTGTTTCAGTGATTATTTTAGTTTAAAGTACTGAAACGGAATATTTCGATACTGATGTATTTCAGTAAATCTTTTTAGGATTACTATATATATATATGTATAAACTGATAATTAATTAAAAAACTTGTATCTGAAAGTATGTATCATATGTATTTTTGAAATAAATCCTATATCTATTGGAATAAATATTTTTTGTTTTTTGTTTGTTTTAAATGAAAAAAGGTTAGGTCATTTTAATTTTTGTTACAGAGGTTATGTAATGTCGTTAAAAGGTAGAGAGGATTTGTTTATATGGTGCCCATTTAACGACGCCGTCTCGATGGTGGCTTGTCAGCAGACTCAGCATGAAGAAAACCATCCATGGCAAGATAAGATATAAGATAAGATATGAGATAAGATAATTGATATAAAAATTGAAAATTAAATAAAATATTATTATTATTTTAAAAATTAAAAAAATTAAATTATTTATTATAGTTTAGGTAGAAATTTAAAACAATTCTAATAAAGTGATATTCACCGTCCAAACGGACCTAAAAGATAAATAAACCGTCGCTCGTCCTCTTTGTCCATTTCGTCAAACTCCACAACCATCTCTCGCTCTCTCTCTCCTCTCTCTCTCTCTCTCTTTGTCTCTGTGTCTCTCGCTCTCAAATTCTCCGCCATTGTAGAGTTGAGCCATGACCAGCTCCTCAGCCGCCTCTCGCAAGGTTTGCCATAATCTTCCCACTTCACAAATACGCTTCATAAATATATGTGTTTAGAGAATACAAAAAACAATTGTAATTTTGTATGTCAATATGGGTGGGTGCGTGTTTTTCTGATTTTTTTTATTTATTTTTTCTTGATAATCTGATTGTATTTTATGTTTTGTATTTCGATGCTTTTAGGCTTTGAGTAAAATTGCTTGCAATCGCCTCCAGAAGGAGCTTGTCGAGTGGCAGGTCAATCCTCCCGCCGGTTTCAAACACAAAGTTACCGACAACCTCCAAAGGTTTTTTTTTTTCATTATAATCTCTTCTTTGGGATTTTATGCATTGATCAATACAATATTACCTCTGTTTGGCTGCTGTGAAAACCAAGGAAAAAAGATTATTACACAAAGTAAAGTTTAGGGTTCATAATCTGAATTTGATGTCTTTTCGTTTATTTTTATATTCTTCTCACGAAGTTTCCTTTTCCTTCCCGTCCCTTTTTTTTTTTTTTTAATTCCTATATTTTCAAGCTTTAGTTAGTTTGTTGAAATTGAGTTGTTATTGGGAATTTTGGATCCAAAAGGTGGGTTATTGAAGTTAATGGAGCTCCAGGAACTCTGTATGCAAATGAAACTTATCAACTTCAGGTCGACTTTCCTGAGCATTACCCAATGGAAGCCCCGCAGGTCTGCTTAAACTCCTTTTAATTTTATAACTTGTATTTAACCTGGGTAGAATTAAATTACTATTTTTTTTCTATTTGTGATGACGTTTTGTCGTTTTATATTGATTCTTGTGGCGTGTTTACAGGTTATATTTCTGCATCCTGCTCCACTGCATCCTCATATATATAGCAACGGCCATATTTGTTTAGGTAATTTTATTGCTCTCGTGTTTCTGTCTTTTTTGCCCCCTTGTTAGCATATCATCTTTGGACAGTATCTTATTGTCTTATAACATATGTCTTCATATGGTGTAGTTTACTTTCCCAAGTTGAGTTGTTATGGTTCACTCTTTCTTGGAGGTCTTTCGTATGTGGTATATGATTTATTATAGTTACGGCATGAGTTCTCTTGTGTCTTTTCTTCTGCATTAATTCTATTCAATCTTTTGCTGGCTGTGATGGTTGTTCTCGATTCATCTGTAATATTGATAATGAATTAGACATCACTTTTACTCTAGAAGAAGAGATTTTCACAACTTTTTCAATATGAGGTCAATGTTATTGGTCATTAGATACTACAATCTATTTATTTTTTTATTAAGCAAGACATTAATACCACAATTAAATGCTTAGAAAATGCTGGAAGCGTTAAAGATTAATATACAATGTTTTTTAAGATGTGAAACCTCATGAAGGCAGGGACTTTCAGACCCACCCTTGGGGACTCTGGACTAAACCCCAGATATATGGAGCCTTAAGCCTGTCTGGAACATGAGATAAGGAAAACTTACTTTGAAACGAGGCTATCACAAACATCGTTTCCATGGTCCTGGAACATAAAGGAGTAAAGAAAGATTTTTTGAGATGTTGGCTTCCTTCTTTGAGCAGTTTAATTGCTTTCTTTCCTTTTAAGTCCATAATTACAAGACCCATAGATAACAAATGTCAGTTGTATGAAATTTTACCTTCTTATTCGCGACTTATACCAGACGGGCAGAGGTGAATTTGTACTTCTGAACTTCAACACTCGCTGTTTAATCATCTCTCTCTCTCTCTCTCTCTGTGTGTCACATACACTCACTCAGTTGAAACTTAGGTGGATAATTGGACTTATATGTAGAGACCTCTGTATGCAGCCAAAAAGTTGGGAATGAATCGAAAAAAAAATGAAGCTTAAAACTATTGCAATTGCTTTGCATTTTAGACATTATATATGAAGGTGTGCTTAAATCAGGGTAGGGCTAATTGGCTTTATACTGTTAAGGCGTCTGCATGTCATTATGTCTTAGCATGAAGTAACAATAACTGATTGGGGTATATTATGTCAGCTGTAGTGGAACTTTTCAATTAGGAGATAGGTTTATTATGGTGGATGTTGTGTAACAATAAGCCATTGAGGTATGTTGTGTCCACCATAGGTATATTTCTTCCTGTTATTGGCTTTCATAGTACTAACATTAGCTCAGATTATTTCAGTTTTCCAGAATCATTGTTGTAGTTGAGTAAAGATCAGAATTGCTAGGTTTGCATTTGTGTTTAATTATTTTTATGCCACTTTTTGAATATTAATGTCTACTGTATGCTGGGAGCCTTGAAGTTGCTGTTGTTGGTGGATGTCAAAGTCATAATATCTTTTTGGCTATTGATGTTTGTTGTTTACTATATTTTTTTATTTGGCAATAGTGATGACTAATATCTCCTAAAGAAACATGGTATGTAAATTATTCTACACGCTTGTTGAGAGAAATATGAGAGAGTGAGTGTGTGTGAGTTCAAACCTAGTTTCTGATCTTGACCAGTCTGAACAAGCAGGAATACTTGATGATGATAAATTATGTCAAAAAGAAAAAGTATTTCTACAGAACTTCTTCTGATTTTGGTTATATGGCTTTTTAGTGCTTTGATATCATTCTCCCTGTCTTATGAACTCTATCCCATTTTTATTTCCTTAAAGAAATTGTTGATTACCTTTGCAGCAAGACCGACATTTAATGTACTACTTGAATGTGGCATTTTTGTAGATATTTTGTACGACTCATGGTCCCCAGCCATGACTGTTAGTTCTATCTGTATCAGCATTCTCTCTATGCTATCAAGCTCAACTGTGAAGGTTTGGACCTCATAATTTCCTTTTAACTTTTAGGATCTTCTGAATCCTTCTATTTTGAAGCCATTGGGTCGTACTTTTAGTGTGCCACCATTGTTACTGACTTTTGAGAGTACATCATTGTCTGGGTAAATGATGGACATGCCCTTTACTCATTTTGTATATCGATCTTTTGTTGTCATGACCTTGCTTGCAGCAACGCCCTGAAGATAATGACCGCTATGTAAAGAACTGTAAAAATGGCCGATCTCCCAAGGAGACCCGATGGTGGTTCCATGATGATAAAGTGTAACATCACAGCATCTTCTTCCTTCATTGATTGCTTAAGAAATGGAGTAGATGGCTAGCCTTCTCAAAAGGAACGATGAAGGCAAAGAAAAGAAGCATTCTACACCAGGATTTTGTCAAATGCTCAATAACTCTGTAAATTGGCATGCCTGGTGTTTATAACGGAAGATTGACAATCTGTGTTTCAAGCAGGGGGGACAAACATACTCATGTCTTTGTTGAGTACTCTTGTATGAGATCATCTATTAGAGAACTTCAATCAATTTATAAGCTTTGGAATGATAATCGATCTTAATCACTATTTTCGCCCCCATTGTGTGTGCATGTGTGCGTGTTGGGCAGAACTTTTCAAGAAATTACTGTGAACTTGTTTTTTAATCTTTTATTTTTGTGAGAGTGAAAGGATTTTGCATATTATTGTTTTATTGGAAGTCGCCCATAAAGTTTATTCTTTATCATTTTTTAATTAATCTTTGTGCAAGTTATGGGTGTGCAAGCCTATGTAAAGCTCCTTGACGAAAAGAGGAATCCATCATAAAAAAAAAAAAAAAAAAAAAGATTTACAGGTATCGAGAGAAAGTAAGACTGTTAATCCGGGTTCCGGTTCGAAAACTTAGATATACTTGGACTGGAACTCGAGTTTCAAATCCGGACTGGAATCCGGACCGGATTAGCCCGGGTCAGACTCGCGCTGGAAACTGGAATTTGGTTGTTTTTTCTTAGTTGCAAGTATATGGGTCAAAGGACTTGAGTGCTTTAATACTATAGACTACTTTAATACTATAGACCCAGGACCATCTGTCTAAAAAGCTCTGCTAAGTGCTTGTCGTGTTCATGGAAACAAGGAAATTGCTCTACGTTCTGCAAAGAAGCTCCTGGAGTTATGCCAAATGATCCTGCAACTTATGTTCTTCTATCAAATGTGTTGGTTACGTGGGGTTATTGGGATGATGCCGCCAAGTACGAAAACTCATGCATCACTCCAGAGTACGATTATTATGTGTTATGTAGCCTAATCTATTGAGAGATGGTTACTGTCTAATTCTTTGTTGCCGAAAAAATCCTCATAATACTCATAAGTCTGAAAAAAAAAGTAAACAAAGTTCGAAATTTACGGTATAGTGAATACCATATCAAACCAATCCGAGAAACAACGTGTTACATTATCAAATTATCAACAAACTCGTAAAAAGAAAAATTAAAAATAAAGCATGTGCAAACTGCATAATAGATCTACAAATTTAAATGTGTATAATATTATGATTGTAAAAAAAAAAAAAAAAATGGGTACCGGGTGAATCCAGATTTTGCAACCCGGGTTTTGGCCCAAAATCCGGAACCGAAATTCGGTTTTTCAGATTCCGGATTGGGCCAAAAAAAACTTGGTCCTGATGAAGGCTTGTCTTGAAGTTGCACGCCCTAGGACTGTTAGACTTAAATAAAATTCTCTAATGCGGAATAACACTTTAGAAATGAGAATTGAAGGGTTTAACGCCAAGAAATCTTACCTCCAGCCATTGATGCAATTCACTGTAAAAGTTGCGTTTCTCACTGTGTTTGACTCTTCCAAACTCTTCTCTACTCTATTTAGATTGTGTATTACCGAAGGAAATTGAGTGAGTGAGTTTGGGGACCAAACACATGTATTTATAGCCGAAATTCCCATCAAATTTCGGTGTTTACGTGTCCTACGTGATCCTATTTTCATGAGATCAATTTAAATTGATGGAGGAGTGTTGGACCACTTAAAGGACTCTTAAGATGATAGACTCCCACTCATGAACGTCTTCATGAGCAAGAATCGGTCAATTAATTATATGCATGAGAATCGGTCAACATTCTCCCACTTGGTCCACACTCCTAGTTTAAGATTTCATCTTAAACCCATCAATAATCTTCATTTAAGTAATAAATACATGAATCATGGTGATAGGTCCTCTAATGACGAGTATTACCTTCCATGTATTACTTGTATTCATTCTTTATAATTTATGTGGAAACAATTTCTTAATGAATAAACCCTATGTTTATTCTTGGTCCAATACAGATGAATTTTCTCAAAAATAAATTAAGGTGCACATTAATATGAGAAAAGAACATCAAAATAATTAAGAATTTCATTAAAAATAACATTGTTCATACAATGAAAAACTACATAATGGAACCAAGTCCCATATTCACTATATGATCCTTGAATTTCAACGGTGGCATGCCCTTAGTCAAAGGATCAGCGATCATTAGTTCAGTGCTTACGTGCTCAATGACCACTTTATTTTCTTTAACACGTTCCCTTATGGCTAAATATTGAATGTCGATGTGTTTACTCCGACTCCCACTTTTGTTGTTCTTAGCCATAAAAATAGCAGCTGAATTGTCGCAATACATTCTCAATGGCCTAGAGATTGAATCCATAATTCTAAGCTCAGAAATGAAACTCTTAAGCCATACACCATGTGAAGTAGCTTCAAAACAATAGACGAACTCGACTTCCATAGTGGAAGTGGCAGTCAAAGTCTGCTTGGCACTCCTCCATGATATAGCTCCACCGGCCATCAAAAATATGTATCCTGATGTTGATTTGCGTGAATCAACACAGCCAGCAAAGTCAGAATCTGAGTAGCCAATTACTTCCAGATTGTCCGTTCGTCTATACATAAGCATATATTCTTTGGTCCCTTGAAGGTACCTCATTACTTTCTTTGCAGCTCTCCAGTGGTCTAAACCTGGATTATTCTGATATCGTCCCAACATTCCCACAGCAAATGCAATGTCAGGTCTTGTACAGACCTGAGAATACATTAGGCTTCCGACAGCAGAAGCATATGAAATGTTCTTCATTTGTTCTCTTTCAAGGTCGTTCTTTGGGCATTGATTCAAATCGAACCTATCACCCTTCACAATGGGAGCTACACTTGGTGAATAATCCTTCATCCGATATCTCTCCAAAAATTTATTAATATAGGTTTCTTGAGACAGACTCAAGATACCTCGAAATCTGTCTCTATGGATCTTAATGCCAATGACATAAGATGCCTCACCCATATCCTTCATATCAAAATTTTTAGAGAGAAATTGTTTCACTTCATGCAGCAAACCCTTATCATTGGTTGCTAGCAAAATGTCATCCACATATAAAACAAGAAAATAGATTTTACTCCCACTGACCTTCTGGTATATACATTGATCCATAACATTTTCTACAAAACCGAATGAAGAAATTACATTATGGAATTTCAAATACCATTGGCGAGATGCTTGTTTTAAACCGTATATGGATTTCTTGAGTTTGCAAACCAATTGCTCACCATCACTAGAGGGGAATCCTTCAGGCTGTTTCATGTAAACCTCCTCCTCTAGATCTCTATTGAGAAATGCTGTTTTCACATCCATTTGTTGCAATTCTAAGTCAAAATGGGCTACTAATGCCAAAATAACACGCAAGGAATCTTTCTTAGATACGGGAGAGAAAGTCTCTGTGTAATCGATTCCTTCTTTCTGAGTGAATCCCTTAGCAACGAGTCTTGCCTTGTATCTCTCAATGTTGCCTAATGAGTCTCTTTTGGTTTTAAAGACCCATTTACATCCAATGGCTTTTACACCAATAGGCAACTCAACAAGATCCCAGACTTCGTTACTCTTCATGGAATTCATCTCTTCCTTCATGGCATTGTACCATAATTCTGATTCTTTGCAACTTATGGCTTGTGAAAATAACTCGGGATCATTTTCGGCTCCAATGTTATAGTCAGATTCTTGCAGATACACAACACAGTCACTAGGAATTGCCGATCTCCTTGCTCTAACAGATCTTCTTAATGTTGCACCATCATCTTCCTGAGAAGTAGTATGTGGTTCAACTTGTTGTTCAAAAGTTGTTGGCAACTCTTGAACTACCTGATTTACTAGAGTGTCGTCAGCAACTTGTGGAACATCAATGATTGGTAGTTCAACACCGGTTTGTACTTGAGGGGTATTGTAAACAATAACCAATCTATCACTTGAAGTGGAAGGTTGAGATTTTGAATGATCATTCTCAGAAACTATGTTCCTGGTTTGATCGCTCCCACTGATCAAGTCATTCTCAAGAAACTTTGCATTTCTTGACTCCACAATCCTAGTACTGTGAGATGGACAATAAAATCTATAACATTTAGACCTTTCAGCATATCCAATGAAATACCCACTAATGGTCCTTGGGTTTAGTTTTTTCTCTTGTGGATTATAAATTCTCACCTCAGACGGGCATCCCCAAATGCGCATATGTCGCAAACTCGGTTTCCAACCTTTCCATAATTCAAATGGCGTTTTAGAAACAGCCTTGGTTGAAACTCGGTTTAATATATACACTGCCGTCTTAAGTGTTTTAGCCCACAATGATTTAGGAAGATTGGAGTTGCTAAGCATACTCCGCACCATGTCCAATAATGTTTGGTTTCTTCTTTCTGCTACACCATTCTGGTCCGGTGGACTAGGCATGGTGTATTGGGCAACAATCTCATACTCTTGAAGAAACTTTGCAAATGACCCAGGTGCTTGTCCATTCTCTGTGTATCTACCATAATATTCTCCACCTCTATCTGATCTCATGATCTTAATTTGTTTACTGCATTGTTTCTCTACTTCAGCCTTAAAGATTTTAAAGGCATCTAATGCTTCGTTCTTGTTATGAAGCATGTAGAGATACATATATCGTGAGTAATCACTTATAAAAGAGATGAAGTATTTCTGACCATATGAGTCCATGTCTAGACTACATATATCAGTATGTATGATCTCTAATATGTCTGAACTCCTATTGGCACCTTTCTTTGACTTGTTGGTCTACTTTCCCTTTATGCAGTCCACACAAGTCTCAAAATCAGTAAAATCCAGAGTATTAAGTACCCATTCATTTACTAATCTTTTAATCCTATTTATGGAGATATGACCTAATCTCCGGTGCCATAATTTAGAGGAATCCTTATTAATAACACATCTTTTAGAGCCAGTGTGAACATGCATTGAATCATAAGTGGTATTGTTTTGTAAATTAATGCAGTAAAGACCATCAGACAAAGTACCATTTCCAACACAATCAGATTTATAAAATAAACTGAATGATGAATTTGAAAAATTAAAGGAATATTCAAAAGGTACTAATCTTGAAACTGAAATCAAGTTTTTAGAAAAACTTGGAACATAAAAAGTCTTTTCCAACTTTAAAACAAAACCACTAGATAAAATTAAATAGCAAGTTCCAACAGCTTCCACATGCGAGCCATCTTGTTTCCTGATAAGATGTTTCGCTCACTTCCCACTGGCTTCCTTAAGTTTTGCAAATCCTGCAAGGAATTCAAAATGTGCATTGTTGATCCAGAATCAATCCACCATGTGTTAATATTGACATTAACCATATTAGATTCATAACAAACAAGTGAGGTCGAATTACCTTTGTCTGCAAGCCATTTCTAGAATTTGGCGCATTCCTTCTTCATGTGTCCCTTCTTTTTACAGAAGAAACACTTGGAATCTTTCTTAATACCACCTTGGGGAGGTATTTGCCTTTTCCCTTCAGTTTGGCTTGATATTTGCCCTTTCCATGCGTTGCCAGTATTGCACTTTCACCCTGTTCCATCATCAGTCTCCCTTCCTCTTGAACACACATGGTCATGAGTTTATTAATTGACCATTTATCCTTATGTGTGTTGTAAGAGATTTTGAAAGGTCCATATTGATGCGGGAGTATATTCAGGATGTAGTGCACCAAGAAGGACTCCGACATTTCAATATCGAGTTTCTTCAATTGAGCCACATTGTCCCTCATTTGCATAATGTGCTCACGCACACCTTTCACACTGGTGAGCCTTAGGGATGAGAACTTCATAATTAGGATGCTTGCTAGCGCCTTGTCTGAAGTGACAAATTGTTCATCAATGGCTTTTAGCAAGTCTCGGACCTTTTCATGCTGATCGACAGAACCACGAATACTAGCTGATATTCTAGTCTTAATGAACATCATGCTTAGGCGATTAGATCGCTCCCATCGCTCATAAAGTGCGATGTCTGCTGCATTACTGGTATCAGTTACAGCTGGTGGTTCGTCTTTCCTAATAGCATAATTTATGTCCATCCACCCTAAATGAAGAAGAATTCTCTCCTTCCAGACCTTATAGTTATCTCCCTTAAGTTCAGGGATATCATAACGAATATCAGAGAAATATATAGGTTGTGTAACTGCATATAGATTACATGCTTACGTTAAAATTGAGGCCTAAATAAATATTCATGTTTTACCAATGTAAATCATGCCTAAAAATTGAATCTAATGACATAAAATTGTCTGTGGGCTAAATTTTTAATACCAGCAGATCCAATTAATCTATATGATAGAATTTTATCAATTTAATTACTTAATTCATAATTTTAAAGGGTATATTATGATTTGATGTGTATTCTATCTTAAACTTTTATGATAAAACTATCAAATTATTTACTTCATTCATAATTCCTGTTGGTAATTTATGAATAATTTGATATTTTATCCTAATTAATAATATAAATATAATAAAAATTCCTGTGGGATAAAATTTATTATATTTATGTATAATTAATTATAATTAATGTCTAATATTCCTTATATGATCCTAATCAATCATAATAATTTTATTTAATTAAAGATGCTGTGGCTATTCTCTAATAAACATAAAACTATATGGATCACTAGACATTTAAATTGCATAAGACTAGCTTAATATTATGAATTACATAATTTTAACTAATACTCACATGTTATAACTATGCACAAAAGATTCATAATAAGCATAAATATTGCACAATCTAGATTATAATATTATGCATAACATTTAATCTCATGCTCTAAACTATATACTCATCAAAAATTGCATGTAAAAAGTAAAAAATTAATCAATTCATGCAAACTAAATATGAGCATAATAAACAAATATCCTCATTGCATATAATTAAAAAAAAAAATACAATTATAAGCACAAATGGCATAGACCCAATTCTTTTTTTTTTTTTTTTTTAACACACTGCACCATATAAACGACATGTCGTTTTTCTAGAAGGAAAAAACGACGTGTCGTTTTGCCCATTGCTTAAAACAGAGATAGCCTCTAAAAGACATGTCGTTTTACTAAAACTCAAAATGACATGTCGTTTATCTTCATGCTTGGATAAACGACTACCGAATAAAACGACATGTCGTTTTCATCAATTTGAAAAACAACGTGTCGTTTTATCATTACATTTGATACGGGCTCCGAAACAAAACGACGTGTCTTTTAGTAGTATACGAGAATTAGAATCCTTATGCTAAACGACAAAACGACCTGTCGTTTAGCAGTACCGTATGAAACCATTTGCTGCTTAAAACGACCTGTCGTTTTCAACAAGGCTGAAAACGACATGTCGTTTGCGTCGTCTTCTACCTCTAGACACAGCGCGATTTTCACATTTCACAGCGATTTTCATGTCAAAAATCATGTTTTTAATCACAGAAAGTTTAGAAAAAATATTTCTTTATAATTTCTAAACTTCCTTCAAATAAAAAATGGCCAAAAACAAAACAAATTTTTTTTTTTCAAGTTTCGGCCAAAAACAGAGGAACTGTGTTTTTTTGAATTTAAACACCAAGACAGAGGTTTTTAAGACTCTGATACCAACTGTTAGACTTAAATAAAATTCTCTAATGCGGAATAATACTTTAGAAATGAGAATTGAAGGGTTTAACGCCAAGAAATCTTATCTCCAGCCATTGATACAATTCACTGTAAAAGTTGCGTTTCTCACTGTGTTTGGCTCTTCCAAACTCTTCTCTACTCTATTTAGATGGTGTATTACCGAAGGGAATTGAGTGAGTGAGTTTGGGGACCAAACACATGTATTTATAGCCGAAATCTCCATCAAATTTCGGTGTTTACGTGTCCCACGTGATCCTATTTTCATGGAATCAGTTTAAATTGATGGAGGAGTGTTGGACCACTTAAAGGACTCTTAAGATGATAGACTCCCACTCATGAACATCTTCATAAGCAAGAATTGATCAATTAATTATATGCATGAGAATCGGTCAACAAGGACTTCTCTACTTACACCCCCTTGGATGGACGGCCTGCCTATTCAACCCTAACTTTCTCCTTTGTCCTTTTATGGAATAGCTTTATAATTTGTTCATGCAGAATAGTAAAAGTTCTGGATACTGCTTCCCTCTCTTTCACTGCAAAAGCCAAAAGGCATTGAGAGACAACTCCATAGGCTAAAAAAGATGTCATTTTAATCCATCTTCAACTCGATAAATCAAATGTATTATATATGAATTAGATAGAATGGCAGATGGGAGGTGTATAAGCTGTCACCTATACTGACGTAAAAAACATGAAGTCATCAACAATTAAAACTTATTCCAATCAACTTAGAGCAACTTCGTTGGATTATACAAATATAAATGTAAAATTTATATAATATCACATATTTTTATATTTGGCTATTCCACTTAAAACCTATTTCTACATTGGATTATCTATTTATTAATTAAAATAATAATAAAATGTTATTAATTTAATAATAATATTTTTCTAAATTATTTTTCTTATTAATTTTTTTTTCTAAATTAAGAGCTGCAAGAAAATATATATATATATATTTTATTTCTTTTTATTAATAGTAAATATCACCTATTTCTAGGTAAGTTTAAAAGTCAATAAATTACATCAACCCACAATTATAAACCCACAACACTAATTTACTGTAGTTAGAAATAATTTTCTTTTACATTTGTATAATTCAATGCAATGTATTTCTAGATTCTATTATCCAAACTCTTCATTTTTTTTGGATTTTCATAATCCAATGAGGATGCTTATAATCCATGACTTTGTAATTTAAAATGAATTGCTCATATCTATTGCCCCATTTTGAAGTAAAGTTTAGAAATTAACTTATTCCTCCAATTTTTAGCGGACGCAACCAAGACGAAAACAAAAAGAAAAATCTCAAAATAGGGTGTGTAAATGGCTTGTTTACACCCTCCAATTAGAGGTTGACACCTCAGTTTATTGTAGATGTACTCACCCACGTAGGATTATACAAGAACTTTATTAAACAATATTTAAATTAAAAAAAAAAGACCCCAGATTTGGAAAATCTTAAGTTGTATAAAATTTATTGACACGACTTTTTAAAATTATTTAGACTAGTTTGGATTTAGAAATAAGTTGAGATGATTTATGAATAGTAGAATAAAAATTAAATTTTTTATTATATTTTGTGTGGAAATTTAGAAATTTTTTTTTGGGATTTGAAAAAGTTGAATTATTTATTATATTTTGTGTGAAAATTTGATAAAATTATAATGATAAAATGTGATGACTTGATATAAGTTGAGGTGAATTTTGAATTCAAACAAGGCTTTAACTTACATTACATGACCTTCCAAATTATTTAAGACTATTTGTAACCTATTGTTAGGGACTAAATTGATTGGGTCGAATTCTTTGAAAACCTATCACTAAGAGAAGAGATAAACCCAAGAGATAAGTTAGGAAATAGATAAGGCAAAGAAGTTGACTTAGACTTCTAAAAGGAAAAGATATCATAAGTTAAGTTTGACTCTGTCACTCCAAGGAAATAACCTCTATCTAAGGAGCAGCTCTCCCACAAATCGGATGTACTCTGGACAGGTTCTCTACAAGCACTCCAGGCATTCTCCACCAATTCTCTAGAGGGACTCGCCTGAGATTAAATTCTCTCATTGTATTGAGCAATATGTGAGGTTATAAGACATTATAAAATCATCATTTGATATAGAGGATTTTGCCCCATGCTACCTGTGGACGTAAACTTTTATGCTGAACCACGTAAATTCATATTTCTCTCTTTTATTTACTTTTATTCACTTATTTATTGTTTATGTTATGGATGAACGCGACGAGCATCGTATCAAAACCTGAATCACCAAAGTGGGTCAGGGATGACTCTTTCTTCTTTTCCAGTTTGTTGTGCAATTTTTTATATTAACAGGTGGCGCCGTATGTGGGATAGACTTTTTCTCTAAACCGGAATTGGGAGAAGGATATTCTCCGACTCACAGGATCATCTACAAAAGTTTAGATTCATTGGTTCATAAAATCGTCTCAAAAAAATAAACAGATATATATTTATATATATTTATTATATGCTGCCCGCCACACCCCAGCATGATGTGAATTCTACACTCATAAGATCGTCATCGAAACATTAGATAAGATCTCCTCAACTCTACTATTTTTCTTGTTGTTTACATTTTAACACTCCACCAAACCATCCCCTCGTTGCCCAACGCACATAGTGTTTCTTGCCAGTTGCTCTCTCACACGGTGTTGCTCGCTCACAAAGTTCAGCTCGCCAATTGCTTAACCACGGGGTACTTCTTGCCAGTTGTGCAACGCACAAAGTGTTCCTCGCCAGTTGCTCTCCCACACGCTGCTCGCCAATTGCTCGCCCACAAAGTTCTGCTCGCCAATTGCCCACCACATGAGGTATTCCTCGCTAGTACCATGCAGAGGGCCCCTCGCCATACACATTATTTTCCACGCCATTCACATGAATTTTACTTAGCAATAGTCCGAGCAAGATAACCAAGGTTTGCAAATCTCTAACTTATAATTTGTATTACACTTACCTATTTTGTTTTTTGTGAGAACTTCTTAGGACGTAGTGCAACCAAAAGTCAAGTTATACATTTGCGGTGCAAACGAACAGACGTGGGGGTCAAAAGATCACACGAACCTCTCCAAAGATCACCATCAAACAAGCGTGGATGTCAGAAGACCACACGACCCTCTCCCGCCATCGAACGGTTTGTATACCTCAAACTTATGAGTCGAATTATTTAATTTAACCTATTTGGTTTTTATTTTTTACAAGGAGAGCTCGAGCTCCCGCCACAGAGTGCGGTCGCATTTTGTCTCCTACTACAACGAAGCAATTGAGCTCAATTTTAACATCAACGCGGTAGAGTCATCCTCCTACTACGCTTTCCTCGCCAAGGCTACACAGTCGAGCATCTCTCCCGTTACACCACTCGCCAAGAGTTACGCGGTTGAGGGTATCTCCCGCTACACTCCACTCGTCGAGGGCATCTGCCGCTACACCTATTCGCCAATACTACACGGTCGAGCATCTCTCCCGTTACGCCCATCGCCAAGAATTGAGAGGTCGAGCATCTCTACTGCATTTCTCCAATCGGTAAGGTTACACTGTCGAGCATCACTCCTGACACACATTCTCACCAAAAAGTAAGCAGTCGAGCATCTCTCTCACATTTCTCCAGTCAGTAAGGTTACGCAGTCGAGCATCACTCCCACCACACCTTCTCGCCAAGAACTGAAAGGTCGAGCATCTCTCCCGCATTTCTCCAATTGGAAAGGTTACACGGTCGAGCATCACTCCCGCCACACCTATTTGCAAGGCTATACGGTCGAACATCTCTCCCGTTACGCCCATCGCCAAGAGTTACGCGGTCGAGGACATCTCTTTCTATACTTACATCCGAGTGTCTTCACTCGCTACAATCGCCGCAAGCGGGTTACCTTCAGGAACGAGCCTCTAAGCTCTATAATTGCCTCGTGCGGGTATCCTTCGGGAACGAGTCAACGGGCTCAACAACCGCTTAAGATGGATCTAGGGGTCGACGGGCACCCTGATCACTTAAGCACGGGTTACTACAAACAAACTCTTACATCCACATCAAAATGGCAAAACACCAACAAAAAATACAGCATGGGGTAAAATCCACTGAGGCCACCAAAAACCCAAAAAGATCACCGAGCACGAAATATACACACTCTAATAACGATAAACATTCACATACAATCACTACGCAAACGTTCTTATAAACAAAATTTACAAGGGCCCATCCTAGAAGGCCCTTACTACAAATTTTATAAATTCTTCTTGAGAACCACTCATGGAGATCTCCATTACATAACAGTGAAAAACTACGAACCAATTACCAGAATTTCTTTTTCTGCAGGTTACCTCCACCATGGTTGACTTGAACATTCTCAAAGCCTTCTTGATAAACAAGTTGACCTTAAGAATTGAGAGCATCTAATAGGGACTAAATTTACTAGGTCAAACTTTTTGGGAACCTATCACTAAGGGAAGAGATAAGACAAAGAGATAAAGTAAAAAAGTTGGCTCAGACTCTTAAAAGGAAAAAATATCACAAGTCAAGTTGGACTCTATCATTCTAAGGAAATAACCTCTATATAAGGAGTAGCTCCCCCACAAATTTGATGGACTCTGGACAGGTTCTCTACAGGCTCTCCAGGTACTCTCCACCAATTCTCTAGAGGGACTCGCCTGAGACTAAATTCTCTCATTGTATTGAGTGATATGTGAGGCCATGAGACATTGTAAAATCATCACCTGATATAGTGGATTTTTTCCCCAACAACCCGTGGATGTAGGCTTTTATGCATAACTACGTAAATTTCTGTGTCTCTCTTTTATTGTCTTTTATTCGCTTGTCTATTGTTTATATTATGGATGAACGCGACGAGTATTGTATTGAAGCCTGAATCACCAATGTAGGTCGGAGATGACTCTTTCTTCATTTTCGATTTGTTGTGTAATTTTTGACATTAACACCTATATTACCAAATTTACGATCATTTTAACATAAGAATGAATTATATAATTCAATAAGAGCAAATCTCTTGCTTCCTAAATTATATGGCTTATTCTTTTTATAATTTAATTGTATAATTGTCTAGCATGATCTTTTTGGATCACTAATTTTAATAAATTAAACACAAAGAAATAAAGATAAAGAGCTATAAAAGTAAAAACTAGAATTGTTTCAAACCTCTAAATTCTAAATTGTATAGTATTTATTGACACGAACTTTCAAATTATTTTAATCTCAAATCATTAAATTTCTTATCAGTTAACACAAAATTGAATAACGAGGCTGGACAACAACGTCAAAGCTCTTCTCGAAATTTATGAATGATACAGATTCACCGGCCAATGATTTTCCATACTGTACCCCATTAATTCTGGCCATAGCTTCTGTGCAAGAACCCTTAAAGTCAAATTGATATCTGAAAGCTGAAAGTTCTCTTTCCCTTTGTGGTGTCTAAGGCCAGAAGAAGGCCC
The DNA here is from genome assembly GCF_001411555.2 of Juglans regia. Taxonomy (NCBI): domain Eukaryota; kingdom Viridiplantae; phylum Streptophyta; class Magnoliopsida; order Fagales; family Juglandaceae; genus Juglans; species Juglans regia. Next base: position 8,266,420 of record NC_049911.1, on the reverse strand, counting down.
CAAAAATAGTATAATTTTTTTAATCTACAACAAGTCTTATAAAATTAGATTTGATAAAATACTCTTTAAATCGATAACTTTCTAATAAAAATTAAGTTAGTTATTAGTTAAAAATATAATATAAAATCTTAATAAGTAATTTTACTTGACAAACGATTGGAATTACTTCTAAATAAAAATGGAATGTAAAAATTAAAATTAAAATAATTTTTTTTAATTTTTTTTTTAAAATAAAAAAAATCCTCAATAAAAATCTTAGCCTAGCCCCCGAACCTATTGAGGCGGCCCTAAGTTTGTTTGACTAATGTGCAAGCTCACCAACTTCCTAATATGATTCAATTATCCCTGAATTCCCACCATTGATATCTCAGAGTACCATTCTCTCCCTCTCTGTAAGATTTGAGAAAAGTGAGAAAACATGAGTGAGGTGAATCACCAAAGGATCAAAACCAATGGAATATGGATGCACATAGCAGAGCTAGGGACAGGGCCACTAGTGCTCCTCCTTCATGGATTCCCAGAAATTTGGTATTCATGGCGCCATCAAATTACCTTTTTGGCCAAACATGGTTATCATGTGGTGGCTCCTGACTTGAGAGGTTATGGTGACTCTGATTGCCCTCTGAGTCCCAATTCCTACACAGTAATACATCTTGTGGGTGACCTCATAGGACTACTTGACCATTTTGGTGAACAACAGGTAACAACTATATGCATGCTTGTGTAATTCTATGTTAATTAGTAATACCCTTTTCTTGATTTTTGTTGATTTTATGAAATGAAAAAGGCATTTGTGGTGGGACATGACTGGGGAGCAGTTGCTGGGTGGCATCTGAGCTTGTTAAGGCCTGACAGAGTCAAGGGGCTAGTTACTTTATCTGCTCCATACTTCCAAAGATCTCCAAGTTCTGCAGTTGTTGAACATTTCAGAAAAATGTTCGGAGATGGGTGTTTCATCTGTCAGTTTCAGGTACTATGTTTGTATGTACATCTGTTGCATCCTTGTACTGAGACATATTAGGTTGCTGTATTGATGGGTTTGGTTGATTAGGAACCAGGAAGAGCAGAAAGAGCTTTTGCAAGGTATGATTATTTGACAGTGATGAAGAAGTTTCTGTGCCTAGCTAAGACAGACTACCTGGTAGCTCCTCTGGGTATGGAGATCGTTGATTATCTGGAGACACCATCGGTGTTGCCAAAATGGATTACTGAAGAGGAACTCCAGGTCTATGCAGACAAGTTCCAGGAATCTGGCTTCTCTGGTCCTCTCAATTATTATCGTGCTATGAACCTGTAAGTCCAGAAAGACGACCTTCTCTCTTCTTAATTTCAGTACCACCACCAGGCCCACCCTGGCCCCGCCTCAGAAAAGTAGGGGCGGATGCTGGGTGGGGCACTGCCCCCACTCGGGTTTCACCCACCCATCGGCGATATATATATATATATATATATATATATATATATAATATTACATAAATACATATATTAAAAAAAAAAATGAAACCATGCCCACTTTGTTTTAGAGTAAAAATACTAAAAAATCAACCCCGCTCAACCCACTCCTCTCGCCTCTTTGTCTCGACTCTCTCTCTAAGCCAATCCACCCGCCCAACATCCGGGCGAGGTTACATGCCCATGCGGGAATAGCCCGGGGAGTCGGAGACCAAACTCGGCCCCTCGCCCATGCCCATAAAGATGCGGGGGGTGGGTGGCCGGCTGCCCTCAAGGCCTACTCTTTTCTTCCAATGTTCATTCTACTGCTGCCATTAGAAATTGATCAAGTCCAATATAGATCGTCTCCACGATAGATAGAAACTGCATTAAATGATTTTTGGGGTTTCTTTTACTCGAAAACACAATAAGAACAACATTAAATGTTGTATAGCTCACATCACGTACCTATCTCTCTATTCGGACCACGTCATCTAATTCTAAACCTTAATATTGAATGCTTACAAACTGCACTGGAATGAAAGAAATAAAACATCTAGACTTGCTAAGTTAGGACGGGTCAAGTCTTCGTAAATTTATATGTAGACATCTATTAGTTTATGTCAATATTGGAGGCAGCATGGGATTGACCATACAAATTGGCTTTATTTGACCGTATGATTAACAAAACCATTACTCTGTTTTTACGTGGTAACATGAAAATGTCACAGGAACTGGGAGCTTCTGGCAACATGGCATGGATCAAAGATTACTGTTCCAACAAAATTCATAATAGGTGATAAAGATATCGGTTTCGAATCCATTGGTACAAGGGAATACGTGATGGGGGATGCTTTCAAGAGACTTGTCCCTGACCTCGATGTTGTTATTCTTGACGGTCACCATTTTATACAACAAGAGAAAGCTCAAGAAGTCTCGGACGAAATTTTGTCATTCCTTTGCAAATTTACTACGGTTTACTAAATTGAATAGTCGTATTTAAAAATCTTTAAACAAAAGACTATTCACGTTGCATAATTTGATCAAATTGTCTTATATTCGAAGCAGAGTTTTTACAGTAGCTGGATGATATATATAAAATCCAAGATTTAGGTTACGTTTGGATGTTAAACTGAATTGAGTTGAGATGAAAGTTAAATAAAATATTATTTTAAAATTTGAAAAAGTTGAATTGCTTATTACATTTTGTATTGAAATTAGAAAAATTATAATTATTAGATAAAATAAGTTGAGATAGATTTGAGATCCAAACTGGCCTTAATCCTCTCTTTCACCATTATTAAAAAAAAAAAAAGACATACCAATTGCACTTGTATCCAACCTATGTTTTTCTTTTCTTTTATTCAAAGAGTCAATGCAAAAAAGAAAGCCATGAATATGCAGACGTATATTAAAATAAATATGATTTACGATTATATGAGAAATCATTAATCAGTCAAATTTAGGCATGACGAAAAATCTTTCCCACGCATTCATGCATCCCTCACTCTGAAATCGCTATTGAGGATAAGGGACCTCCACGCAACGGTGGATACAGATTTCTTTTAGCTGAATAGACATTAGACATGTTTAAATTCAGAAACATACATCAATCAAATCCGCTTAATACTAGAATGCGAATCCTATGTGAGCGGCCACATCACCAAGCCCCATAGTCAAGACTAGAATGCGTTAAAGACCTTGCTCTAGAGACCGAAAGCCTTCGATCTAATCAAATAATACATCAACTTGGCCTAGATGCTGGGCTACATCCACACTCAAAATCACAGATTTTGGAGCAAAAAGCCTAAAACACATAAACTTCGAGGGCTGCAATGTACAGCACTGTTTAAAAGATAACGATCAAGAAAGAAGGATTAAAACATTAAACATACCATCCAGTCACACCCACCTCCATTCAATCTTTTAGGCCTCCTTTCATTCAGTTGTGTCAAGTTGCAAAGGTTTATTGCTGGCCTTGGAAGCCATCGGAAAGATATGCAAGGTACAACTCTAAAAGGTCCATGAAATGAACGTATCCATCCTAAATAACCAATTCCACGACGGGTGAAAAGAGTCTTTAAGAAAGTTCAACCGGAAATGCAAGCTAGGAACAATAGAATGCAACTTGCTCGAAATTTTTTTTTTTCCACCGGTCAGAAATTTAGCAAAGCAGATATGAAGAAATTCAAGTGTGGTACGTTAGTATCTGCAATCCTCCATCTTGATAATCTGTATCATAAAGCCTCACACTTTGCGGTCTTCATCCTCTTCTCCTGCATAACCTAAACCAAAAATTAGGCTTCGTTTGGTTACCAAACTCCTCTCAATTCATCTCAACTCATCATTACAACTTTTTCAAATTCCAACACAAAATATAATAAACAATTCAACTTTTTCAAATCTCAAAATAATAATAATATTAAAAAATAATATTCTAATAATATTTTATCATCTCAACTCAACTCAACTCAACTCACTTCAACATCCAAACACAACCTAAAACTGAATGTAAGGTCTTGAAATTGCCGAGCAAGATATATGTTGTGTAACACTGTTGCCTTGAAACATTAGCCAGTTATGAGGCTGTTTGTGTATGTGTTGCCACTTGACACATGACAAGTAACATGTTTCCAAATTATAAAGAAAATGTGGACCATTAGTGCATCTTAACAAATCAATGTGCACCTTAATCAGACTCTGATTGCTCAAATTCCATTAGCTTCCTTGTAGCCCAATAGACTTAGAGCCTAAAACATTTTTAAACAACTTCCGATCAAAATTTTTTTTTATAGAAGCATCATGTACATTCATTTTATAACTAGACATCCTTCCTCTAATTTCTCTATGTTCAAGAGCTCTAACATGCCAGATGAAAAAGAAGGCAGGAAGAATTGATTCAAACATGTTTTGGTACATACATATGGAAAACAATATTTTGCTTCAGATGGGAAAGGTACGATGATCACAGCCAAGCACGATTGACTTACATTTCTTTCTATCAATCAACATCATTTATAACATCATTACCCATTGCACCTCAGTAATGCAGACTCCTCTATTGAGTATAAGATTTACTCAGTCCTAATCATCAAAACCAAAAGCTACTGCCAACTTGCAAAAACATAGCAACCTGCAGCCTCCATTGTAGAATTTTGTTTCCATTAAATGTTAATATCTTATTAACAAGATTTCTATTTCCAATATTAGATCTCACTTCTAATTTAACAAATTCTTTCTCCTGGTTTATGATTATTCAAACAACTATATTCCACTTGGAAGAGTAAGGAAGAAGGGTTTTTACAAACTCATTATCAATTTGATCTTCCCATACTCTTTACTCAGATAATTTCAATTTTGTCACGCTTATGATATTCCATATTTTGCTCATCAAATTTGTAGCACCCAGCTTCTACACGGAAAAATATTCGCATGAAGAGCAGAAGCAACCTCAGTAGAGTGCCATAAGCGTCTAGCTACACCTACAAAATGGCATAGTGTGGTGCTATAATTGAAGATTAACCATGCCAAAGCCCCCATTAAGGATATACTATCTTACAACCGTTTAATTCCAGGAAAAGAACACCTTCCATATATTGGTTGATCATATCAGCTGTACAAGCAAAACACATCCATTGAGCAACACTCAACAAGTAAAACAAAAGACTATCTCTTCCAGCCAGGTACAAGTATATAAGTAAGGATTTTCTCTTAGCACCATTGAAGTGGGTGAGCGCGCCAGACACTCAAGGGACAAATGAAACATAGATTACAACCAAAATATATTCGGAACCAACTCCTACAGAACAACTCATCATGATCAATTCAATCATATTGTCATTACAATTATCCAGCATAAAAAACTTCAACGCAAGAGTAATTGTCCGGAAATAAAATCAAAATTTGATAAAAGTCCAAGAGTACATTACCTCATTCCATCGAAACTTTGGCGCCGATCTCCTTTAACTTCGCAATAATCTTCTCGGCCTCGTCCTTGGTCACCCCCTTTTTCAACAGGGTCGGCGCCTTCTCCACCAAATCCTTCGCCTCCTTCAACCCCAAGTCGGTAAACGTCCTCACCTCCTTAATCACCTTGATCTTCACCGCGGCTTCGAACCCTTCGAGCTTCACATCGAACACCGTCTTCTCTGCCTTCTCCTCCGCCTTCGGCGTCGCACCGCCCTTTCCCGCCGCGCCCTTTAAAGCCCCAGGCACCATCCCGGGCATCATCACCATCATCGTCGGCATCTCAGTGACGCCCAACTTCTCGCGCAGAACCTCCACGAGGTCCGAAACTTCGAGCAGTGTGAGGCCCATGAGCTCGTCGACGATCTCCGAGACCCTCTCAGAGGGGGCCGATTTCGACTCTTGTACAGAAGAGGTGCACCCACGCTTAGAATTCAACAAACACGAGGATCGAGAAGATGAGGTTTTGGATTGGATTAGGGCCAAGATACTAGGGTTAGTGGATGGAGGGAAATCGGGGATAGGGTTTTGGCGAAATGATTTTTGAATATGGGAGATGAATCGTAAATACCTCATTTTTCTGGAAATTTAAGATTCTGGGTAAATAGGGATAGGAATTATGTGAGCATTGGTTGCAGGTGAATTAGCTCCGAACTGCTCCCATGGCTTTGAAACTTCACGGAGGCATAAAACCCTCTGGGAAATGCCCCTAAGGTTTTGTAGAGGTAAGCGTTATTTATTTATGTGTTTTGTTTTTCTTTTTAAAGAATCCCTGTATTTTCAATTAATATGTTTTGCTGAGGGGATAAAATATCAGGCCCATAATGGGCTCTGGGCTCAGTCCAAGGAGAGGGTCTCTTAAGTAGATAAGAAAGAAAAATAAAAGGAGGGGAAAACTTGAGAAGAAGAAATGTGTAAGGAGAAAGTGAAGATGTGATACAAGAAAATGGAGATATGACATAAAGTAAAGGATAGAGAATAAAAAGAAGAGATCAGATTAGTGAGACCACTTCACAGGGACTTCAATTTCTTTAGCTTCTTCAACTTTACTATTGGGACTACAACCAGAAAAAGATCTCTACCAGAAGATAAAGTTTAGATTTTTATTGTACAACGAAGATGAGAGATTGTAAAACAAGTATATTATAGTCAATCCTCCTCTTCCAAATTCTTGTGGATATAAGCATTACGCTGAACTACGTAAATCTGTGTGTCACCGTCTTTATATTTTTTATACATTTATTTACTTCTCACTGCTAGGGGTGTATGCACGAACACCGTATAGCTGCACTGGACTACCGCCGGGAGCTCCATACTACACCGATCGAGGCCCGAATAGTCTCAGCGGGCCGATAATAACTATTTTTCTCATTTCGACCTGTTACACTATTTTTAGACGTTAACACTTATCGTTGGGATGTATAGTCTTGCTAATGTAAGTGAGCGAATTTCTCTAGAGCTGTGGGAATATAAGTATTCTTGTTGACCTAAAAGGTCGAGCAGAGATGTAACAAGAGTTTTGCAGATCATTTGTGTAATGATTTGAAAATGAAAGGGCATTGTTGTTTTTAAAGATGACTACGAGGAAATCATATTTCTCAAAGGCTCAAAGCTATTAAAAGTATTTTTAAAGTCGTGTAATTTTTTTAAGAAAAATAAGTATATATCGGATTTACATAATAAAAAATTAATTTTTTTTGCTAATAAACTTCATTTTTTTAAAAATTAATTATATAATATTTATACATTTTATGAATACATGTACTATTTCACTCAAGAAACTACACTTGGTGCTTGATTGAACTTGCCCGGATTATCAAATCGATGAGAGAGATAGGACTGATAGTTTTTGCCGTCTTCTACCATGTTGATCTATCTGACGTACGAAATCAGACCCTAATGTTGATACGGAGAAGATTCAAACGTGGAGAGTTGCTTGAGATAAGTGGGTAACTTTTTGTCGTTTCTTCTTATAGCGAGAGCGTGGATAAATTGCAACCTACATGAAAATTTTGCTAAAATTATTACCGATAGTATGGCAGCAATATAAACTTTTACAATCACGCAAAACAATTAAATAAATTGATTTGATTTCATCTGATCTGTTAGATTTATTTTATAATAAAATTAATTTTACAATCTGACGAACGACATCAATTTACATCAATTTATAAGATTATTTTTGTATAATTTCTATGTTGCTAGAATATTTCCCATATTTTTATGATCGATGCATGTTTCTTTTTGTTTTTAGCTTTCCATTTTCTTAGGAAAATATCCCATAATTTAACCCAAGGATTTTTCTTATTTTTTATTTATTTATTTATTTTTTCTTTCATGAAAGAAACATTGTAATTTAGAACTTCGGCTTTAAAAGTTTCGAAACCTATGGAATATTGGCCCATATATGTGTCAAGGACCCTCGTCCAAAATACAAGTTTCACTTATTTCCAACCCCTTTTATGAGACAATCAACATGGCCCAACAACAACTAACTCATTTACAGCTTCATTGGTCAATCGAAGGGCCTTTGATTTGTATGTTGAAATTAGTTTTTTTAAATTATTTTTTGCATATGTTTAGAGTTCTTTGAACGGTCTAAATATGCTTATTAATAACCGTGAAAACTTTTTGGGAGGAGATTTTAATAGAGTTTTATAAAAAGTAGTGAGTATGTTTGGATGTAGAAGTTTCGTAACGGGATTTTCATGGATGGCGTAATATAGAATTTTAAAATTTTGTTTTTGTTCTTTTAAAAGGTAATGGCCACTCTGAGGCACCCATGTTGGTTAGCCTAGCTACCTCGTGGTCCGATGCTTTGCATTTTTTTTTAAAGAGAATTGTTATAGACAGAATATATAAAATAAATCTATAAACTGATGTAATTTTATGAAATTCATAATAGCTACTTTAATTATAAAGTAACTTTATAATCTGACGTATTATATCAAACCATATCAATTCGTGAGTTTACTTTTGTGTAATCTCTTTGTGATTGAAGTATTCTCATTTTTTAATATATATAATTTTAGAAGAATATTATTTCTAAATATAGTATGCTTTGCATATCGGATATGAGTTTTTGGTGGCTTAAGAAATCTTCAAGAATTTTTATACTACAAATATGGTATGTCTGGGAATGAAAACTTCTTTGAGTGTCAAAATCCATTCAACTGCCAAATGGCCCTAAGAGGCTCAAGTATTGTATTGCATGCATGTTCCATGACTAGGAAAGGTTGCTTATAGGCTAACAATTGTATTGTCGTCTCAAATTTGTACAAGAGTCAAAATTGATTTGTCACATATAACTAAAGTTCTCAATTCTAACTTGCTATTTTTCTAATTGTCAACTCTAGATGTCAAGTGTCAAATTTGGATTGTGTTAAATCAAGTCCGGGATCCAACCTCTTAAATTAAGCGGATCAAGCTAGGCCCGTAAATTCTAGATAAATTCTACATAGAAGTCATACACCACACATATCCACCTAATGAATATGTGATTTATCATTTTTGTCATTCTATATATCTTAATGCTTAAGCATGCGTGTGTTTAAATAGATTGTATGGTGTAAGGTTTCCTTATAGCATTTCTCTAAATTGTAATCTATTATTTTCATGTTTAATTCAGCTAGCTGGCTATTTGGTTATTAGTACGACATTTTGCTCTTTTGTTAGTTTTTTATGGATCATACTACTTGGCGCTAAAACAATTTCAGCCAAATGAGCATAAAAAGGTTCTTGACTATCATTTTCCTATATAATATATATTATATATATTAATATGAGGGCTGCTAGAGACATATAGAGATCTCACAAAAGGGATTCAACAAATTGACGTGGCACTATGCCACGCTAGTTTAGTTAAGAGGTCCCCCTCCCCCTCCCCCCCCCCCCCAAGCCCCTTAGACCCGAGCCCCCCACCCCATCTGCGAAAGCGTACGCCTGTGTGTTGAAGGATTCATGAAGTTGAGTCTCGCATCTCGTATCCTTGCAACAATAGCACAAGCTCGGCGTAGGAGGGCATCGGCGGCTTGAGCAGGGAGGTGGTGAAGGGTTAGTATTTCAGACCCAAGCTGTTGAGGAGGGAAAAAACGTTCATATTATCGCTCATGGGACGTTCGATTGCAGCTAGGTGGTCGCACACAATCTTGAAGCTTTGGAGGTGATCTAGCAGCGACTTCGTGGCTTCCTTCCTCATGTATGTCAATTGTTGAGTAAGCTGGAAATCCCTATCTTGGGATTCTTGGGCATAGGCTTCTTGAAGGGCATGCCAGACTTGATATGAACTCTCAAGCCCGACCACCAAGCCAAGCAACTCCTTGGAGAGGGTACCTATAATCCATCCACGGAGTAGTCGGTCAGATTTCCTCCATCTCAAGTATGTAGAACTTAGTTCTTTATGACTGGTTGTTGTGGCTTCATCGGGGATGAGATCATACGGTGGAGGGGAGGCAACATTTGTGAGGTGTCCCATGAGGTCTTGGCTCTCAGCCAAGGCCACGACTTGCTCCCACCATAAGGGGTAATTCCCCTGGTTCAACCGTATGGTCATGAAATTGTTGACCGAAAGTGAGATTGACGCCATGGGAGTAAGGCTCTCTTGTTCTTGCACAAGGCTCTGATTACCATAAAGACAATTGAACATTAGGTGTTTGTGAAAAATTCTTACACACCATGAGAGTCTGTTGAGAGCCCTTACGTTACAAAGTTTGAAAAAGTAAATGTAAAATACTGAATACAATCGCCTCATGTAAGCGGTGCGTAAATGGTGTTGATATGGAAAAAATAAAACGTAGCATTTTGAAAAAATTTGACGAAGCCATGTCCTGGTTTTTGGGGTTTGAGCCAACTGTTGCTCAGTTTTTCCCTCTCTTGGCCCCTTTGTTTTGCTCTCTTTTACTGTCATTTTCTTTTGTTATATTTGTTCTTGAGAAGGGAAAAAAAGAAAGAGAGATTATACAGAGATGACTGGGGCTCCAGAAGGTGAAATTGTTACTCTCGATCTTCTCAAGAAAAAGATGACTGAGTTTGGCAAGGAAAGAGATTGAGCAGTTCCATAGCCCGAGAAACCTTCTTCTCGCTCTGGTATGTGCAGTCTCTGACTCTCCCTCAAACACACGCAAACCCTTCTGAAATTATTATTCCTCTCTCTTATGGCTGTTTGGTTCATATCTGTTAGACTGTTTCAAGACCATTTCTTGCATGAAGAGGGAGGAGGATCACAGAGATGGAGAATCATTGCATATTTTTTTCCTACTCCTGGATTTTTGAAGATTTGACCCAAAAAAGATACAACTTAAGTTAGTTGGATCGTTAGGGAAGTTCTAATGATTTCATGTTTCCACCATATATTTTGGTATCACAGATAAATACATGATATACTGCAACACGTGTAATAATTTCAATTGATGAATGTAATAGTTGGTTTGTTATCTGTTATTTCCGTTACTTCTGTTATTTCATCTTTCACTTCCTTTTTCTATTCTCTGGTTATAAATACAGAGGACTTAGCATGTAAAGACACAACAAAATGAATAAAGTTCAATCTTGATTCTTTTCAGATTCTTTTCTCTGCTCTCTCTGTTTTCTTCACTTTGTATCACGGTATCAGTGTAAGAGAATCCATGTCTACTGAATCAGATTCAGTTTCCGCTTTTGTCTCAAACTCTACGAATATGGAGAGCAGTCCATACCATTTACAGAATGGTGATTCACCAGGTGCAATCTTTGTGTCCAATGTTCTTACTGGGGAAAATTACCATGCATGGAGCAGATCCATGATAATGGCATTGAAGGCAAAAAATAAAATTGGATTTGTAAATGGATTGATAATTCGACCAGCTTCAACAGATGCTTCGAATGTTCTATGGGAAAGATGCAACAACATGGTACCTTCTTGGATCATCAGTTCTGTATCAAGAGAAATTGGGGCCAGTATCATTTGTGCACAAACTGCCAAAGATATGTGGCAAGATCTCAAAAATAGGTTCACACAAGGAAATGGGCCAAGAATTTTTCAACTTCAGAAAGATTTATCGATGTTGACTCAAGAAAATATGTCGGTAAGAGATTACTATACGAAATTCAAGTCTTTATGGGATGAATTGGTTGATTACAATCAAATTCCTACTTGTTCTTGTGGTATTTTAAGAACTTGCACATGTGATGCTATTCGACAGTTCTTGAAATATCAAGATAGGCAACATGTCATTCAATTCTTAATGGGATTGAATGAATGTTTTTCTCATGTTAGAGGACAGATTCTGATGATGGAACCTTTATCAGAGATAAACAAAGTATTTTCTTTAATAGTTCAAGAAGAGAAACAAAGAGAGATCAGCAGAACTAGTACGATTGACACCATTGCTCTTATGAGTAAAATGCAAGATTCCAACTCTTCAGGACAAAATTGCTTTGCACTCATTGTGGGATGACTAATCACACGGTTGATAAATGTTACAAAATACACGGGTATCCTCCAGGCTTCAAATCTACCAACTCTCGACAGAAATGGAGGTCTTCATCAGCAAACCAAATCATGAGCCAACCTCTTGATACACCTTTTGAGTCTTATAATAACATGCCTTTCTCTCCAGAGGACTGTCAAAAATTGTTGGCTTTAATCCACTCACAATCTGATGAAACCATCACTCATCAAGCAGCCAATGTTGTTTCCAATAATCCTTTTCAAACTACCCAAGGTATGATATTTTCCAGTATCTCTTCAAATTGTTTTCCAGTTTCTCAGAATATTTGGATTTTAGACACTGGTGCTACAGACCATATTATTCATTCCATTGATATATTTACCTCCATAACAAAGTCTTTAAACACTTATGTTAAGCTTCCAAATGGAAAAACTGTACCTGTTACTCATCTTGGCACATTTAAATTGTCTAAAAATTTAATCCTCAAAGATGTACTTTGTGTACCATCTTTTTCATATAATTTGCTTTCAGTTAGCAAACTTACTTCATCACATAAATGCACTTTTATATTCCTACCTGATATTTGTTTTATTCAGGAATTTACCTCATGGAAGATGATTGGGATTGCTAGAAAGTCTGCTAGGCTATACATCTTGCAACAACTAGGTGTTTATGCTGTTGAGTTTCCACAAAAATCAAACACTGTGAATTCTGTTACAAATTCCAAAATCTGGCATGGTAGATTAGGACATCCTTCTATGTCTCGATTGAATTTTCTTTCAAAGAATGTATCCGATGTTAGTTTTTCAGACAAACATGATGGTTATTGTTCAGTTTGTCCTCTAGCCAAACAGAAAAGGCTTTCTTTTGAGACTCACTCATATAATAAAAGTTCTCCTTTCAATCTTCTTCATGCTGATATTTGGGGTCCTTTTTCTGTTTCAACTCATAATGGTTCTAGATACTTTCTTACCTTAGTGGATGATCACACTAGATTTACTTGGATCTACTTAATGAAAACAAAATCTGAAGTTCAAAATATCTTCATTGCTTTTTATAATCTGGTTGAAACACAGTTTGGAACAAAAATAAAATGTGTGAGATCTGATAATGGTTTAGAGTTTAGAATGACAATTTTTTTTAATTCAAAAGGAATTTTACATCAAGTGTCATGTGTAGAAACATCTCAACAAAACTCTATAGTTGAGAGAAAAGATCAACATTTATTAAATGTAGCAAGAGCTTTAAAGTTCCAATCAAACATACCTTTGATTTTCTGGGGAGAATGTTTACTTGCTGCAACATATCTTATTAATAGAATTCCTTCCTTAATTTTGAATAACATATCTCCACATGAAATTTTGTACAATTCAGTTCCAACATATCATCATTTAAAAGTTTTTGGATGTTTCTGTTATGCATCAACCCTTAACAAAAACAGATCAAAATTCTCACCAAGAGCAAGAAAATGTATCTTTGTAGGATATCCATTTGGTATAAAGGGCTACAAACTTTATGATTTGGAACAGAAAACATTCTTTGTGTCCAGAGATGTCATATTTCATGAATCGTTATTTCCTTTTTCATCTCACTCAAATACAAATTCCATAACTGAAAACACATCTCAGTCAAATAACATTTCAGAGAATTCAATCTTAGTTCTTCCAAAACCAGTTCTAGATTTCAATGAAAGTCTAATCCATCCTGCAACACTGCAATTAGAAATTCCTTTTCCTGATTCAGTCATTCAATCTAGTACCAATTTACCTCTACATGATGAGAATCAATTTCTACCCTTGAGAAAATCAACTCGACAGCACAAGATGCCTAGTTATTTGCAAAACTATCATTGCAATTTAGCTACTTCTGCTTCTCAATCATCTACCAAGGATCCTGCTACTAATCCAGGTAATAAATATGGCATATCTGAGGTTCTTTCTTACTCCAAATTATCTCAATCACATAAAGCCTTCTCTGTTGTTATTTCTTCAGAATTAGAACCTTCATTTTATCACCAAGCTGTCCAGCATGCTCATTGGAGAGCTGCTATGTCTGCAGAATTATCTGCATTATAAATGAATGACACTTGGGCTCTCACAACATTACCACCTAATAAAACTCCTATAGGTTGTATGTGGGTATATAAAATAAAATACAATTCTGATGGTTCAATAGAGAGACACAAGGCTAGACTTGTTGCCAAAGGGTATACTCAAAAAGAAGGCTTAGATTTTTTTGAGACTTTCTCACTTGTTGCAAAGATGGTGACTGTGAGATGTGTTCTGTCACTTGCTGCAATATACAATTGGCAGATTTTTCATCTAGATGTTAATAATGCATTCCTATATGGGGAGTTAGATGAAGAAGCTTTTATGAAGCCTCCTCCAGGTTATCTTAGCAAGGGGGACAAAAGAGTATGTAAATTACAAAGGTCTCTATATGGTTTAAAGCAGGCTTCAAGACAGTGGAATTCCAAGTTCACTTCTGTGCTGTTTAACATGGGATTCTCACAATCAAAGGCTGACTATTCCTTGTTTACTAAGAAAGAAGGAAGCTCATTTGTTGCCTTGTTGTTATATGTAGATGATATACTGCTAGCAAGTAGTGATGTAGCTGCAATTAAGATTGTTAAAAAATCTCTAAGTGCTGAATTCAAACTGAAAGATTTGGGGCCAGCAAAATTTTTTCTTGGCATAGAAATAGCTAGATAAAAAAGGGCATCCCTTTATCTCAAAGAAAGTATGCTCTAGAGCTCATTTCAGATTCTAGTTTACTTGCTGCAAAACCAGCTTTGTTTCCTATGGATACTCATGTGAAGTTATCAAAAGATGATGGTGAATTAGTGGATGATATTTTAGCTTACAGAAGGCTAATTGGGAGGTTATTGTATTTGACTCATACTAGCCCCGACATTACATTTGCAGTACATCACCTTAGTCAATTCTTAGATAGCCCTCGAATGCCCCATTTACAAGCTGCTATGAGAATATTGAGATATCTCAAGTCTGCTCCTAGACAAGGTCTAATGTTTCCAGCTTCATCAAAGGTTCATATCAAAGCTTTTTCAGAATCAAATTGGGCTAGTTGTCCAGATACTTGTAGATCACTAAGTGGCTATTGTGTTTTCATTGGGGATTCTCTTGTATCATGGAAATCCAAGAAGCAACACACAATATCAAGATCTTCAGCTGAGGCTGAATATAGATCAATGGCATTCACTGTTTGTGAAATTATTTGGATCAAAGCCTTACTTGCTGATCTGCACCAACAACACACTCAACCAGCTCTCTTATTTTGTGATCACCAAGGGGCTCTTCACATAGCAGCCAATCCAGTCTATCATGAACGTACTAAACACATAGAAATAGACTGTCATTTGGTGCGTGAGAAGTTACAAGAGGGTTTGATCACTACTTTACATGTCTCTTCTGCTCATCAGATTGCTGATCTAATGACCAAACCTTTGGGTTCTAAATCATTTGAAGTTCTTTTATCCAAGATGAATGTGCATAATATATACACATCATCTTGAGGGGGACTACCACAGATAAATACATGATATACTGCAACACGTGTAATAATTTCAATTGATGAATGTAATAGTTAGTTTGTTATCTGTTATTTCCGTTACTTCTGTTATTTCATCTTTCACTTCCTTTTTCTATTCTCTGGTTATAAATACAGAGGACTTAGAATGTAAAGACACAACAAAATAAATAAAGTTCAATCTTGATTCTTTTCATATTCTTTTCTCTACTCTCTCTGTTTTCTTCCCTTTGTAGGACTTAGAATGTAAAGACACAACAAAATAAATAAAGTTCAATCTTGATTCTTTTCATATTCTTTTCTCTACTCTCTCTGTTTTCTTCCCTTTGTATCACGTATCTTGCTGCTGCTTGCAAGTGGACGAGCTTCCATTTTTTCTTGAATATATATTATTATACACCTTCTCCTTTTACTTCTTAAAGTCCTAGTTAAGTTGATCAGGTGAATGCTTTCTAACCAGAGTCAAACTTGACCAACCTTGCAAAATAGATTTTCCTTTTTGTTTTGTTACCTATGATCTTTGGAACCCACTTTATTTTCACCATTTCCCTTTTGCTTTTATGTACCATTTGCAGAACAAAATTAATGTAAAAAAGGCGGTTTCATGTTTATGGGGTTGTGATTATATATCGTCCTCGCTAGGTGGGTGCAATTGGAGAACTCTCTGGGAGATTCCAGTGGAAAGGAGAGGTTCCGAAGGGACTGCCTGATTGGAAAGAGGAGGAGACAGTGCTCTCGGGTGCTTTCAGATGTTCTGCTCTATCTTGTCTAGCTCTCCGACTTCTGCGGCATTGATCTCGGCAAAGCTTCACTCAAAAAGGTAGAACTTAACGCTGTCAAATAACGTCATCGGGTGCTGTTGATTTTCTGTGTATTAAAAACACCCCCACTTGAAGATTTGAAGACTACTGTCAAACTCAGGGAACAAATACCCGCACTGATTTTATACCTTCCATGGAAGTCTGCACTGATATAAAGCCAAAGACCCACATGTGGAAGATGACCCACACATATGAGTGAGCACAGATCCACTTGAAGACCACAACGCAAGAAGCCAAAGACCACGCAAGTTTATGATCTGAGAGGAACAACACTACGCCGAAGACAAGATTGATGTCCACTGACTAGAGCACCGAAGTGGGAATCCAAAACAAACAAAACTCTGTTTTGTTATTTATTATTATTTTTTTAAAGCCGTTTGCAAGCCGCTTACATAGGACGGCTGTACGTAGCAGTTTTGATATTATTAACTAATCAGGAATACATTGCAGGAAAAGCACACAACACTCGATGGAACTGCAGTATTATAATGGAGCTAATCAGGAGTTAATCTTCCTGCAATTCTTTCTAATCTCTCCCCTTGAGCCTGTCAATGGAGAAATATTTCCCATCTTAATCATGGACTGGGCAAACTGCTCGAAGAACAGCTCGTTGTTTTCTGAAAATGTCTTCACCAATTCCATGGATGCTTCGTTCTTTGTGAGAAGAACTTGATCAGAGCTTAAAAGGCCTTTAGAATACAACAAGTTCTTGAAATAGCTGTTGTCAAATTTTGTTGGGCTGACAAAGTCCAAGAAAAATAGGTTCTGATCACCACCTGATCTCGGGCATTTGGTTCTCAATTGGGCAGCATACGATTGATCAAATGTGCTGTCGGGTTGCCCATTGCCTGACTGGTTGTAGAGTCTCTGCCTGAAGCTGGTGCAACGGGCATTTCCTGTCGTGTGGCTCCCTGCATAACAATTATTCAAACTTCAATAATCTTCTTGCCATACTGAATTAAACCAGGTTAATTTTGATGGTGACTTTGTTTTGAAGTTAAACCAGGTTAATCACGTGTGTTCTGGGTAATTTAGACTCCTCCACACCCATTCCATCAGTCATTTATCCTTAAATTAAGGACCCAGATTATGGTTTGGCACAATGGTAGGTTCAAGCTAGCTCTTTAAATATTACCGGATAGTGCAACAAGATCGACGACATTAAGTCCTTGTCGCTTGAACTTGGTGAGGATAGTCTGGAATGTGTTGTTTGGAGCAGGGATGTTGTTGTTTGAGCCACTCAAGCTTGCACTTCTGGAGTCCCTTCTTCCTAATGGAACCTCCCAGCTGGGTCCACCGCTCTGCATATTCAAAACATGGTCAAGTTCTGATTATACACACATATGTTGGCTAGCCAAAAGTTGTTTTTAGGTAAAAGTATATTTTCTTCCAACAACAAATTATAAAGCTGACAAAATTAACACATTGCACGTTCAATATTAAGTATCAAAAATCTCAATGGACTGAGCAAAAAACTCATTTTCTTTTATATAGTTTAGGGATGCAAAATATATTTTCGCTTATTCTGTCATGCAGCAAAATTATGACAATTAGACTATAAAAATGTGTCACTTTACTAGAACAGTGGTGTCTCTAGCAGCTAGAGCTACAATATCAGCACAAGATACTGTCTGTGGGCACTGTTTCTCCAAAGCAGATTTTATCTCGTCCAGAACTTCAAATCCTCGAGCAGAGTTCCTGTTTGGGTTCGACCTCTTCTCACTGACTATGCTTCCGCTGCTGTCCAACAATAGGGATGCGTCGCAGCCCTGCAAAATATGAAGAGTTTTTTTGTATATAAGTTGACATGCATGCATGGATAATGCAGTGTAGTCTTTATAACCTGTTAAATGAGATGAGTTTTGGGAAGTTGGAAGACCTGGACAAAACAATCGTGGAAATGGAGCCTAAGCAATGAAGCCGCCATGCGAGCTTCTTTGGCCACAGCCTTGGCCACTATGGACTTCACAATCTGTTGAGCTTTTGGGCACGAGTGATCATAAAACTGTGGGTAGAGGTAACCCCCATGGGTCTTGCCAGAGAAGCAGCAAAGGGGAGCAAAGGCAAAAAGAGAGAGAACTAAGAAAAGCTTCGTAAACTGAGACATTATTAGTTTTATCTCTCTCTTTTTGTCCCAATTGTCCCAATACTTTCAAGATCAAGACCCCTCTCTGTATAAAACACTCGCAGAGAAATGGTCAGGACCTACTATGATGAAAGCTGATGAATGGCATTAGGGGGGATTTATAGGGGAAACTTTTTGTAGACATTTGACAAAGTCCTACGTATATATTGAGAGAGAGGGAGAGGGAAAGAGAGCAAAAAACTGGGAAGGGAACAAAAAAGTTGGAGTTGGTATCTATCTAGCTTTACATTAATGTCAAAGAAAAAGGAACCCAAAAAGTAACCAGAGACTTGGAATGGGTAAGCAGCTTTTCCAAGCATGGGCTTGCTTGTTCATCATGATAATGCATCAGCTTTAAGTTCCCTTATTTTTAACAGAAAACAGCAATCCATTGGGTCGTAGATCGTAATCATAAAAACCGGTGGACTGAAAGGTCTAAATCAAGAGCTCTGCTTCTTAATTAGCATTATATTAATTTTACGATACTCAATTGATTAAGATCACTAAAAACGTGTCTTCTAGTCATGAGCTTTAATTCTTGTTTGTTATAAAGATTAATCTAGAAGTTTACAAGTTGGTCAACCTGCAGTACTGCATCTATGTCAGTTGGGTTAGGAGATGAAAGACATTATCATGAAATAGAGAATTAATTCAGGATGGTGCCAATAGTGGTTCGATGTTGACTCACCTGCTCTGTTGACAACATGAATGAACTAAAAAATTATTGGTGCCACGCATCCAAGTGCGACTATGTACGAAAGTAAACCCGAAGCCAACTAAAAAAATAAAGCCTTTACAGCAAGCTGAATCTTTCATGTTCTTGCACCTTAAACTACTTCTGTTTACCATGTTTTTTTTTTTTTTCAGTCGACCATGGCCGTTTCCTAGGATCATCTTGTACAACTAGTGCATGTGGGCTATATGTTCGTCTATCATGCCTTCCGTATTGTTGAAATAGAAAATAATACATGTATATTTTCTGTGAATAAAACTGTACAAAATAGGTCTATATATAGTTGAATATGGCCAAAGTAAATAAGGAAATATTATAATGATGGAGGAAATATTCTAACCTAAATTAATTACAGATAATTAAGAATATTATCATAATATTCTAAGAATATTAGATATAATCTAAGATATATATATATATATATATATATATGTATACACTAACACGTATCACCCAGCTCGTTCATCAGATTTGTTGGGGATATCAATGCCTTGCATTTAATTTAGAAATGCTGGGATGAAATGAGATAAAAAAAAAATCATTAATAGTAATGAAATGATCTGTACATAGTAGTGAAATAGTTTGAATTAAAATGTTTTATGGGATTTTATGAAATGAGAAAAAAATTTAAATAAAAATATTATAAAGTTAAAATATTTAATTTTTGTTTTAAGATTTTAAAAAATAATTTATTTTTTGTATTTTATTTAGAAGTTTGAAAAAATTGTAATGATTAGATAAATAAAGAGAAATATTGAAGGCTTACAATTGAAAGTATGTGTTGAGTAGTGTTTAAATGTTAAAAGGAGATGGATTAAGTTCTCATTTTCCCAAACATCCTAATCTTTAGTGGCTTAGTCAACCTCCATTTACAATGTCAGTTGTTGAGTTCATAGCGAGATTGTAGAGATTGTATTAATAAAAAATGATTGGATAATATATGAAACAAGTTTTTCAATGTATTAAATGGACAATCAAATTACTTCTATAGCATTCCTTCTTTTTTTTTTTTTTTTTTGTAGTGAATCAGTGTTTGTGTCAGTAGCACTACTCTAAATTAATATAACGTGCTAAGATCACTTTTGTTTTTCTTTTTTTGGTTATAAATTGCAAATTAGTATCTAGGATTTCTTGTTTAACAATTCAAGACATGAGTTTTAAATTTTCGTAAAATTAATACTTAAATTTAAAAAGAAAATTAAAATTATGTATTTATGTCAATCTCTCCTTAAAAAAAATAATGGGTGGATTGCCACGTGACATCAATGTATCAGTCAACCACCTTTGATTGGTTGGTGCAGATATTATATAATGACACTCGTCACCCAATAAAAATTTGACATTTAGCTTTTGTTTGAGTATTCTTGAGAATATCTTATTATTATTTATTATTTTATTATTACTTTTTAAATACTTTTTATTATTAATTATTATTATTTAATATTCTATCATTACTTTTTCATTACCATTCATAAAATATCTAAGAATACCTTACTATTCAAATTTTATTCTAACTTTGCAAGTTATAACTTAAATTTTATTTAATAAAGATGTGCATGCAATAACTTACCCTATTTGTTTTCTAGAAGATGAGTTGTTAGTTCCCCATGCAGCTTTCGAGATGTTGCGTGCATGGGTCTTCTAGCTCTTTTACATATATATATTTTTGTAGAGCTATTTAAATTTTTGTTTTCTTCTGCATTATGCATGCATGTTGACATTTCATACAACCTGACAATCCTATTTCGTAATTGTAGGTGTTTGCCTGCTTTGAAGGTTCGGACATATATAGATAAAGCTAATGCTTAGTCTGAAAACAAAGATAACGGGAATATTAGGTTAATCCTATCCATCCACTAATATAATAAAATAAAATTAAATAAAGATATTATAGGTAGGGTTGGAGAACCAATCCTTTTAGAGTACTAAAAGCATTTCATTTCTTTTATTTTATTTTTATTTCTTAATTAATTAGCATTTGATACATTGATCTCAAGAGATATTATTTATAGAGAAATGATAGTTACAATCTTGAGTGTACAATCGTCATGCAATTATTTAAAAAAAATGAATAAATATGAGATCCACGTGAAAAAAAAATTAACTTTTTAATATTAGACCCTACACTTTTTCAAAACGACTGTACAACATTTATGTACTCCATGACTGTATGTAGCATTACTCTTATATATATATACATAAACGATCTTAATTTAAATGTGACCTTTTAATAGTTTTAAAAGAATGATCTCAATCAAAATGTGGCACACCATCCTATATGGTAAAATACCATTTCTTTTAAAATTTATCTTCAATTATGATTTGGTGTAATAAGTTAAGATCTTTCACTCTTCAACCAAAATTTGAGACATCAATTTTTCATCAATAAATGAGAAAATGTCCCGCCTACACTTGAAATTAAAAACAAATTCAAAATTTAAAATAAGAATACAAGGTTGGTTGCTCGCCACTCCAAAATGGTGATCAGATTGTTTGAAGAGGGGTAACCCTATTTTCAAGATATGGTCGGCTACTATTCTAATTTAATTTGTTGCGGCCATCTCAGCGTGAGGTGGCCATAAGACCATCGCAAACAAGATGGTCCATGACCACCTCAAACTGGGGTGGCAACATCCACTCAAGACGGTTTGCAACCACCTCTACATTAAGAAGGTCATGCTATCCATCCACGTTACAATGGATATCTAGAGAGGAGATCTAGTTGATCACTATCCTGTAAATTTATTATCTTTTTAAAATTTTAACAAATTATTATACTATTATAGGTATTTTGTAGCTTTTTGTCTTTTTAACCGTTGTCATGGATTCACTTTTTTATAGCTTCTCGTAAAATCCGTCTATCATCATGATCATTCCCCCTTTTCATGGTGATGGCGGGATACGACATTTAATGCTACCATCAATAACATGCATCGGGCCCGACCTCTGGGGAGGTCACTTAGAGATGCATTTAATGTGGCCGATTTTCTAGGGGACCCAATCCTAAGTGGTCTTAATTCCTTTAGTGCACCAGGATGAGGAGAGGGGATGAGCCACTAATCGAATCCCCCTTTCATGGTGGACGCTGTCTGGGCCCAATTTCTTCAGATTCTTCCGGTTTACTCTTTTCACCAATCGTGGGCCTCATAGGATAGTATAGGCTTGGCCCAACACGTTAAGATCTCCCTTTCAATAGCAATACACAATATTTACAACGAAGGGTCACTAAAATATACGTGTACTTCAAAGTACATTTGATTCTTCGATCTTAAGCGATTCTTTTCTTATACATATAATTTAAATGCTACCTTTTAACAAGGTGATATGACAATGATTATTAGGACTGTTCATCTAGGTTCCCGCTCAGGAACCCGGGTCTTAAATCCGGGCCGAAACCCAGACCAAGTTAGCTTGGGTCAGACCCAGGCCAAAACCCCGAACCCGGATTTACAACCCAGTACGCAATTTTTATTTTTATTTTTTTACTAAAGGTTCATATTTAATTAACTTTAAAAACATAATTATTTTTTTTAGTAAAATCCTATATTTTATTAAATTCTTTTCAAGAAAAATCCATTTGAAAGCATAATTCTTTTTATGCAAAAACCTATATTTATTTAAAAAATTTCAAACCATAATTATTTTTTATATAAAAGGCTTTATTTTATTAAAAAGAATTCTAAGAAGTCAAGTTGGAATGCATAATATTTGTGTTCCAAATACTGTATGCATAAATTCATCGATGCATGCATCACAATGCAATCCACTACATATTATATTATTTGTTATTTATACATTACATTACAAATACAAAATTACAATATATGAAAATCAGTAGCATGTCTATCAATGATTTAATCTCCACACCAAATAGCAACTTTCAAATAATTGGACTGAAAGAGATCTTGCAAAAAATAAAAAGTTTTGAACAAGGATTATATACAAGGATTAGGACAAATTCCACTTACTAAATTAAAGATTAAGATGAGAACAAAATCAGCTTTGCTCGATGCTTCTATACAAAGATAAAACTTGTGAGTTTATGACATCATATCCTTAAAATGAAAGCTTAATTATTAGAAATCATTTGAAATTTCTTTATTGAAAGCAACTGAAGAGCTAATAGTAAAATCTAGGCATTACCTAATTTACCAAATCAGTGAAAAGATCAATCTTCATCATGTGATCCAGAATCTCAAAAAATACAATGAAAATGACAAATCTGAAAATGTGGCTACTAATATATTTATTTATTGTTGTACTACCACTATGACTTTTAAAACATATATATATATATATATATTTATATTACTCCATGCTTAAGAAATTTGTTAATAAACTTTATATAACAAATATTTTGTAGAGTTTTCATTCAAATAGATATCCCTAGACATCCACTTCTCTCAGCAAAATTAATAAACATGAAAATAAAACAGAGTTTAGATATCCCACCACAATAGATCAGATTCGATCATTATATAATAAAGTAAGTTGTATACATGAGAGCCACCTTGAATAGAAATTTTATATATCTCTATTTTGGAGGTTTACCATTATCTTTATTCAAAACTATATATGTTTTACACTGGCCAGAAGCCATACTTCTGAAACATACTCAACATATTTCTGAAGCCAACCAACCTTTCAATAGCCTTAAAACTTCTTCGATTCAATACCCACAACTCTAGCATTTTGCAGCTAAACAGATCTAAGCAGATCAAAATAGATCTAAAATAGATCTAAATAGATATGTTATTGATTTTTCCTTTTATGTACAAGGCAACGAACCCAATCTTCAAGTGCTTAGAAAATTATTTATTTATTTTTCCTTTGTTCAACTAAACAGATCTAGCCCATTAAAATATTCCTCAAACATTCAGACATTCTCATCAAAACCAACCAAAATCAACAAAGAGAGAAGAAAACATATCCAAGGATGAAGTCGACGGCACGGGGATGAAGACGACACAGCAAACCCAACAAAGCACCCAACAGTTGTTAGATCTCCCCGATAGCCACCAGCATCCATTGGTTTGGGACCTTCTTGCAAATCTGGAAAAAAAAAAATTTAAATCAAATATTAATGTGAACTTTTACCCAAGAGGGTCTCAGAAAACACATTAAGGAGACCAATCGGGAAAATCTTTGAAAAAAGGCTGGCGGCGAGACAGATTGTGGACCCATGGTCACTGGTAGGAAGTGAAGAATGAAAGAGAGACGGTGGCTGTGGTGACTAGGGTTTCGTATGTGTGAGAGAGGTCATTGGTGAGGAGTGAAGAATGACACACGGTCGCGGCTAGGGTTTTGCCCGTGTGAGAGAGAGAGAGGGGATGGGAGACAGATGAGAGAGAGAGAGAGAGAGAGAGAGAGAGAGAGAGAGAGAGAGAGAGAGAGAGAGGGAGACGGGAATGAGGACCTGGGGTTTGGGTTTTAATTATTTAACCCAGTCGTTTTGACACTGGGTTTGCTTTTTTAAAAACACTTGGGTATCAGGTTTAAAATCTGGGTACCAATCCAAATTTGTTCTGGGCTTGGATAACCCGGGCTTCGGATCGAGACGGAAAAATCTAGCTCGGTTGAACATGCCTAAATTGATCATCTTGATGTGCACGTGGCACCATCATAATTGAGTATCATCTACTTTAGAAACGGACTAAGTTGACCGTACACATTGAAATATGAGTAACAACTCTACTATAATATCTACTTAATTAATTATGCACTTTTAGCAGTAAGCCTTTCTTTCTAAGCTTCTTGTTAAAAAGCTAGCTAGGTCTCTTCCTTTTTAGAAAAATAAGATTTTATTAAAGGAATGATCGATATACACAACAAATTTTATTTATAATTATATTTTAAAATTTGAATATTTATATAAAATGATATTAATTTTATAAGTTATTTTATAAAAATGTCTTTCATTTTTAATATAATTGTATAAATTACTTTTAAAAAATTGTATATCTATAATTATTTTTAGTTAAATGAAATAGTTAAAACGACTTAGAGCCGGTTATAATTAATTTATACTATATTTCAAGGGTGTGGTAATGAATAATGATATGCTACATTTCTTTGGAGCAGGTAAGAGAGCTTTCCATGCCCGCATAGTGCATACCCTATACTCTAAAAATAGGAAACATAAATAATAGATGTTGGAAAAATATTTGCATCAGCCTACTATTCATCACACACTTCACACACTTAGTGTATTGAGGTTTAAAATAAAAAAAAAAAAAAAATTTGAATGCATGGTGTGTGAAGTGTGTAGGTTGATGCATAGAATTACCCATAAATGTTTGCTGCCGACAAAAGATAAAATAGGTCGGCTCTCTTATGGGTAGCATGTGGTCTTCATGTGCCTATCATCTTATAAATATGAATAATGTTACTATATGGCTTTATTTTGTATTTTCATTTTAATCGTTTATGCATTTAATTTTTTTTAAAATTTTTTAATTAATTGATTAAAGAAGTGATTATTAGTGTATTGATATATATTTTTTATTTTTTAAGAATATTTAAAAATGTTAAAAAATGTAAAGAAAAAAATAAAAAGAAAAATTTATTCTAGTGGGCACGCCCATTGATCAAAGCTGAGCGTCACACTAGCACTATCCTATAAATATTTATCTGGTGGTCGTGTACTTGGATGTTAGACCGATGATCAATAGAGGGACATACGAGTGATTATTTGGAGAAAGGATGGGGATTTTTTTATATATTTTTTTATTTTTTTATTTATCCTTTTTAAAAAAAGAGAAAAATTAAAATAAAGAGATTGATAAACATATATAGTTGGGACGTCTAGTGGAGCAAGTAGAGGAGGCAAGGGCTTGTTTGGAAATAAATTTCATCCTAAAATTCTCATTTCATCTCATTTCATCTCATCTGATTTCCAAACATAATTTAAATACAAATATTTTCAAACTAATAATTATAATTTTTTTAAACTAATCATTACAACTTTTCCAAACTTTCAAATAAAAAATAAAAAATAATTCAATTTTTTTAAATCTTTAAACAAAAATAATATTATAAAATTATATTCTAACAATATTTTAACTGTATAATATTTTTTATTCAACTTTTTATCTCTACTTTTTCAAAATTTAAAAAATAATCAGCTCAGACTATCTCAATACTATTAACAAATTATTTTATTACTATTAATAAAATTATCATCTCATATCACTCTGCAAACGAGCTCTTAAACGATCCAAGAAAAGGGTGCCGGCATGCAGTAGTAACACGCTGGTTTTTTAGGGTTGAATTTGGGTGGTTCATGGGTTTTGGCGAGTGGTGACTCCATACTCCATTTATGAAGCGCATTGCGGTGGTTGAAATCCACTTGGAACTATTATATCTACCCTCAAAAACTAATTGAATGGCATTGGGAAAGAAAAAAAAAAAGCTCAAGAGAATCGAGACAAAATAAAGAGTATATGATCTAGAAGAGATGGAAGATGGAGGGGATGGCTTGGGATTAGCTAGTGGGGCCGAGGGTTGATGTAACGCCCTGTACATAGGTAGTTTGGAGAGTTATTTCTTGTCATTTAAAATCATATCTTACAGTTCAGATATAAACTCTAAATTCTTAATAACACATAAAAAATCATTGTTTTAAATCAACTACCTCAGTATAATTAATCTAAGATATCACAAAGTCCCAAAATAAACTTTAGTCTTCCAAAATACCTAATCAACACGATCAAATTAAACTACTTAATAAAGTTCTTGCAAAACCAAAGTATTATCTATGTACTTATTCTACTATGCTCACATAGTCTTGCCCATGCTTCATATTCTTGATTTTCACCTGAAAACATCTAAGACATTTGAAAATATTGTGAAAATAAGAGGTGAGTTATCAACAATTTAGTAAGCTGTGAACATATACTAGTATGTAAACATGAACTAGTAACCGAGTGCAGAACAAAATATGTTATCAAAAATATCAGAGCGACAGTTCAGAAATATTCATATTAAAAAATGCTTTAGCATATCATAATTGAACATTATCATAACAGAACAGAGGCTTCAGATCAGAATAAAGATCATGTTTAACTCTCATGGCAGGGTTGTGCTATCCTTAGTGGCCAAACTAGATGGAAATAAAAGTGAATCTTCTCCTTATCATTCTCGGAGCCTCAAGTGCGCACATAGAAAAAACGACACAGAAAAACCCCTTATCACAATAACTCTAAAATTTGATTGTTCCCCAAATTATTAACATCCACATAGTTTCTCAAAAAATCATACGATTAAACCCCAAAACAAAATCACGCCTAACTATAAGATACTCTCAATCTTTCCATATTAAAAGATTTCTCCATGACTTTGCCTTTACACCGTCTATAATTTTCTTACTTGTACACATGTCCAGGCTTTAACTATATTACTTGGATAAATTATATTATAAAAATATCTCTAATTTAAAATATAGTTATATATAAAATTATAAAAACTAGATTTATGTCTATTATTTTTCTTTAAATAGCTCAAATTGACTTAATAGGACACATGTCACTTCTCGTCTATGCCCTTCATGTCCAATTCCCAATTAGTAGGGTGTTGCTATGCTCCCTCCCTCCTTTTTACTCGATGAAGAAGAAAGGTCTAACGATGGCAGCCACTCAAAGTGTTTTTTTTTTTTTTTTGGAATCAACAAAGACTGATCTCATTAATCATGGAATCAAATGGATAATACAAGGAGGAGAAACCTCCGGTTGAATAACTTCCTCAGTGAGGAGTATATCATTTTTGGCTAGAGCATGAGCCACATTGTTTAAAGATCTAGGGACAAATAAAGTAGACCACTGAGGCACTAGTATAATTTTGATGTCCCTGATTAGCATCCCTGCCACGGACCAATTTTCTTGAGGACTCTTGACAGCATTGATCACAACTTGAGCCTCCCCCAAGCATCACTTTAGTAAGCCCAAATTCAGTACATAGCAAGGATGCCTTTAGTAGAGCAAAGGATTCACCAAGTTGAGGGTCAGGAAAGAGGTCACAGACAGATCTAAGAGTAGCAACAACTTTTCCTTCAAAGTCCCTGACCACAACCCCTATCCCAACTTTACATTTGACCTTGTCGATGGCATCATCCCAATTGATCTTATGAAAGCCTTGAGGAGGAGCTGTCCATTGCTGAGTAGATGTGTTGTCCTTCCTTGGTAGAGACCTTGTGACTTGGTTGGTAGCCTTGAACTCAGAGAGGAGGAGGGCTTGAGATATTATTGTTCCCGCAGAGGTGAAGACTTTTTTAAAAACAAAACAATTTATTCTCTTCCAAAGATGATGAGCTGTCACATCAAAGAGTTCTAGGTCCTCCTAAGGTAGGGTGGAGAAAATATGAATGAGAAGATCTAGAAATGAGAGAACCATAGGAGGACTCTTTTGCAATTTTCTTGAACATAAACTCCACAAGTCCTGGGCTACCCTGCAATTCCAAATGGTATGAGCAGCTGACTCAGGCTCTTCATAGTAGATGGGGCAGTTAGGTGATCCTATAACTTACCTCTTGTACAGGTCTAAATTGGAAGGGAGAGCCTCGTGACTAACTTTCCACAGGAAAACCTTGACTGCATTAGGGACGTTTAGTTTCCATAGCTTGGACCATAGGTCAACAAGAGGAGAGTTGCTTGAGGATTGGCCTTCGGAGCTGTCCATGAGGAACACTTGTAGGTGATATGCACTCTTAACTATGAACTTGTCATTTGAAGTACATCTTCATGCAGCCACTCAAAGTAACGAGCATTAGAGTTTCATTCCTTTAACGTGGTTGTGAACAACTTGAACTTAAAAAGTCTTTAACTGATCAAACTTCATAGAACAAAATTTTACAATTAAATTAACACTTTTGGTATATATTTTTTATTGGGTGTCAGCCGAGAAAATCCAAAGATGTACAGGCCCTCGATAAGAGAAAAACTATAGAGTTCGATGATCTCTGTTAACGTCGTGTTTCGTATGCCTTTGGGCCAGGTGCCAGCAACTCAAGTCTTCAGAACTTAAGCCTACAAAAATAGAGGAGAATGCAATTGGGAGAGGGTGGCCTTGGGGTCGTGGAGTCTTCAATGCCAAAATTAGTAAATTCTCTTGGAGGTTTGTAAATAAATGAGAGTTTAGGGATCAGAGAAAGTTTCTCATGCATAGGAGTTGTTATTTATACTGGGGTTTGGGAAGGGGACAGATCATGTCTGTCCCTATGGATTTTGGCTCTTCATATTGTTCCTTGTGTCAGAGTCTTTTAATGCAGTGTGGCTCTGTAACGGCGTCATTAATGTGGCGTGTAGCTCTGTGACGCTATCATTAATGTGGTGTGTAGCTCAGATAGTGGTGCCATTAATGCGGCGTGGTTCCCTAACCTTGCTTTATCTTTAGTGGTTCGTCGATGTTCTCATGTCAGAGGATCAAGGGTTTTCCGTATTTCTCACTCTACCCTGTACAAGTTCCCATGATCGGAGTGTGGCCGAGAGATGTTAGGCATGTCCATCCCATCAACCACTTGATTACTTTTCCTTGTAGGTGTCTTGCTTCATGGGTGATCTTTGACCCTAGGGCCAGGCATCGGAGTGGGCTTGTGAAGTAGGGAAAATCCCTTAAAGTTACCCTGTCAATTCCCCTTGGACCCGTCTGAGGGAAATTCTTTCTTTGCTCCCCTGATTAACAAGCTTTTGCACTTGAGACTACGTGGCATTTTCTTTCCCGGGATGGGGTTTGCGGACCTCTTGGCGCTTGCTTGTTGCCTTTCAATTCCCCAACTATGTTCGAGTGGTTTTCTTGTCTTTACTCTATACTTTAGCTCATGATCATGTTAAGTTCCACATCACGTTTAATTCAGGGTGGCCTTGGGGCCGATGAGTCTTTGAAACCAAAGTTAGTACAGTATTTTAGAAGTTTGTAAACAATGAGAGAGTCTAGGGATCAGAGAACGTTTTTCGTACCTGAAAGTTACTATTTATGCCGGGAGTTGGGGGGATAGATCGTGCTTGCCCTCATGGAGTCCATGTCCCTTTTACTATTCCTTTTGTTAGACTCTTTTAATGTGGCTTGCCTTGGTGATGACATCATTAATGTGACATGCAACTCGGGTAGTGGTGCCATTAATGCGGCGTGATTCCCTAATCAAATGGCCGCTCTATGCAATAATCGCTATAAGAATCTTTGGACTATGCACTATCAAGATTCAATGAGTTCATGTCTATTTCTGAGGAGAAGAAAAAAGGATGCAAACCTCAATATGGTTGGGAGCCCCCACCTTCGGGTGTTTTGAAGTTGAACACAGATGGTGCTATCTTCCATGATCATTGTAGATCAGGTGCTGGTATGGTCCTTCGAGATGAGGGTGGAAGGGTGATCTTTACAGCAAGTAAAGCAGAACATGAGATTGATGATCCTATGGAGATTGAGTTATTGGCTGTGCTGAGGGGGCTTCAGATTTGGCTTTCTTTGGGTATTGTTGATCTCCAAGTTGAATGTGATTCTATGTTGGTAGTTCAAGAACTAAACAAAGAGCAAGAATCTATGTCTTTATTGGGGAGCTTGATTTTGGAGATAAGGAGGATGTTTATGAGATTTCCAAAAGTTACAATACACCAAAGAGGCCGAATGGCCAATAATGTAGCCCATTGTTTGGCAAGAAATTCATGGCATGTAGATGACCTATTGGTTTGGTGGGACTCTTTCCTAGATTTTGTTTCCCAAACCATTGGGCATGATGCAATGATGTGATTTCTTTTTGAGGAATAAAACAACTAAGCATTGTTTATAAAAAAAAAAAAAAATACTATTAAAATTGAAAAATCGGATTGAACTGGACTGGAATCGGTAAAATCAAAGATATCATTTTAGGAGGATAACTGGTGCGTAATTAGTTTTCAAAAATATAAAATCAATATATAATGATTCGATCATAAATTTTATCTAAAATCGAACCGAACCGAACCGAATCAATTATGCCTCTAACCACTGCAAATTTGATTCTTTGATCTCAAGCTATTCTTTTCTTATATATATAATTTAAATGCAACCTTTAAGGTGACATGATAATGATTATCTTGATGTGCACGTGGCATCATCATAATTGAGTATCGTCTACTTTAAAAAAGGACGAAGTTGACCGTACACGTGGAAATATGAGTAAAAACTTTCCTATAATATCTACTTAATTAGTTATGCACTTTTAGCCGGCTTAAGTAAACCTTTCTTTCTAAGCTTCTCGTTAAAAAGCTAGCTAGGACTCTTCTTTTTAGGAAAACAAGATTTTATAAAGGAATGATATACACAACTAATTTTTTTATAATTATGTTTTAAAATTAGAATATTTATATAAATGACATTAATTTTATAAGTTATTTTATGAAAATATCTTTTATTTAAAATATAATTATATAAATTATTTTAAAAAAATTGTATGTCTATAATTTTTTTAATTAAATGAAATAGTTAATACGACTTAGGGCCAATTATAATTAATTTATACTATATTTCAAGGGGTGGTGATGATTAATGATATACTATACTTGGTTTCTTTGGAGTTTCGAGCATGTAAGAGGGCTTTCCATGCCCACACACCCTATACTCTACAAATAGGAAACAAAAATAATAGATGTTTGCAGCTGACAAAAGGTAAGATAGACCGGCTCTCTCATGGGATTAGCTAGTGGGGCCGGGGGCGTGGTGGATGTAACACCCTGTACGAGGTAAATTGTAAAAGGTTTATCGTGGCTAGGGGTGTGCATCCGGATCCGGATCCGGATATCCGGCCATAACCGGATCCGGATCCGGATGGTAAAAACCGGGCGGTTATCCGCCCGGATTCAATCCGGATTGAATCCGGGCGGATAACCGGATTCAATCCGGATATCCGGTTTGTAACCGGATATCCGGATTTTTCACTATAATCCGGATTTTCCACTACATGCATAATCCGGATTGTTCATTACAAACCCGGATTCTCTAATCCGGGTTGCTAATACTTTTTTTTTTTAAAGAAGACTAAACTTTAAAAAATGTTTTTATAGCACTTGTTTTTTTTTAAAAAAAAAATTCTGATAAACTTAAATTGCCCAGATTTTTTTTAAAAAATAATTTAAACACTTTAAAAGATTTTTATAAAAAAAAATAATTAATTAAAGAACAAAATAAATAACTAATATTGTTGTTACCACACAATGCAAAATATTAATACATCACCACTAATTAAACTAAAACATAAATTTACAAAGAACAAAGAATAAAAGAAATATTAATACATCACAATTAATTAAACTAAAACATAAATTTACAAAGAACAAAATGTATTAGTCTTCACATCTTGAATCTGGAATTGGGGGGAAATTTTCTACTAGACTGTCTCCATAAGCTGCCAACATCAATTACAACAGAAAAATGAAAACTATAATGATTAGAAACAATAAGTAAAAAAGAACAAGAGAATAAAACTTGAAACAAAACCTCACAAAGACACTACAATAATTAATCTAATATACCAAGTAGCTTATTTTTTGTTATGAAGCTTAGCTTACATTTCTTCTTTTTTGTGAATGTTTCTGCCATGTACTTGCTTTTCATTTTAGCTACAACCTGTTGTCATTTCTATTCTTAGATAGGAATTACAAATAATGATTCACAAAGATAAGCAACACACATGGTAGAGGAAAACAGATTTGCTGTTTGTGATCATGCAATAGAACTATGAAGAACAACCAGATTTACTAGGTGCAAAAAAAAAGAGTCTCTTTTGCTTTTTATACCTGCCAATTTGAATTTACGTTGAAAGAAACTTGCTTCCAGTGTAGATCTCCTGCAATCGAAGGTTAAATATCAAATAAATCAGCCAGCTGCCTTCTTACCAAATAATTCAAGACATAAATGTTTTGCTATACTAACCCGATGTAACAGAATGCATGATCCCTGAGAACAAATATTTCAATGATTCAATTAAAAACCTTTGACAATCTCTCCAATAGTTATTTGAGTGTATTTCCAATTAGCTAGGTCAAAGTATGTTGTTCAGTATCTCCAAGAGATCAGAGACTGAATACAAGTAGCAAAACAAAATACAAACAAGGCAACGTTTGCAAATAATAAAGGCATTCAATTAGCTTGCAGCAGGTTGCCTTGCAAGAATGTTAAGACAGTCAAAACAAGTGAAACTCAGTACCAAATCTCCCCTAAAATATAAAACATGGGGCTTCAAGAAAATGCACCATGCAGGTTTTAATTGCAAAAGGTTTTGTCAGCAGATCAGATAACAACTAGGCAAAGTGCATGGCTTCTGTCTTTCTTTTTCTTTCTCTCTCTTTGAGCTAATAAACTCAGCTTCTTGCAGGTCCCAATAAGCGAGTCATTTTGGTCATATTCTCGGCTAACAAACACAACATTAGATTCGAATATACTATTTTTACCCAAATTAAACAAACCAAAAGCAGATCAATAACTCTCTTATCCATTTTTAAACGAACCAACAACCCACACAAATCCAAACCCACTTACTCAAATCCAAAGTGCATCAAACTTTAAACACAACATAAAAATATCTATACAAACCAGTGACGGCAGGGCTAGGGTTTCACCGTGAAAAACAGAGTATTACATAAAACAGTGATTAAAACTAAATCCCATGTGAAAAATAGAGCAAAGAAAAATCCCAAACAAATCTGAGCTTTTTCTGAGAAAAATCCCTAAGTAGAAAGAAAGATACCTTAAGAGCTTAGAGAGAGAGCGAGAATATGGAATGTAGCCTCCGCGTGTCTCACCCAAATGCGCAAAGCACTCTGAAGTTTCTGTTTTCGTGTTTCGGTGAGGCCGAAAGACTTGAGCGAAGGAAGGAGGATTCGAGAGGCCATCGAGACCGAGAGAGAAGGAAGGAGGATTCAAGAAGCCCAGGCGGCTCCGAGAAGACGTCGAGACCCGAGAGAGAAGACCAGGAGGATTCGAGAAGACCAAGCGGCTGCTAAGTGCAAAGTTGCAAACCCTAAGCTGCTAAGGGGCGGTTTTTTTTTTTAAGGGACCCGGTTACGGATAACCGGGTCACATAACCGGATCCGTAACCGGATCCGGAATCTTTTTAACCGCCCGGGTGTAATCCGGGCGGATAACCGCCCGGATGCACCCGGGTTTCCGGGTTCCGGACCGGACCGGAAAAAAAACCGGTCCGGATGCACACCCTTAATCGTGGCTCAGTGAAAGAATATGAGAAAATATAAATAGCATTTTACTGTGCATAATACACTCTGCACACTAAGTGTATTGGGTGAAAAAAAAAAAAAAAAAAAAACCACAGCACTGATGTGCTGCGGCTATGGGCTGATGCCCAAAAGAACTCAAAAGAATATTATTTATAATGGAAAGTGGAAATAAACTCTTAACAGCTACTAGAAATTAGGAAAAAAATCAGGAAATAATTTGTAGGTTCATAATATATGAAATAAATAATTTTCTTAACATAACGATCAACTGGAAGACATGACGGGCACTTAAAGTTAAAACCCGTGTATTCACCACGACCAAGGTCCATCGATTCTCAAGAGTCTTTTTCAAATTTTCTTGGATCTCTTTTTCTTCTAATTAATTTGTTGAAATTAAGATCTCCATGCTACATAAAGATCCCGTTCATATAAATATACATATATATATATATATATATATACATATCAAACTTCAAATTGGTTGACATGTTACCCTCTTGATGTATCAAAACAAATCACGTAATATGTCTCGTTAAAATAGATAGTTTGCATTTTAAGAGAAACTAAAATGCCTAATCAACATGCCATGTTAAAAATTCTAAAACAATTCAATTAACATAAAATAAAACATAGTAATTGAAATCAAGAAAATCAAGCTACAGTTAAAAAGAAAGCCTAAAATTATACAAATGTTTTTAACTCAAAATTAATACTTTGAAAAGAAAAAAAAAAAAAGCACAAAAATAACTTATAACTTGTAAGCTATTTATCAAACTAACAACTTAATTTCTTAACATAAACACGGTCGGATATTTACCAAATATAAATTTTATGCCTATTTCCCAATACATTTTGCAGAAACCTAAATTTAAGATGAAGAATAAAATCTTCTAATATAATGGCGCGGTTTGCCAAACAATATATCAACTGCAAGTTTGGACTTGTGATCATGCCGTGGAAGACGTGATTGGCAGTGGAAGACCCGCGGCCAAGACCATTAATTAATGTTCATCAATTGTCCAAGTCAACTGTCAAATTTTCTTCCGTCTTGTTTACGTCTTCTAGGCTGAAATTAACATCAACCCATGACCAAGCTGGCCTGATTCCCACTAATGGTGATGTTTGTTAAATTGTTTGATAGTTTGAAAAGCAATGGAGCCTCTTTCCTATATATATATATCTCTCTAAATAGCTTTACTACAATAGATTAGTCTTTTGTAATAGAGGAAATTATCACAAAAAATTACTAAAACATCACTAAAGATATTTAGTGACGGTTTGAAACCGTCACCACGACCGTCACCTAATGTGCGTCACAGAAAATAATTAGTAGCAGTTTACTGTTGAACAGTCATTAAAAATATTTTTAGTGACGGTTGGAGGTGTTCCGGTTGATTGAACGTTCAAATGTTCCCTTTTCTTGTGACGGTTGAGAACTGTCGTAGAAAGTAGCGTTCGAATTAGAGAAGTTGACGTTCATTGATTATAGTTTGAACGTATCATATTTGCGTTCGAACGTTAACGGACCAATGTTAAAATGTAACGGGTTTAACGTTTAGACGTTATTTCGAATGCAAACGAAGGAGCGTTCGAATGCAAGTGGTATGTTCGAACGTTAATCATTTAATCATTCGAGCGTTTTGTTCGTTTCAGGGTCAGTTTGTTCGAACGTAGAGGAATACGTTCCAATGTTACTATATAATTTTATGTATTCACGTTCGAACGTTGGTTCGATTGTGAATCAACGTTCAAACGTTCTTACTTTACATTCTAACGTACAGATCAGAAATATTAATTTCATAAAATTCAAAAACATACCAATTGTATCATATCACATACCAACAATTAACAAATAACAATGTATTATAAAATTTTAAAATTATATATTAAAACTAGCCACCACTACTGATAAAATTTATTTCTTCTTTTTTCTTCGCCCTCCGCAATTTTGTTGCAACGACATAACACGCTTCATTTGCACCATCATCTCCCGTTGCACTTGCTCTTGGACTTCAATGCGTATTCTTTCCTCCTGGTCTCTTTGTTGGTCCTGCAAACGCGTCTCTAAATGAGACTGTTGTTCTAAGAGAGACTCTAACTCTTGTTGTCTCGACCTCATATACTCATTCTCATGCCGTGCACTTCTAAATCATTGGTAATCTTATTAATTTGTGAAGTCGATGAGGTTGAGGAGGATGAACATCTATACTTGATAGATCATCCCAAACCTCTTGCCATACTAGACAGTGGCCCGAGCACTTGCGTGAATATGTTTATGTCACTAGGAGAGGATTCCCCAGAAGCCGACTGCATCTCCATGATTTTCCTGCAATTTGAAAGGTAACGATCGTTAATAAGTAACGTATTAAAAGAAATATAAATAAAAAATCAATTATTCACATGCTATATAATTTATTTAATAAAATTAACATTGCTTACATAATTATCTGCAGCGACAGGATCCATCCACTCACTATACTCACTAGTGTGAGCAACATAGACATGAATGTGAGAAAAGTTTTCAGGATCATCACGTTTCTAACAAAGCAACATTAGCAATTTTAAAAAAATAATGTTAGTACTTAAATAAAAAAATATCAGAAAAATTAATGACTTCTATAATTTTTTAATTACCAGACAGAGTAGATCTATTCTGTGCATTTGTAGAAATCAAGTGCTATAAAATATATTAAAAATGTTAATTGTAATATGTATACATATAATATATAGAACGAATATGAATGTAAATAATTAAAAGATATAAATGTAAAATACCTAATAATCTGGAGATGCGAAAGGATCACAACACTTTCTCCAATCATCTAACTTCATCTATTGGAAAGAAGATTATGCAGCCTCTTCCAACGTCTCAAACTTCTTGAAGTGGTCATGACATCGTCCCTTGTGACGTCGGAATAGTGTAGCCATCAACTCATTCACGGTTCTCAAATCCTGGCTACGGCCAAAGTCGAGGTCGAATTCATCCTAGCAAGTGAATCAGGTCAAAAAGATGATATACTAATCTAGGTGAAAAAAATGTACTCTCAAAGTAAACTCACCAGCACATGATTTCGAATGTGCTCCTTAATCTTATTCGGAACATCTCGCCATGAGCGCATATAAAATGGAGCATAAGTTCGGACTACTGTACCAACATATGAGGAAAGCGCTGTTGCACTACCATCCACTCCTTCTATTTTTCTCAAGAGAGATGCCTTCTATTTTTCGTGCAAATGCATCAACTACATGATAATAGATAGTATAATTATAGTTATATAGTTATTGAGACAAAAGTATTAACTATATAATTAATTATCAACGACAATATTTCCTTGCTAGTAGGTGCCGACTGGCTGTTGTTCTCTTGTGTGTTAACTTGATCTTCATGAGCGGATTCCTTGAGTGGGGAGTCCTCAATGGGTTCGAGACTTGGACTTGGCGGATGCACATTTCTTCGTTGTCGTTTTGGCGGCATTCTTAAAAATAATTAATTATATCAAAGAAAATTAATTAGAAGAAATTATGAAAATTCAAGATATTTTATAGTCACTTATATGAATAAAATATTTAGTACTTTTATTATTTATCTTCAGATGTATTTTCCATGCTTGTTTCAGAATCTCCCTCAATAACATCTTCATCATCATCATGCACCTCTTTTTCATTCTCCTTATCGACCTCCTGGCAGGATTCTGGTTTGTCTTCATCTTCTTCCTTCTTACTTACTTGAATTGAATGATCATTTAATACGGACGGGTTGAGATGGACGAGTAGGACATCATCTCTACACATGGGAGCAATTCAAGTGCACTTTGGTCAACAAACAAGTTAATACCCTCTCCGTCTTCCTGGTATGCCTCTACAATCGGAGTGTCATCTTCATCTTCACTATTCTAGTAATTTACACTCGTTCCTGCTTCATATATATTTTGAGGTACAAATTTTTGTACGACTCACCAAGTTATCTCTCCACTATCTTCATCAGTACTTTTCATTGGATCAATCAAGTAATAGACTTGGGTAGCTTGACAAGCCAATACGAATGGATCATCTTCGTACCATTTAGATACATTATTGACACTCGTAAAGTGATTATCCCTATGTATCGAAACCCAACCACCACCTAGATCCCACCAATCACGTATGACACCATAATAGTCAATATCATTTGTTCCATGACTCCCTTCGAAGAACACACCAGAGTTTTGAGTCTTTCTATTACATTTACGGTGTAGAGTATGGAATCTATAACCTGGAACCGTGCATGCAGTCTATCAAAGTGCTCTATTTGAGGGACCACGAGCCAATGCATACAATTCAAAAGAAAATGATCCGGGATCACGAGCACGTTGTTTCAAAATCTAACAATTGAAATAATATATATTTATTATTTCATTATCCATAGTTAAAAGTTTCAAAATATAACATATATATAATTTTAGTTCATACACATTCTTCAAACCATCCAGGAAATTCCTCCTCGTGTCTTGCCTCTATCTTTTCTACGCCTTCCGTTCTAAATTTGTCAATGTGCTCACTGTTATAAATAAATGCAAAAGAAGTTTATTTTGAGCACAACAATTATAGTTAAACTTGAAGAAAATTAGAATTATTCGAAGCAAGGAACGATATACCTGAGATAATTATCAATCTCCCGGAAATTATTTAGCACATACCACCGAACTTTAGCTAACTTTCCATCAATTAAATTGTAATCTGTTTGTGCACCCAAGGGTCGTACATTCTGGAAAAACATTGATAGCTCACGAGGAGGTGGAGCAGCAAGATCAACATTTCACTCTTGACAATTAAATCGTGTCTCAACACCACGAATATATAGAAAGCAAAATGTTAACCATTCATCGTGTATATAGGCCTTTGCTATTGAACCCTCAGCTCTGGCTTTATTCCCAACAGTGCGCTTCAGTCGGCGCAAATATCTTTTAACTAGATACATCCAACGGAACTGCATCGGTCCACCCAATAGTACCTCTCGCGGTAAATGTATTGCTAAATGGACCATGACATCAAAAAATGATGGTGGAAAGATCCGCTAGAATTTACATAGTATAGTAACAATGTCTTCTTCCAATTTCTGCAACGCATCTCGATTTACTACTCGAGTGCACAAATGCTTAAAAACATACAGAGTTCAGATATGGCGACATGTATATTAGATGTCAGCTTCTCACGAATTCTCACAGGTAATAACTTCTGCAAAAATACGTGACAGTCATGACTTTTCAATCCACTGATTTTCCAGTCAACAGGACTCACGCATCTACCAATATTTGAACCATAACCATCTGGAAACTTTACACCTTGCAACCATTTGTAGAAGTCCATCATCTCCTCCCTCGTCATCGTAAAACATGCATGCTGCATAACCACTCTATTGCCTTCTACCCGCAAATGTAGATTATGTTTAGTTCCCATTCTCTCAAGATCTTTCCTCGTCTTGATCGTGTCCTTCATCTTTTTGTTAATGCTCATCAATGTACCCAGTATATTATCACAAATATTCTTCTCTATGTGCATTACATCCAAATTATGTCGCAACATGCAGGACAACCAATACGGCAAGTCAAACAAAATACTACGCTTTGTCCAATTCAACTCTACAGCGCCTTGTTTTCTCTTATTCTTTCCCTGACCTTTGCCAAAATTGTTCGCTCTAGAACGTACCACTTATTCCACTATCTCTTCCCTAGACAACTCTTTTGGTGCAATTCTATCCTCCACTCTCTCATCAAACTTAGCACATTCTCTTCTCCATGCATGATTTGCTAGTAGATAACGTCGATGACCCATGAAACACAACTTTTGAGAATATTTTAACTACTCACTAGTAGTTTCTATATTACATGTCGAACACGCTAACTTCCCTTTCATACTCCAGTTGGAAAGATTCCCATATGCTGGGAAGTCATTAATGGTCCACATTACCACAACATGCATCTGAAAAGATGTCGACGTGGATACATCATAAGTTCTAAAAACCTATTTCCCATAACTCTTTCAGCTCTTCAATCAACGGCTGCATGAATACACGTCAATGTCATTCCCAGGTGACCTCAGAACGGGAATAAGTAAAGTTAACAAAAAGTTGGGCGCCTTCATGCACCTCGATGGTGGAAGATTCTACAGAATCAACACTACTAGCCAAGTGCTATAACTTGTACTCATATTCCCAAAAGGGTTGAATCCATCGATTGTGAGTCCCACGCGCACGCTTTGAGCTTCTATCCCAAACTCTGGATATTGATTATCAAAAGACTTCCACACAAGTGAGTCAGTTGGGTGCCTCATATATGCGTCATCCTTAACTCTTTTGTCCTCGTGCCACCTCATTTCGTGAGTTGTTTTCTTACACATATATAGTCCTTGCAACCTAGGTCTCAAGGGACATGTTTGTTTCTCCTCATACAGGATATGTTTGTTTCTCCTCGTTCTCCTTCCAGAACAAAACACAATCATTCTTGCATGCATGTATGGACTTGTACTCAAATCCTAATCCCTTTCTCATCTGTTTCGCTTCATAAAAGTTCTTGGGCAATGCAGACCCTTTGGTAAGCACCTCGTTAAATAAGTCCAATATCATGTTTATTGCTTTCGTCTACATCCCACACATTGACTTAATGAGAAGCAATCGCACAATAAACGACGTTTTGGAATGTTTTGTATAGCCTGGATAAAGCTCGCGCTTTGCATCTTCCCACATTGAAGCGAAATTTTCACAATCAATCCCTCCGCCACTTGAGACATTGTCGTCAACCTCATTTATAAACATCCCCGCTCCAATGTCACCCAACATTTCCTCCATCTCATGTTGCTCATAATCATCATCCATGTACCGTAAATAATTGTGATGATCGACCAATACATCTGCTGACTGTTCATACGGCTTACCATGCAGTACCCATCGGGTATACCCCAGGTCCATACTATTCACAAATATTTGACTTTCTACTTCATCCAACCCTATCGCATACAAATTTTTACACCCTCAACATGGACACTTAATGTAACCACGACTATCAGCAGAGGCCCGTGCAAAATCAATGAAGTTTCTTACTCCACGCTCATAGGGTACGTAATCCTTTCCAAATCTATCTCCTAGACGCATCCAATTTTTGTCCATTTGTAAAAACATCTATCTATTAATAACACGTATATAGAAAATTTACATACATGAATGTTCCAATTCTCATTACTTTTTTGATAAGGTAGTTGGTCCTATCCTATTTGAGATTATATTATCTATATTACACAAATCTCATCACTCTACTACTTTCCACGTTAATAGAAATTTTAGTTGCACCTCCCTATTGTTCTCCAAGTATACAGGTTCAAATAGAGGGATTGTGACCCTCCAAATAGTATATCCGAAGAATAGTAGAGGAAGACACCGAAACTTCACATTAAAGGTGGAAAGTAGGAGTAACAAAAATGTGCAATATAGATAATATAATCCCAAACTGTTCATACTGGACAATTCAGGAATTAGTGGACATATAAATGTATACTAATTTCCAAATGGGTCTAAAGTTATTTATGCAATGTCACACCATATCTATCAAAAAACACTACAAACAATATCTCCATGTTGCTTGAATTAATAATGTCACATTCTAGTAGTGTTATATTGTTAAACTAGAGAGATAGAAGATTATGTGAACACGTTTCCTATCAGAACACAACGAAAGAGAATGATCTTGAAAAAATGTCGAAATTTTAGTCTAATTACTTAACTGTCACAAACTGTACGACCTTGACAACTCTCAAGGCCGGAGAGACTTTGAGAGCCAAGCAATTTGACAAACATTTCTTCAGGATTATTCTTCCTCGAGGTGTACAAGACATGAAACTTATTCACATATTCTTTCATATCTCTCTAGTTTAACAATATAATACAATACGAATGTGACATTGTTAATTTATAAAAAAAATAAAAATTAATAGTTATGGAGTCGAAACTTCAGATTTTTCAACAGACAACAAATTTTTTTATAGTGATTTTAGATTGGCTGGGGCTATCTTATACGAAATACTATAATGATTGATTTAGGATTATTATTGCTAAATTATAATTTTAATTGTTGTTATATATCTTAGGAAATTGTTAATTGATACTTTGTAATTTTAATTCTTATTATATAATTGTTATTATAATTGTTATATATAATTTCAAAGATTATTATATAATTTTAATTATTATCATTCCT
This sequence comes from Juglans regia, assembly GCF_001411555.2. Classification (NCBI taxonomy): domain Eukaryota; kingdom Viridiplantae; phylum Streptophyta; class Magnoliopsida; order Fagales; family Juglandaceae; genus Juglans; species Juglans regia. Next base: position 8,223,948 of record NC_049911.1, on the reverse strand, counting down.
AAAGTCTAATTTTAATTGTTCTACTTAATTGTGTGAGTTATTTATTTATATAGACAATAAGTATTTAATTTCTATATAAGCATTTATTTGATCCTTATTTATTTACTCTCTAGTTTATTATAAATAAGTATATTTATTTATTCCAACTCTTTACTTATTTGGTAGGTTCAACACTTTTTTCTTGAAGAGTATTTTACTTTCTTTATTTATATATATATTTAATAATATAATGGTTTGGAACCTCACAATGGTAAGAATATTTAATAAGTAATTATTAATTATAGTTATTGTATGTATATATTATACTTTATATATAGTTAAGTTATATACTTCTTTTTCTTGTTTTTGAATTAAATTTTATACTATAGTTATAACTTGAATAATAATCATATTCTAACTAAATTAGTATGAATATATTATATATACTTATTAAATGTTAAATATTAAGTCTCGTATTAAATGTATATTAAATGTTTTTAATCTTTACTTAAATTAAGAGTCTAAACTTATAATTTTCTTGTTAAAGAATAAATTAAAAAAACACAAAAAAATTCACATTAATACTAAAAACTAAACACAATATATTTCTAACCATATAAACATATTCAATAAAAAATCACAAATAATAATCACAATATTTTAAATCCATATCACAACAACAACAACAATATTCCCATTAATATATTTCTACACATATTAATTCATCAATGAACACCATAAACTTACAAACTATTCACAAAATTCAGAAACAATAATCACAATTATTTCATGAGTAAGCATAAAATCACAACATGTATAATCATATTGCTAAACTTTAGAAATATAACTAGCACTCACAAATTCAAAAAAACCAATTAATCTAATTGTCATTCATTAGGGAGAGTAATTTGATTCCAATTAATCTATTTAGAAATTTGTACACTAGAATTTGGGTACTAGATTGTAATAATAAAGTATATCGCTTTGAGCTAGTAATGAGAGTTTTTGGTTCTAATATTGTTTTCATTAGTTTATAATGAATCATATATATGTAATATATAATATATTATATTATAATATATAATATAATATAATATTAGATATATACTGTACTGTATATATAGTACAGTGTATATATATAATATACTACATAATATATTATATATATAATACACAGTATATATATTTATACTATAATATACTATATATATTATAGTATAATATTATATATAGTATGTTATATGTTATAGTATACATTATAATATATAACAAATATTAATAATATAATATATTGTAGTCCATTTTTAAAAAATAAATCGAAAAACGTTCGAACGTACCAAGAATTATGTTTGAACGTTTCGTGTATATAAGGCCAAAACAGAACGGCAAGACGTCATTTTCACCGTTATCTAACTTCGTTCCCGTTTGCATGCCGCCACTCCTCCATAGCCGCCACCGTCAAACTTCGCCACAACCGTCACTAAAAGGTAGGCATTCATCTTTTAATCAAATAAAATATATTTTATTTGAGATTTTCGTTCGGTTTTGTTTAAAACAGGCCAAGTGGTGGCCGAATTTTCAACTCCATTTTTCGGCCACCACGGCATGCCATTGGCCAAATACTCACCGTGGAAAAGTTTCTTGAAGTATATACTTCATTTTTACAGTGGCATTTCGGCATTTAGAATATTGTAGACTGATTCTTGAGATTTCAATAATGGTCGAGTCGACTCAGCCATTCTGTGTCATAACGTTCAAACGTTTCACCAAAACGTTTAAACATACGACGTTTCAATTACATAGTCGTTAAGGCTTCTACGTTCGAATGTGTATTGTTTTACATTCGAACATTATTTTTCGTAAAATTTTCGTCCAAACATTTAATTATAACGTTTGAACGTACTATTTAAATTTATTTATGCTTCATCGTTTGGATGTTCATCCTTTACGTTCACATGTAAAACCCATACGTTCAAATGTATAACATAAACGTCCGAACGTACATCATTTAAATTTATTTACTTCTTACGTTCGAACGTGTATGTTATACGTTCGCACGTATGTATTTTACGTGTGAATGTAAAGGATATACATCCGAACGTTTTATTTTAATGTTCGCACGTTTATTTTGTTATGTTTGAACGTTATTGCAGGGCAGCTTAAAATTAACGCAAAAAATGTATCAATGTAAATAATTTGTTTCCTTTTCTATTTTCAGGATATGACTGATCCTCTGCATACTAGGAAACGAGGGAGGAAAGGAGCCACTTAGGACACTGCTCGTATCGGGGCTCGTAATGTCTTGGTAGAGCGAGAGGTCATGATTAATGAGTTCTACGAACTCATATGGGAGCAGACAAACCTGAAAGATGTTTTCGTCGGTTGAAGCTGGGAAAATATCTGCACATTGAGGGGGAAGGTATACCCCTCAATGGTTCAGGAGTTATATATGGGGATGTGTGACATGCCTCAGGATGTATCCTCTCACACCGTGACTGTACGCGGTGTTTCCATTGAGATTTCACCAGATGTCATCGCCGAGCACCTCAGGATTCGTCGAGGAGTTGAGACATTTGCACACGCTACACCCCGTGAGGATGTAGGCACTTCTACATCATCTACTGGCTGCCCATTTGAGCTAGCATCAGCCATAGATGCAGACCGATCAGACATCGAGGATACTGGACTCAAGGCTCGGGATGATCACCAAGACGAGGATTTCTACATCCTCACCGGGAGGGACCGCATGTAGATTGAGAGGAAGAACGCCTTCAACCAGAATCATCTGTTACCTTTCTTCCGCATGTTGCACCTTATTGTTGCAACAAACGTGGATCCTGTGGCACATAAAACCACATTTAGTTGGTTTCTGGCACAGTTTTTGATACGAGTGGCACATGGAGATCCTATAGATTTGCCACAGCACATCTTTGAGATGATCCATTATGAGGCGAGCATCTTCTCTATGGATAATCTCCCATACGATGTCTTGATCAGCCGGCTATTACTTACACAGGGAGTGCCAACCCAGTCAGAGGATTGAGTCAAAGATCAGATGAGCCTTCTCGACATGACCACGCATCGACGTAGCATTGGACAGGCGAGGGGACGTCAGCCACCCCCTCTAGAGGATCTAGTTCCTTCGACGCAGCCTGATCCAGGTCATGTAGGGAGTAGTAGTCAGGAGCCGTCGAGTACATTTGCGGGACATGCGCGGCCTGCTTGGGTTGATGCGGTGATCTCACAGCTGACTGCGCATATCGATCGTAAGATCGATCAATCCCTCGCGGCTATAGAGGCCTTTGTCTTCGAGATCACCCATCGTGTAGGTATCCTTAATGACAAGGTTGATACCTTGACTGAGGAGGTACGGAGTTTGAATTTTGCAAACAACCCTATCATCTGAGTGTTGTATAAGAAATTCGATCATATTTTGTATTTTACTTTTATTATATGTAAAGAAAAATATTATTTAATATTTCTATAGTTTTTTAATTTCAATTCTTAATCTTTTGTAATGTTATATTTTCCATTTTTAAAACTAAATTACTGTACTTCAAATACATATAAACATAAATATATATATATTTATATATTACAAATTGTGTATATATAAATATATACAAGTCAATTTTTTAGACTTGTTCACAAAATATGCACTATAAAAACCTTAGAATTTTTAAATTAGAGTCATATTTAATTTAAATTTACAATTAATGTTCAAACGTTAGTAATTGACGTTCGAATGTTGGCACAAAACATTTTACATTCGAACGTTAATTACTAACGTTCGAACTTTGGCCCCAAAACATTTCATATTCGCACATAAGTAACCACAATGTTCGAACTTATATGTGACGCTAGAACCTAAATTTCTCATATGTTGGAACGAAAAAAAAATCTCATCTGCCTTAGTGACGGTTTCCAGAAACTGTCACAAAAAAGGCTTTTTAGTAACAGTTTGGGAACTGTCACAATTTTTCAACCGTCACTAAAAAGCAATTGTGTTGTAGTGCCAGTTAGTGCTAGCTCTTCTCATAATTCTCGAAGTGATCTCCAAATTACAAGCAAACATTTGTTTCAACAAGTTTTTTTTTTTTTTTTTTTTTTTCAAGTGTCAAATGGTTCCCTTAAGCACTCAAAGAGCCTCATCATTAGTACCACCATGTTCTTCCACTTTTCCTCAATTTTCATGGCGAGGACACCCGCAAGCGTTTTACAGATCATTTATACACTGCTTTAGAAAAGAAATGCATTATCACCTTTAAAGACGACGAGAAACTTGAGTAAGGAAAGTATATTTCTCAAGAGCTCTTGAAAGCAATACGTGAGTCCATGTACGCCATCCCCATTATCTCAAAAAACTATGCTTCCTCAAGATGGTGCTTGACTGAACTTGCCCAAATTGTCAAATGCATGAGAGAGACGGGTTTGACAGTTTTGCCTATTTTCTACCATATTGATCCCTCTGAGGTATGAAAACAAACTGGGGCTTTTACAGAAGCTTTTGCTAGGCATGAAGAAGACCCTAATATTGATATGGAGAAGATGCAAACGTGAAGAGTTGCTATGAAAGAAGTGGGCAACATATCCGGATGGCATTTTCATCTTAGGTAACATTTTTTCTTTTATTCTTATAGCAAGAGCATGCATGGATATGTTGGAGATTCTCAAATTTATACCCCCATAAAATTGGATTCCGGCAGGTTGTACCAATCAAATTTAATTGGATCCATATAAATACACATGTTAGACTCATGTTGATCAGTTAGTGATCTAGCTCATGTAACAAAAATTATAAATTCTTGATGTGAAATCTAATCCCTTTAATTAAATAAATTTAACAATTGATCCTTATGATCTATTACTTCTTTGTTAGAGAAGTGCTAGTGCCACAATTAGGATTGGATACAAAAAACATTTCATCTCAATCTCATCTTATCTCATTGTATTTCATCTATATTATTACAATTTTCTCAAATTTTCATACAAAATGTAATAAACAATTTAACTTTTTCAAATCTCAAAAGATTAATAATATTCTAATAATATTTTATTCAACTTTCAACTTTCATCTCAACTCATCTCATCTCAACTTACTATCCGAACCTCCCGTAAGAGATTTCACAAAAATAAATTTATTAACTGATATGGCTTTACGAGGTACGCTAGATTCAGATTGAATATTTGATGATCCTTTTAATGTTTCTAAATCAAGGCCTGCTTGGTTGCTTTTGGTTGTGGATGACCACAAATTTAGGGAAATGATGGGGCAGATCTGCCTCCCCAATCAACTGGTGCTTGCCCCTTAATATTAATCGTTTCATCTTCAACCATGGGCCATTTAGCTATTGCCATCACCCAATTTTCCCTGTTGGCTGGATTTTTTTAAAATATGTATATTTGTTTGACTATTAATTGTATCATCACTCATGGTTCCTCCTTTCTAGGGACTTGACTACCTTGTTAATTTGCATCCATATCTATTCCTCTAAAAGTAAGCATTTCTATGGCTTCCTTTCATCCTTAGAGCTACAACTTTCTTCCTCTGGCCAGTTTATTATATGCATCAGTTACTTTCGACTACATATCATTACATTGCTCCCTAAGTCGATCCCCTTGTACTTTACTATCAATTATATGAAACTACATCATGATGCCTTGTCCCTTTGGATTTGGCATCAACAGCAACTCCAGATCATCAACGTACCAGGAAACCCTGATTCCTTATCAAAACCTACAATTCTTCTATGGATTCGAGTTTAGAAACAACATCCAAACTCTCCTAATTCTCACCAAAAAACAATGGAAATGTAAGGGTCAAAGGTTAAACATTATATTTAGGGTGCTATAATATTGTAGATATGAGAACGGTACTCTAATTTTATTGATAACCCTTATTTATGGTAGAGTAATACCCTATACAAAGGGAGCATGGAGGTTACAACCAAAATCCCAAAACCATGCTCCTTATAATGTGCTATATTGGACAATAATACATTATCATACATTTGGCTCTTGAAAGGCTATCACTATCTCATAATAATTAATTATCTTATCATTTTTCCTAGACATGAATCAACAATTGTCCAAGAAATCAATAAAATGATACTTCAAGGATTGAGTCGTAACTTTTCAACTCTTTCCAAGGACCTTGTTGGAATAGAATCCCGTGTGGAGGAAATGATGAACATACTTGGTATTGGAGGGGGTAAGACAACTTTGGCAGAAGTCATTTATGATAGAATATCTTACCAATTTGAAGCTAGCAACTTTATTGCATGTATTAGAGAAGAAACTAGAAATCGTGGTTTAGTTTCTTTACAAAAACAACTTCTTTCTAAGCTCTTCATGGAAAGGGCAATACATATATGGGACGATTGTGAGGGAATGAATATGATACAGAATAGACTATGTTATGAAAAAGTATTTTTAGTCCTTGATGATGTGGACAGAGAAGAACATCTAACAACATTAGCAGGGAGCCGTGATTGGTTTGGTCTGGGGCCTAGAATCATTTTAACGAGCATAGATAACCATTTATTAAAAAGACATGGAGTGAATTATATCTATATGGTTAATGAGTTGAATAATGATGAAGCATTGCAGCTCTTTAGTTTGGCAGCTTTCAAGAAACCCCATCCTGAAGAAAATTATGTTGATTTATCCAAAGGCTTTGTGAAATATGCTCAAGGCCTTCCTTTAGCTCTCAAAGTTTTAGGGTCCTCCTTGTTTGGTAGAGGAACAAATGCACGGAAAGGTGCTTGGGATCAACTGAAAGCAATTCCTAATAAGGGAATTTTAGATACACTTCAAGTAGGTTTTGATGGATTGGAGGATTTGTAAAAGAAACTGTTTTTAGATATTGCTTGTTTTTTCAATGGAGAGGTCTTAGATAACATTTTGATGGATATATTAGAAAGTTTTGGTTACTACCCATACCTCAATATTGATATTCTCATGGAGAAATGTCTTATAACCATCTCATCTAAAAGGTTGAGGATGCATGATTTGCTACAAAAAACTGGTCAAGAAATAATTTATGATGAATTCCCTAAAGAGCCTGGCCGGCGTAGTAGATTGTGGCATTATAAGGATGTCCTTCACATGTTGAAGAATAATACTGTAAGTGGATTAATCCAGATATAAATGTATAGTGTATTTTCATTCTAATTCTTAAGTTTTTTGCAAATATTTCTCACACAATTTTATTGTTCTTGATTTTTAGGGAACTGACGTGATTGAAGGCATAGTGCTAAACTTACCTAATCAAAATGAGGAACGATTATGTGTAAGAGCCTTCTCAAGGATGGCAAAATTGAGAATTCTTAAAATTCACAACACAAGTTTTGTCAACATGAGTTTTTCTAATCTCTATGATAAGTTATTGAATCTGCATTGGCACAACGACCCTTTAAAATTCATGCCAACACATGGGTTACGGGTGCTAGAATGGTCTAAATATCCTCCAAAATCCTTGTCAATCAGCTTTCAAGCAAATAATCTTATTGAACTTAGATTTCCATGCAATCACATCAAGCAACTGTGGAAGGGAATTAGTGTAAGGTGTTTTCTTCTTGTTCTTCTTTCTACTGATGGTACTAAGCTCGTTAATGCTTTTCTTTTTTTGTTCAATATTTATTGTTTTATAACAGAGTTTTGGGAGTTTGAAACTCTTTTATCTTAGCGGCTCTCAAAACTTGTTGGAGACACTAGACTTCACTGGAGTCCCAAGTCTTGAGACACTAGACCTTGAAGGTTGTACAAGCTTATCTAAGGTCCACAAATCTATTGGTGTTATCAAACGGCTTAGAAGAATGAATCTACATGCTTGCAGACACCTTAAAATCTTTTAAAATTAAATTAGCTTGGAGTCTCTTCAACATTTTTATCTTTCTGGTTGTTCAAGATTTGAGAAGTTCCCAGACATGGTGGGAAACATGACTTCATTGCGGTTACTTTATTTGGATGGTACCACCATAAAGGAACTACCCCCATCATTAAAGAGTTTATGCGGCCTTTCCATATTGTCTTTACATAACTGTAGTAAGCTCTCAATTTTTTCGAGCGTTATTTGTAGTTTGTCATCTCCTAAAATTCTAGATTTATCTGATTGCCTAACACTTGGTGGAATTCAGGACATGAATGGTGAGGGGTATCTCGAACAATTGTATAAAGGTGGAACTGCTATCAAATTCACTAAGTTTTTCGCAGTGCCAGAGTTTGGCTCAAATGATGCTTGCTCTACGCAAGAAATGTTTATGACCAATGATGACTCTATTGCAGCCTTCTATATTGGTTTTGATGACAGAGTCTACTACATTAGATGCTTGAATCATGAAGAAAGTAATTTGCAAACAAAAGGCTATGACGTTGTGAGTCTCTTTCTCTTCATAAGATGTTTTGTGGAAGTGGTTATTTAATATATATATATACACACACACACACTCCAATTAACATCTTTCTGTTTTTCTTCACATGCAGGAAAATAATTGTTTTAATCCCAAGGTAATGTCTGGACCTTCCTTGGGAGCTGAAATTCAAGAGTATTTCAACATGAGAAGTTATGGTTCTCGTGTAACACTTCAAATCCATCCAAACTTAGATAATAATAGTAAGTGGGAGGGATATATTCATTGTACTTTTTATGAAGTTGATGATGAGGTAGAGAATTCAGATCCAAGGATTTTCAAGGGCAATCATCCTGATCACGGCCAGTTTGTTGAGTTTGTTTATCATTTTGAGACTAATGAAGGTCCCTAAAAGAACCCTTAGTCCTTCGTGCCCCTGAAGATCACCCTTTTGTAGGGCCATGTGGGTTTGGGGTGTGTCTACCAGCCAAGTGGCTTTTGGAGTAGTCAAATAATTTGGATGGATGGAACTACATTGGAGCATCAGTTTAAACAAGTAGTTGGAACATGAAGGTGAAAGAGTGCGGGGCGTGCCTTCTATGTCAACTTCTTGATCCTGAAGTATATAATACCTTTAATCCTCATGGTCTAAAATCATAAATTAGGCATCATCTTTGTTGTTCGGAAATGGGTAGTCATAATGTTGTACCTATTCGTTTCTAAGGCATAGTAAGGAATTAAAATATGTGAGGTGGATCAGTACTCCAGGCCAAGTTGTTTGAATGGATGCAATTCATGTATATATTTAGGCTTTCATCAATTATTAATGCTTATTGGACAAGACATTCGAGAATGCATTAATTATGAGATGGAACTCTTCATTCAGGCTGTACAAAAGAGATCAGCTAAGCAATTCCAGATTTAATTCAGGTAAAATTTCCCTTGGGTTAATATCGATCGACCTTAGTAGTGTTCCTTTACATTTTTTTCCACAAATTTCTAATATAACAATATCGACCGCCCTCCTAAATATGTGTGCGTGAAAGAGTTTATAATATATTTCTAATATTACCTACAGAAGCAAAGTTTTAAAATTTTGTAAAAATCTACCATATATAATTTACAATTCATTAGGGTTTCTTTTTTTTTTCTCAACCCATTTGATCTCAATCTTTTATCTGTAAAAATGGTTTTTATGCTCTCGAATTACACATCACCACTTCGTAATTTCATTAATTACTTTACAATAAACTAGTAAATAAATCCTAAAATATGAGCCCTAAACTTTTATAAATTCTAATTTTATAATAATTCTTTTTATCATTCCATACACCACACACCATATCTCTTTTATTTTATTTCTTTCTCTTTTACATAAAAATTATGTGATGTATAAATGATAGGCAGAACAAGTCAATTAGTTTAGTAAAAATAAAATAAAATAAAATAAAATCTTAAATATATAAAATGTACCATGTGAGATGAGTTTTTGCATCCCTCCTAATTTTAATTTGAAGAGGCTTTGTAGTCACTATTCGAACTACCACTTGGAGAGATTGTCCAAATCTCATGGACATTCAAGAGTATTAAAAGAAGAGCGGTGCTACTTTGCCGCTCAAAGTAGCTCGCTGCAACTTAACACTAGGCCAAAATCATCTTTTTATGTTTTTTCTATTTTTTTATTCATATTTTTTTTATCATTTTAAAACATTTTAAAAAAATATAAAAAAAATATCAATACACTAATAGTCACTTCCTTAACCATTAAGTAAAGAAAAAAAATTAAAAATAAAATAAAATACATGAGGTGTCAAAATGAGGGGGCAGATTGAGTGGGTAAAGTAACATTTTTATTAAAAGAATTTGCCAACTTTTTCCACCTTTAATAGTTAGAAAGTTAGCAATCTGTTTATCAACCCATCTTGATCAGAGTTGACTGGCCAATCCTATTAAGATATTGTTATTTTATTTTTGGATAACGTTAGGTGGCACCAAATGGGCTTTTCAAATATGCACACTAATGTAAATGATTTTTTTATAGTATTTTTTAAAAACCTTAATCATTAAGAAAAAAAATACAAATTCACTAATAATCACTTTCGAAATCACATCCCAAGAGCATACTTAGATTGAGATAAAACTACACCGAGGAGTTGCGGGTGACTTGAATGCTTAAAAAATAGTGCATGAGAACCAGATCTTTCATTGCAGACTGTTGACTAAGAGTAGTAGTGAAGGCATTAAGATGTGAGGGGTTTGAACCAGTGAGAAGAATATCATCTACATATAAGAGTTAAAAAAAGAGTGCCTAGAGATGAGTGATTTATGAAAAGTGAAGTATTAGAAGAGCTATACTGGAAACCATAGGCAATAAGGGAAGTACTAAATTTATCAAACTAGACTCGAAGGATCTGTTTTAAGCCATAGAAGGCCTTGTTTAACTTGCAAACATAAGAAGAAAAATTAGGATGGATAAAATCTAGAGATTGGTAAATAAACACATCAACTTGGGTCCGGTTTTGCATTTTCGCACCAATTCTGCACCGATTACCCCTCTAAATTAGTACTTCTGGTTTTACCGGATCCGGTCTGGTTCAGTCCCATTTTTCGATTTTAATATACTATATTATATATTATATAATATATATAATACTATATAATACTATAGTGATAATATATTGTAGTATATTATAATATATATTATAACATATTATAATATATAGTGATATAGTATTAGTATAACTATTAATTCAATAGACTATAGTGATATAAGATTTTAAATTTAATATTATATTAATTAGTAATTTATTATATAAGACAAAACTATTTTATATATAATTATATATAAAAATTAAATACAATATAAAAAATTATAATATATATATGAATTGGTCCGATTCGGTCTGGTCTGATTTTAGAAAAGGAAAAACTGGAACCGGACCGATTTTGACTGGTTTTAAAAAAAATAGAATCGATGCTGGACCAAACCAAACTCGGTACAGAACTTAACCCATCGGTTTGGTTCGGTTTACCGATTCACCGATTTTATTTTACACCGCTAATCACCATGGAGGAAGACATTCTTGACATCGAGTTGGTGAATATCCCAATGGCGAACAAGGGCAATACATAGAATGATTCGGATGGTGCTGAGCATGATTACAGGAGAGATCGTCTATGTACAATTGACACCATCAATTTGGTGGAAGCCATTGACAACAAGGCGAGCTTTCAACCAATCAAGAGTACTGTCGACATTGATTTTGGTCCTAAAGACCCACTTGCAACCAATAACATCCATGTGAGGGGAACGAGGCACGAGTGTCCAAGTGTTGTTGTCTTGGAGAGCTTGGATCTCATCTTGCAATGCTTTGGTCCAGCCAGCATGGTTAAGGGCAAAGTGTATTGTCTTTGATTCCTTGGGAAGGTCAACAATAGTGTGATAGTGGGCGTACTTCAGGTTGGGTTTGCGGATCCTAGCTTGAGAGTTGGTTACCATGTTGTGGGAAGGAGGATCCGAAATGAGTGGATCAATGGGCAGGAAGGGAGCTTGGCAAAGGGAGGAAGGTCATTATGTTGGGCACTAGGAGGCTTGACTTGGGGGTGAAGCCGGAGGAGACAGCTCCACGGGAGTCAAAGATGGTATAGGGGTGGCACCAATCATGGGTGACTTGGAATCAACTGGTGGAAGAGGTACCCGCACATAAGAGACACTAGAGACACTTGTTGGGTTAGAAAGTGTAGAGCTTGGTGAATGCCAGTCCATAAATGTTGATAAACTTTGGTCAAAAGCGGGAGGGAGGCGGAGATTCCCAGGCTATTTGTAAAGGAAGGTGGATTCATAAAAAAACAACATGTTAGAAGATGAAGGTTTGACGAGAGGTGGGGTGTTAGCATTTATACTCTTGGTATTTGTCACTATAGCCCATAAAAATACATGGGAGAGTTTTTGGGTCAAATTTGTTGTGCATATTGTCCCAAGTATATGGGTAGCACTTAGACCCCAAAGACCCGAAGAGATGTGTAGTAAGGATAATGACCATGAAGAAGGGAAAATGATGAGTTAGTATCTAATGTAGTGGAAGGAAGACAATTTATTAAGAAAACATCAGCTGAAAAAAGTTTGACCCAAAAACGTTTTGGAACACCACTTTGAAAAAGTAAGGTCATACCTAATTCACGAATTGTTCGATGCTGTCGTTCCACTGAGCCATTCTGTTCGGTGGTATGAGGGTATGAGTATTGATGGAGAGATCAATACCTTGTTGTTGAAGGTGAAGATTGAGTTGGGCGTTGTGAACTCACCACCACCATCGGTTTGAAATTTTTTTATATATTTGTTGAATTGACGTTCAACAAATTTCTCAAATAAAATAAAGACATTAAAAAATCAGATCTTTTTCATAAAGGAATAAACCACATATATTTAGAACAATAATCAACAAGACATGCATAATATTGAAATTTTCCAACAGATAAAACTAGGGCGGGTCCCCATAAATCACAATAAACTTGATCAAATATAAACGAATAGTAGAAGAGGGTGAAAACATAAGTTTGCTCATTTTGCCTAGCTAACAACTCTCACAAAGAGAGTCGTTTTTATTTTTGTTGAGAACATTAATAAAGCCTTGAGAATGAAGAACACTAAGTGTAGAAACTTGGGGATATCTCAACCGTTGATGCCACACTTCTTGAGAAACAATTCGAAATCCAGTGGAGAAGTGTGCTTCAAGTGGCAGGGACACTACATATAAGTTACCCTTCCGTCGTCCGTTCAACAATGTGCGACTAGTCGTCCTTTCCTTAATAGAGAAACCAACACTGTAAAATTCACAATTGTAAGGATGATCAGTTGTAAATTGGGTAATTGATAAAAAAAAAAATCCAAATCCAGAACAAGTAAAATATCTTTTAATTTAGAGCATCCACAACCGATTCCCTATAAAATTCTCTAAATTTTAAGTAAATACATCGTTTCCTTAAATTTTATCCGAAATTTTACCTAACTTTAAATAACCTCCAACATCTCATCCCCTATTTTTTTTCCCTATTCTATTAAAATTACTTTTTCGTCTTATTTCTTTATTACTTTTTTCTCTCACTTCCATATTTTGTAAACACTTTATACAGTTTTTACCCAAATACAATAATACTTTTTAAATTAATACAGTATTAGGAATAATAATTTTTTCTTAAATATGTGCGATTTCCAACGCAATGATATTTTTTAATATATTTTTGTCCGTATATATAACGGTAATATTTTATTTATATTGTATAATGATAACAATTTTTGTCCTTCATCCAACGTTTCATTCTTTTCAGCCTTCCGCCAATGGTAACATTTGTTGTACTTCCTCCAATGGTAACATTTGTTGTCCTTTCTCTGACGGTAACATTTTGTTGATCATTTTTCCAACGGTAACATTTTGTTGGTCCTTTCCTCAATGGTAACATTTTTTCTCTTCTCTCCAGCGATAACTAAAGTAAGGCATGAATTTAATATTCATGTTAAATTGCATGAATTTAAGTAAGGCATAACTAAAGTAAGTCAAATCCATTCGCATTTAGTGTCGCAAACGTCCTTTTCTCTTATAATTTGGAGAAAAGTTTAGGATTTTCACCCCAGTACATCAATTGCAATTCACATAATAGGGTAATGAAACAACACAAAGCAATGAAACTGCACAGAGCAATGAAACAACATGGTCGTAGTGGAACATCGCAGAGCAATGAAACAACAAGATCGCAATGAAACAACACAGAGCAATGGAACAACTCAGACTAATGAAACTGCATAGAACAATGAAACATCATAGTCGTAATGGAACAACACAGACCAATGAAACAACACTAAGCAATGAAACAACAATGAGCAATTAAACATCACAGTGCAATGAAACTATAGGGCAATGAAACTACACAGAGTAATGAAACAACACATAGTAATAAAACAACACAGAGCAATGAAACAACATAGAGCAATGAAACTGCATAGAGCAATGAACTACACAGAGCAATGAAACAGCACAGAGCAATAAAACTGCACAGAGCAATGAAACAACATGGTCGCAATCCAACAGCACAAAGCAATGAAACAACATAGAGCAATGAAACAACACATACCAATCCAACATCACAGAGCAATTGAACAGCATAGATCGATCCAACAACATGCGAAAATATCTAGGGTTTTTTTTCATAATTTGCAATATATAGATCAGTGGAAAATAGCCCCCCAATCTAAGCATAGAAAATGGAAATCTTAGCACATGGAGGAAAACATTGCTCAGAAAAATCTAGGGTTTTTTCCCCCTAAATTGCAATTCACCAAACAGTGGAAAATAGTTCCAAATCTAAGCATTTTTCTTTTTAAAGAGCAAAGGTCACATGTCCACGAGTGACCCCCTCTCGATTTTATTAAAAAAACTCTCACTTATGGTGGAAGAATACCCTGAGAACTAATCAACACACCGAAGAAATTACAACTCAGATGCCAAAAACAAATTCCTTAACAACCAAAACCAATACATACGAGAAAAAAATTATAAACGTAAATAAGGAAGTTCCAAGCAATCCATGCGCAACAATCCTTTAAGCAACCCGCTTCCTATTTCTGCTCCAGTAAATGACCAACAATTATTATTGGCACCTTGCTTGGTAAGAAAATCCGCAACCATATTAGCTTCTTTGAAATTATGACAAATACTGCAATTCAAGGCATCAAACAACATTTTAACTTCTTCCCAAAATTCCCACAAATACCAAAGGTTACAACCTCCTGCCTTGATCCATCCCACAATGACTACTGAATCTGATTCCACCATAACATTTAAAAGTCCCATTTGTTGAGCCATGTGTAAACCATCCAGGAGAGCACGACCCTTAGCTATTGTATTCGAGGCCACTCCATAGTGTGTTGCAAAACCAGCCCCGCTAGCCATCTTGGGATTACCAAGAGAACTACCATCAATATTAAGTTTAACTCCACCCCTTCTTGGTTTCTTCCATGCAACAACCTTAGCAATTTTCTTCTGAACCGGAACAAGGGGATATTTAATTCCTTAAGAATTTCCTGATATTTATAAGTCATCTGAGTGAATTTCTGGTCTCTATAGAAAACATCTAACACAGCTGTCTTGACCCACCAAACTATCCCTCTCCAATCCGTATTTCTTCATTCCATCAGTGCAGCACACCGTGCTCTCCACAACGCCCAAGTGATAATAATAGGGAGAAGCCTACGGCACACACCTGTTTGTGAAGACAGACATCGAAGCACGTAACCACCATATATTTAAAATCCCCTTCCAAGTTCGGTTATGAGGTAGCCGAACGCCCATAATTGATTCTAGATTTTAGTTGCTAATAACTCCCCATCACCTAAAACATGATCAATTGTTTCTTGTTTTGGGGGGACACACAACAATTACACTTTGAGACCAAAGTAATCTCAAGTTTAGCAATTATATCATTCATGGATAAAGCATCTTTTCTTGCACGCCAACAAACGAAGGACATGTTTTTTGGGATATACTTATGCCATAGCCATTTGCGCCAAGGACAAAAATCCCCATGCGACCTGATAAGCTGCCAATAGGAGTTTGTCGAAAACACCTGATCCGAAGATGGTTGCCAAACCAGAATATCCTTGCCACTTCGTATCTTTCCCGGCCAAGCTATAATTTTTTCAACCAATTGCATAGGTAAAAGGGAAATTAATTTATTCATATCCCATCCAATCGGTGTTCGTAAATCAGCAACCTGCAATGTAGAGTGGCCACCACCTCCTGTGAATCAACAATGGCACCATCTCTCATCCAATTATCAAACCAGAAATTTGCCACCCCATTCCGAATCAAAGTCCGAGCGTTTTTAACCACTATAGGCATAACTGACATGATCTTTTTCCAAAATCGGGAACCAACAACGTGAGAAATAGCTGCAGGATACTCTCCTCTAACATATTTTGCCGTAAACAATTTGGCCCAAAAAGAACTATCGTCAAGTAGTTTCCAAGCGAATTTCATGAATAGTGATGTTTGCACTTTGGCAATATCTCTTATATCCAACCCGCCTTCCTCCACTGGTAAACAAATGTTCCTCCAAGCCACCCACTTCCTCTTCTTCCTTTCCTCCCAGAGCTCCAAAGGACGTTTGAGAAAATAGATGTTAAAGCTTTCAAAACCCCCTTCGGTAAATTCATAACTGATAAAATATGAATTGACATGCTAGATAAAACGAGTTTGATAAGGGTAATCTTACCACCAAAGGATAAAATTTTACTCTTCCACCCTGCCAATTTTTTTTGCACCTTCAACAACAATGGCTCAAAAAGCCGAATGGTGATTCTTCCCACATGTAGCAACACCCCTAAATACACACACGGCGATTTAGCTTCCACAAAACTAGTCAATCGAAGCACCTCTAATTTCCTAGCAAGCGGAAACGTAAAGGAGGAAAAAATAGAAAACTTCGCCGGACTCACCAACTGACCCAACATAGATTCATATGCATGTTTAGTCTTCATCAATTGAGACATAGATTTCTTTTCCCCATTAGAAAAGATAAGAATATTATCAGAATAAAACAAATGAGAAATCAACAAACCTCCATTTGAATTAAACCGTCTGACCTTTGCCTTTTGGAATTCATCTTTGAGCATGCGAGAAAGAAGTTCTTGAGATAAAATGAAAAGATAGAGCGATAGAGGGTCACCTTGGTGGATACCTCAAGAAGGCTTGAAGAAACCTTTCATAGAACGATTTAACACAATCGAGCACATTGGAGCTGAAATACAATTAAAAATCAAACCTTGTCACTGCTCCAAAAATCCCAACCTTTGCATAACTTCCAATAAAAATTTCCAGTTCACTTTATCATATGCTTTCGCCATATCAAATTTAATCATAATGTTCCCGCCCCTCATTTTCTTATTAATGCTTTGAACAAGCTCCTGAGCAATAGAAATGTTATAAAAAATACTACGACCCTTTAAAAATGTCAACTGGTCTTTAGAAATCAATTTCTCCATAATTGGCGAGAGCCTATACACCAACATCTTCGAGAGAATCTTATAGACTACTGAACAAAGACTTATTGGTCGGAATTGTGACAATGTACTAGGTTCTTCAACTTTCAGAAGTAACACAATATTAGTAGCCCCAAAGAAAGTAGGCAACGGCATTCCTTCAAAAAACTCCACAGCCAATCGTAATAAATCTTCTTTTACAATATCCCAAGCATGATGAAAAAAACTTGCCGAAAAACCATCGGGAATTGGGCTACTAGAATTGACCATAGTGCCTCTTTGACTTTCGAAAGAACTGGAACTCGACACAATGACAAATTATCTTCGGCAAAAATAACAGGGGTTAGAAGATTCATACCAACGTCCTCCATATTGTGAGACAACGTCGTAAGATGAGATTGGAAGAATTCAACAGCTTCGTTCAACACTGCATCACCCGAGTCAACCACCCTTCCATCCTCAAGTGAAGCATGAAAAACCGCCGTATTGGCATCACCTTCCAAAATCCAATTTATCTTGGATTTTTGACATCTCATAATCTCCTCTCTAACCATGTAATGCAGGTGTTTTTGCTTACACCGCAGCAACTCAACCTCCATCTCCTGGGAATATGCATGTAAAAGAGACTGTTCTCGAGTCAACAATTCTTCTTCAATCACCTTCAGCTCAGATTGTACCCTGCCAAAGACCTCCCAATTCCATTTTTTCAATACATGTTTTAACATTTTCAACTTCACGCTTACTTGAACAGGGCAACCTTGCACCTCCAGGGTCCAGCAGTCCCGAACTGCAGAAAGGAAGTCCTCATGATAGCACCACATCCATTGAAAACGGAGTGGCTTTGGACCACTCTGACCTTCTTGAAGGAACGTCGTGCTCATTGGACTATGATCAGAAGAAGTGTGAGATAAATACTCCATTCGGCCCTTCTATCTAGTCGAGCCCAAATTCGCCGACCCCCTAACCGCCCATTACTCCAAGAAAATTGGTTGCCAAAATATGTAATGTCTAGTAAACCACATTCTTGAATACAATTATTGAATTCCAAATAAGCACGAGAGGAACGGCAAATACCACCAATTTTTTCTCTTTCCTAACGGAGAATATTAAAGTCACCGCCGATAAACCAAGGCCAATCATCCTCATTAACTTCACTGAGATAGTGCCATAATATCCGACACTGTTGTTGAAAACAATTCACGTACACAAAAGTAGCCAAAACTCGACAATTACCCAAAGAAAACCAACTCGATAACGCTTGCTCCATTATCGAATGTAGCTGAAACTCAATCTCTTCTGCCTGAAATAGCCAAACTTTGCCTCCAATCTCAACCTTATGACAAAAATTAAGAAGATGTAACCACCGTGCCCAACATGAACACTTATTAACCGAGAGAAAAGGTTCTAACAATGCTACCACCGATAGACGATATTTATTAAGAATATGCCGTAAGCTAGCCTTCAACAAATGAACACCCTTATATTCCATATCAAAATCTTCATCAATTCAATAATGTTTATTCGACCGTGTTGTCCGTTCAAGAACAACCATAGGTTTCTTCTTTTTTCCACTCCTCAACTATTTATGCGGAACTTCAATTTCAGGCAGCCAATTCAGCAAGTTCTTCGTCCTCCTCCCTTTCTGATAAAAAACAACCTTGCAATCTCGACCCCACATACTCATCATCTTCTTCAACGCCCCCTTCCGAATGTCGACAAAGTTCATATTCCAATGCTTCATATTCCATTGGAGTTTAATGCTCAACTTGACAAGCCATACACTAGAGAAGTGGTAAGAACTGCTTTGTTTCAAATGGATCCATTTAAATGCCCTAGGCCTGATGGGTTTTCAACTTGCTTTTATCAAAGGTATTGACATATTATTGGTGATCAAATCAGCAAGGCAGTCTTTGAACTTCTTACAAAACAAAACTTGTAGGGGTCTATTAATGACAGTTACATTTGTTTGATTCCAAAGAAGAGCCATCCCACGAAGGTGACAGATTATAGGCCAATCAGTTTGTGCAATGTATTATATAAGATCTATTCCAAGGTACTTGCAAATAGGCTCATACCAATCATGCCCACATTATTAGTAAGTACCAAAGTGCCTTTTTTTCTTTTGGGTAGACTTATTTTAGATAACATTTTAGTTGCCTATGAAACCTTACATTCATTGTCTACGAAACTGTATGGAAGGGAAGAATATATGGCCATAAAGCTTGATATGAGTAAAGCATACGATCGAATGAAATTGCCTTTTGATATGAGCTTGTAGTCTTTCCATTAAATGCACCCATTGCTGACCTTAAAAGTGAAACTACTAAAGCTTTCCAAGAAGTGTATGGCATGTTTAGAAGGTTTTAGACTGAAAAACTACTGGAGTGTGGCTTCATAAAGGATTAAATTACTTAATTTTTGATTAGATTGAGTGCATCAATCTGAGTTCAAGGAAGATAGATTGCAAGGGGGAGAGAGAGAGAGTGAGAGAGAGGGATGTGTAATTGTCGGTGAGGGACAGGAACAATGACGTCAATGCTGGCCACAAACTGACGTTGGCTCTAACGAGCGACGTCAGCTGTTTGCTGGGGATAGGAAAAGCAGGAGCATGTGGTTTGGGGATGGGGAAGGTAGCCTTCTATGTGGAGAGATAGATTGCGAGGGAGAAAAAGATGTGTACTTGTTGGTGAGGGTCGGGAATGGTAAAGACAATGTTGGGGACGGGAACGACAGTGACGATGTCGAACACAAACAAATTTCCATGGAACATGGGTTGGGGACAGGGAAGGCTTTTACGCAGGGAGAAAATTGAACACAAGAAAAATGAAAGAAAAATTAATTTGCTGATGTTGGACAAATTCCTTAATTTGCTTCCACATCTCATTCCTCCTGGACTCAACCTTTCATGGCTTCCCTTCATCCTTGAGTTACAACTTCTTTCCACTGGCTTCACCATATGCTTCAACTACTTTCCATGAAACAGCCAAATATTACTCCCTAAGTCGCTTCCTCGCACCTTACCATCAATCATTAAAAACTATGTCATGCCTCCTCCAGTTGGATTTCAGTTTGGCAACCACTCCCAAATCAATAGAAAGTAACCCTATTTCCCTAATCAAAACATACATCATGCTTCCTCCATGTAGGTTTGAAATTAGAAACATCACTCAACTTACTCAAATCAGAAAACAAGCCTCATGAATTTCTAACAAAAACTAGTGGAAACTAGACTAAGATTTTTAAACATTAAAAGGTGATATATTGCACATTATTATACATTTGTCTCTTTATGGTTATAGTTGTCTCATAAAAACTAATGGTGTTACCTCTCTCTTTTCTCATTAGGTATGAAACAACAACCATCCATGAAATCAATTAAATGTTTCTTTGAGGACTGATGTAACTTGTTGACCATTTCCGTGGATCTTATTGGACTAGAATCGTATGTGGAGGAAATCATGAACATACTTGGTATAGGGCTGGATGATGTTCACTTTACAGGGATTCATAGGGGAATGGATAAGACAATTTTGAAAAAAGGTCATTTATGATAGAGTATCTTACCAATTTGAAGCTAGCAGCTTTATTGCCTATTTTAGAAAAGATACTAGAAATAATTTCTTTACAAAAACAACTTCTTTCTAAGATCTTCATGGAAAGAGAAACAAATACATGGGATGATCATGATGGAATGAATATGATACGAAATAGACTACATTATAAAAAGAGTTTTAGTTCCTTGATGACGTGGATAAGAAAAACATTGGCAGCATTAGTAGGGAGCCATGATTGGTCTGGTCTAAGGGGTAGAATCTTCTTAACAAGTAGAGATATTCATTTGTTGAAAATATATGGAGTGAATGATATCTATAAGGTTAAGAAGTTGAGTAATGATGAAACATTGCAGCTCTTTAGTTTGTCAGCTTTCAAAACACCTCGTTCTGAAGAAACTTTTGTTGAAAAGACGCAGGGCTGGTTCTAGTCTCCACCACGGGGAGACAATACGGACTCTGGCTTGACCCGTCTCCTTGGTCTGCTTACGAGGAAGGTAAGTCTTCACATTCGAGTAGTTGAGGACTACTAGCACTCCATTGGGGAGGGGTCAGAATGCCTCATGCCAAACTACCCCTTTGCCCCCTAAGGAGGTAATTCCAACAGCGATATGGCTGGCCGCTCCTTCGCCGCGATAGGAGTCGGGATAAGTATTAGGGTTGCCTCGGGGCTGGAACCGATCTACCGGGGAGGTAGGTTGTTCAGGCAATCTACTAATAAACCCGCTCCTGCCCATTGACAATGTAGGGAAGGGTAAGTTTTGGGTCAGGTTGACACTGAACTCACTCTTTGTTGTAGTGGAGGTCAAGGTAAGTTATTCGGGTAGCTATGGAGCTGGTCTAGCTCTCTGCCTTGGGGAGACAAGGCAGCCTCTGGCTTGACCTGTTTCCTTGGTCCGTGGAGAGGTAGGTTGTTTAGGTAGTCTGCTACTAAACTCGCTCCTACCTGTTGAGGCCTACGAGGAAGGTAAGTCTTTCCCTTCAGGTAGTTGAGGACTGATCTACACTCCACTGTGGGTGGGATAAAGCAGCCTTAGGCATTACACCCAACCCTTTGGTTCCTCGCGAGGGAGGTAATTCGGATAGCGATGTGGCTAGTCAGCTCCTTCACCATGATGGAGGTCAGGGTAACTTTTAAGGCTGTTGGGGGGGCTGGTCTCGCTCTATTGGACTAAGAGGTTGAGCCTCTTGCTAACCTATCATCCTTAGTGGGGAGGTAGACTATTTGGGAAGTTTGGGACTGAACCCGCTCTCGCCCGTTGACATTGCAGGAAAGGCTAAGTTTGAGTCAGGTTGGCGCTTATCCCACACTTCATCATGGCGGAAGTCGGGATAAGTTTTTCGAGTAGCCTCGAGGCAGGATCCGCTCTCCGTCGTGGGAGGGACAAGGTGGCCTTAGGCTCAACCTGCCCTTTTGGCCCTGTCAGAGATACGTTGTTTGGGCAATCAGTAATTGGATACGCTCCAGCTTGTTGATGCTCACGAGGAAGAAGGTAAGTTTTTTATCTTTAGGTGGCCGAGGGCCGGCCTGCACTCTTCCGCAAGAGGGATAAAGCGGCCTCTGGCGTGACTCGTCCCTTTGGTGTCCCACGGGTAGGTAAATGGTCGATGATGATTTTTTCATGTAGATTACATTGATTGAGAGTTTGTTATGTCCCTAAAACTTGACATCGAAACACAATGCTTCTTTTTTTAGGATCTATAGTGTATGCCCGAAAACATGAATTTACAATAATTAAGCTAGCTTAGCAATGAATTTTCGTAGATTTTATTGTGTTTTAAGCTGCTAGCTTCAAATGGGTAAGATACTCTATCATAAATGAATTTTTTCAAAATTGTCTTATGGACTCCACCCATGCCATGAATCCCTATAAAGCAAACATTCACAATTACCCTCTTCATGGGAGAACCTTCTGTAAATTGAAATCAATGGGATTTAACAAGAAGGAATTATCCACTAGAGTATAAATAGATAGTAGCACGGGTTCCTCTACTCAATCATACCCAATTATAAGATATGCGTGCTATGCTTTATACATTCTTTAAAAGGTAATGATACACCTATTAATTGGTCACTCTTTGATAATTATTTTATCACTTATTTTATAATTAATTGGTCATGTCACTTCATTAAAAAAATCAGAATTTGCAAAGCTGTCATTCATTTTATATAAAATTGTAGGGGTGCTCCCGCAGGGCAACACCTCCCAGATAGGCAGTCAGGGGCCCCGCCTTTGAATGGGCCGGGGGGAGAGCTGGGCCCTCGGGCCTCGTGGATAAGTGCTCCTGTCCGGATGAAAGGCAATTCGGCCCCCCAAGTCGTCTACCCACCCATGGGCCCAATTGCCGAGAACTTGTTTTCATTTTAATTTTGGCCCAAAATCTGTTTTTACTTAAATTGAATCTAAATGTATAACATCTAAAATTAAACTTTATCTCTAAATATAAATAAAACAAATAAAGTTGCTAGCTAATAATTCTGACATGTTATAAGTAGTATAAACTATTACAACACATTAATCTAAAAATATTACAAATTAATATAAAAATATTGCACATTGTCAAATAGCTTGAATGAGTAACAATGTTATAATAATTTAAATACATTAAAAAAAGGAAATAAAGGTAACAAAATTTAGCAAGCATTTCCCAACTTCAAGTGACATCATAAACCAAAGAAAAGTAAAAAAGTAAAAAAATAATAACATATGTATAAATTGAAAATAACGTCAATTAAGAAAAAATAATAAGTCTCAAAAAGAAAAGAACCTAAATTAGGAAAAAATAATAATATTATTAACATATGTACAAACTAAAAATAATTAATTAACAAAGTTAACAAATCAATGGTGGTGTATCAAAGTCAAATTGTGGTCGATGTAGACTGAGATAGAGCATTTTTTCCGAAGTTATCCTTACAACAATTGGATTTCAAATTAAGTTTGTCAAATAAATTAAACACAACCTATTATAAGTAAAAGCAAAATAATGAATTAAGAGTGATTATCGCTTCTAGAGTGATCAACATCCTCCTCGTCATAGCACTGTGCAAAGTCTACCACCTCATGAAATTGAATTCGCTTCTCGTTGATTCAATTTTAAGTACAAATCAAAACCTCCACAGTCTTAGGAGACAATGAACTTCAAAATGAATCTGATATGCATCCTTTGGTGCTAAATGTGGCTATTGTACAAATATGGATGACAAAAATACTATAAGTTATCTCTCCAAGGATTGGATACTTGACATCATTTATCTTCCACCAAACTAAGATATCAAATTAAACTATCAACAAGTCTCTTTACAAGTCCGATTAGCTGTCTAAATTCTTCCGAAGCTTGTGGATATTGCCAAACCTCATACTCCACTAATACTTTTTTGGCCTATTGGCTTCGAGACGAGGCTATGCGGTGGATGGTGGGACCTTTATATTAACCCATTTGAATGTGGCAAACTCATTAACCTATTAAGAGTGTCTTTAACCCTTGGCACAAGTTGATCCGCCCATCATTTCCTTCTTGTGCTTTCGATGCCATACACAATTCCATCAATTTTTTTTTTTAATCATGGGTCAAGAACAATAGCCGCATATACCAAAATGTTGATCTTGCTCAAATCTATCTCCCCAATATTTTGTATACTCGAGCCTCATGCTCAATGTCATAATTTGTAAAGTAGGATCAATACTTTCACACATTTAATCTAATTGCTCTTTCACCTAATAAACTTTTTGTAAGTATTCATTGGATGTTATATAAAAATACCCAGAAATGGTGCATGTCACATTATTAAAAAGCCTAAGATATTCTACAAAATTGTTGTGCTGCCCTGATCTCCCTTTGTCCTCATCAAAGTGGCAGACGTATTGCATATCCTCCTTATTGCATGAAATATATTTTTATATTGCTCAGTCGTCTCTAATATAGAGAATGTTGAGTTTCGTCTTATAGGTATTGGGGAGGTAGAATTAGTGCTAGTATTTAGACTTGATGCACAATCACCACTATCCATAGTTTCGACAAACCATAGAACACCTGGCATGATGCAAAACTCACACAAAAATCAAAATCATACAAAAATCACACAAAATGTTTTGAAACCCCCAAGTGAAATCCCAAAACAGTATAGAGTTTCAATTTTGAAACCCTAAAATAAATTAGGTTAGGGGTTTCATAATGAACTTCTAACCTAATTTAGGGTTTCAATCCAAAACCTTAACATAAATTAGGGTTTCAGATTGAAATCCTAAACTAATGAGACGCTTATGCCTATTCATGCATAGTTCATTTTCTAAAAGTTAAGACCGATGAAAAATAACAATTTCAACCACAATTCCTAAACAATATTTCTACAAAGTTATCAATTTGATCGTGCTATATATAAGACGTGCTAGGCGGTGGAAACCCACCAAACCAAGACCAAACTTAGGCCTAATTTGGTTATCGACATATCTTAGCTAATCATTATAATTTTTTTAAACTGATCCTACATAAATTATAATAAATAATTAAACATTTTCAAATTAAAAAAAAAAATAATATTATAATAAAATTTTATTCAATTTTTAATTTTTATCACATTTCATCTCATCTGTATAACTAAATGAGGAATTTGTTTTTTTTTTGAAATTCCAAACGAGGTGTTAGAGTTTGCAGTCAAAGTCCAATGATCTCAAACTTTCTTCGGTCATTTTTTTCTCCTTATCTGATACTAAAATTAACTACATTGACAAAAAAAATTCCGGAATATATATATATATATATATATATATATATATAAAATTTCAAATTGGTCTCGTTCTTTTGACGTACGTGGTTGTCACATGTTGCGTAAAAAGCAACGAAATGATTACAATTAGAATTCACGCTGGTCATTTAAAGAACAAAAGATTATACCTAATCAGCATGCCAATGTGAAAAGTTAAAAAGTAAAATTAATATAAAAAGCCAAAACTTAGAAACTT
The DNA here is from genome assembly GCF_001411555.2 of Juglans regia. Taxonomy (NCBI): domain Eukaryota; kingdom Viridiplantae; phylum Streptophyta; class Magnoliopsida; order Fagales; family Juglandaceae; genus Juglans; species Juglans regia. Next base: position 8,198,069 of record NC_049911.1, on the reverse strand, counting down.
ATTTTAAAATTTAAAAATATCAGAAGAATTTATTTAAATAAATCGTGAAAGGTTTATCGTGGCTCGGTGAAAGAATATCAAATTGGTTGACAATGTATCGTCTTGTTGTATCAGAACTAATCACGTAATATGTATCGTTAAAATACATAGTTTGCATTTTAAGAGAAACTAAAATGCCTAATCAACATGCCATCATGTTAAAAATTCTAAAAAAATAATCAAACTAAAGGTGAAAAGAAAGACTTGCGATCATGCCGTCATTGCCGTGGAAGACGTGATTGGCAGTGGAAGACCCGCGGCCAAGACCATTAATGTAATTTTCTTAACATAATGATCAACTGGAAGGCATGACTGGCACTTAAACCCGTCCATTCACCAAGACCAAGGTTCATCGATTGTCAGATTCTCTTTCAAATTTTTTTGGGTCTCTTTTTCTTCTAATTAATTCGTTGAAATTAAGATCACCACGCAACATAAAGATCCTGTTCATATACATTTATACATACATATATATAGGACGTTCACTACAACACAATTACTTTTTAGTGACGGTTGGAAAATTGTGTCAGTCCCTAAACCGTCACTAAAAAGCATTTTTTATGACAGTTTCTGGAAACCGTCACTAAAGATAGATGAGATTTTTTTTACGTTCCAACGTATGGGAAATATACGTTCAAATGTCACATATACATTCGAACGTTATGTCTGTTTACGTTCGAACGTAGAATATTTTGGCGCAACCGTTCGAACGTTATTAATTAACGTTCAAACGTAAAATGTTTGCACCAATGTTCGAAAGTTAAGTAATGACGTTCGAACGTTCATTGTAAATTTAAATTAAATGACTTTAATTTAAAAATTATGTGGTTTTTATAGTGCATAATTTGTGAACAAGTCTAAAAAATTGAATTGTATATATTTTTATATACACAATTTGTAATATATAAATATATATTTATATTTATATATATTTGAAATGCAGTGATTTAGTATTAAAATTGGAAAATATAACATCAAAGAAGATTAAAAATTGAAATTAAAAAACGATAGAAATATTCAATAATATTTTTCTTTACAAATATTAAAAATAAAATACAAAATTTGATAGAATGTAGTAAACAACAGTCAGATGATAACTTTATCCGCAAAAGTCAAACTCCGTACCTCCTCAGTCAAGGTATCAACCTTGTCGTTGAGGATAGTTACACGACGGGTGAGTTCAGCAACAGACGCCGATATAGCCTCGAGCGATCGATCGATCTTATGATCGATATGTGCAGTTAGCTATGAGATGACCGCATCAACCCAAGCAGGTCGCACATTTCCTGCAGATGTACTCGGCGTATGCTGACTATTACTCTCGACATGACCTGGCTTAGGCTGCGTCGGAGGAACTAGATCCTTTACAGGGGGTGGCTGACGTCCCCTCGTCTGTCCAATGCTACGTCGATGCGTGGTCATCTCGAGGGGGCTCATCTGATTTTTCACCCACTCCTCTGGCTGGGTCGGCACTCCCCGTGCAAGTAATAGTCGACTGATTAGGACACCGTATGGGAGATTATCCGTGGAGACGATACTCACCTCGTAACGGATGCTCTCAAAGATGTGCAGAGGCAAATCTATAGGATCTCCACGTGCCACTCATATAACAAATTGTGCCTGAAGCCGACTAAATGTGATTTTATGTGCCACGGGATCGACATTTGTTGCAACAATAACGTGCAACATGCGGAAGAAATGCAGCAGATGGTTCTGGTTGAAGGCGTTCTTCCGCTCGATCTGCATGCGGTCCCTCCCGGTGAGGATGTAGAAATCCTCGTCTCGATCATCATCCTGAGCCTCGACGCCAATATCCTCAGCCTCTGATTGGCCTGCATCTCTGGCTGATGCTAGCTCAAATGGGCAGCCAGTAGATGATGTAGAAGTGCCTACATCCTCACGGGGTGTTGAGTGTGCAAATGTCTCAACTCCTCGATGAATCCCGAGGTACTGCTGATGACATCTGGTGATATCTCAATGGAAACACCGCGTACAGTCACGGTGTGAGAGGATGCATCTTGAGGCATGTCACACATCCCCATATAGAATTCCTGAAGGTATACCCCTCAATGTGCAGATATTTCCCTAGCCTCTTCTGAGGAAAACATCTCTCAGGTTCGTCTGCTGCCAACAGAGTTCGTCGAACTCATTAATCAGGACCTCTCGCTCTACCATAACAGTACGAGCTCTGATACGAGCAGTGTCCGACGTGACTCCTTCCCTCCCTCGTTTCCTAAAAATAGAAAAGGAAAAAAAATTATTTACATTAATGCATTTTTTTGTGTTAATTTTAAGCTGCTCTGCATTAACGTTCGAACATAGCAAAATAAACGTTTGAACGCTATAGATAAAACGTTCGAACGTTTATTTATACGTTCTCACGTAAAATAATGTAAATAAATTTACGTTCGAACGTAAAATATATATGTTCGAACGTAAAACATATACGTTCGAATGTAAAACATAGATGTTCGAACATAAGCAGTAAATAAATATTGGCTGACATACGTTTGGACGTTTATGTTATACATTCGAACGTATTTGTTTTACGTGTGAATGTAAATATGAATGTCCGAACGTCAATACTGCATGAATAAAGTAGAAAATCTCTACGTTCGGACGTTATAATTAAATGTCCGACCGTATGTGATTTATGTGCGAAAGTAAAATACTCACGTTCGAGCGTATGTCGTTTTATAATATTTAAAAAGTAGTACGTCCGGACATATACATTAAATGTTTAGACGTAAAATTGATGAAAATGACGTCCGAATGTAAGACAATGAACGTTAGAACGTAGAAGCTGTAACGGCTATGTAATTTAAACGTCGTATGTTCGAACGTCTTGGTGAAACGTTTGAACGTTACGACGCAAAATGGCTGAGTCGACTCAGCCATTATTGAAATCTCGAAAATTTCTCTACATGGTTCTAAATGCCGAAATGTCACTGTAGAAATGAAGTATACACTTCAAGAAACATTTCTACGGTAAGTATTCGGCCAATGGCTGGCCGTGGTGGCCGGAAAATAGAGTTGAAAATTCGGCCACCACTTATCCAGTTTTAAAGAAAACTCACTCCAAATCTCAATAAAATACATGTTATTTGAATAAAAGATGAATGCCTACCTTTTAGTGACGATTGTGGCGGAGTTGACGGCGGCGGTGACGGAGGCGTGGCGTCGTGCAACGGAGTAGACGATGGATACGTTTTGGAAATGTCGTTTCGACGTTCAGTTTTGGCCTTATATACACAGAACGTTCGAATTTAATTATTATTACGTTCGAACGTTTGTCAATTTAATTTCTAAAATATTATCTATAATATATTATATTACAAATGTTTATGTTATATATTAGGATGTTATATAATATTATTGACAATTAGATTAATTGGTTTTTTTGAATTTGTGAGTGCTTGTTATATTTTTAAAGTTTAGCAATATGTTTATACATGTTATTGTGATTTTATTCTTACTCTTGAAATAATTGTGATTATTGTTTTTGAATTTTGTGAATAGTTTGTGAGTTTATGGTGTTCATTGATGAATTAATATGTGTATAAATATTGTTGTGAGAATATTGTGAATATTCTGTGATATGGATTTAAAATATTGTGATTATTATTTTTGAATATTTTTTGAATATGTTTAACAAGAAAATTATAAGTTTATGATCTTAATTTTAAGTAAAGATTAAAAACATTTAATATACAGATAATATGAAGTTTAATATATAACATGAGTAAGTATATATAATATATTGATACTAATTTAGTTAGAATATGATTATTATTCAAATTATAAGTATAATATAAGTTATGTCTTAAAAAAAATAAAAAATATAGGACCGACTAGCTAGCTAGCTTGGTGATCACGATGTAGTTGCGTACCTTCATTTGTTGTGTTTGTGGCTATGAAGTGGTCCGTACGTATCTTCAGATATCAAAATAGGTGTCCAAAATACACATTCTGATTGTCTATATATATATACAATGTAGTATATAGTTATAGATATATAAAATGTAGTATATATATTATATTATAAGTTAGTATATAATAAAGAATTTAATAAGTAACAATTTAATATATATTATTGATTTAGTTATAGACCCGTTTGGGCATGTTATTTTATGCTTACAATTGAAATATTGTGATTATTGCTTGTATAGTTTGTAAATAGTTTGAGAGTTATTGTGAATATGTTGTGATATGGATTTGAAATATTGTGATAATAATATTTGAAATTAAGCAATAACAAATCAAAGTAACTCTTTAAGAATTATAATAATTAAAATTATATTATAACCTTTGAAATTTAAGTATAATAATTAAAATTCAACTTTAAGAATAGTAATAATTAAATATTGATAATAATATTTGAAATTAAGTAATAACAAATAAAAGTAACTCTTTAAGAATTATAATATTTAAAATTATATTATAACCTTTGAGCATAAGTATGATAATTAAAATTCAACTTTATGAATAGTAATAATTAAAATGTGATAATAATATTTGAAATTAAGTATAACAATTAAAATAACTCTTTACGAGTTATAATAATTAAAATTATAGTATAACTTTCAAAATTAAGTATAACAATTCAAATTATACTTTAAGAATAATGATCTTGTACACAACGAGGAAATATGATCTTGAAGAAATGTTGGAATTTCAATTTAATTGCTTGACTGTCGTAGTCTCTTTGGCCTTGAGAGTTTTCAGGGTCGGACAGTTTGTGATGTTTAAGTAATTAGACTAAAATTTAAACATTTCTTCAAGATCATTCTTCCTCGTTGTGTACAAGACACGAAACTTAAGGTCACATAATCTTCCATCTCTCTTTTGTTTAACAATATAACACTACTTGAAGGTGATATTGTTAATTTAAACACCATGGAGATATTGTTTGTATGATTTTTTGATAGATGCGTGTGACATTACATAAATACCCTTAGACCCGTTTGGGAATCAGTGTACATTTATGTGTCCACTGATTCCTGAATTGTCCAGTGTGGACAGTTTGGGATTATATTATCTGTATTGCACATTTTTGTTACTCGCTACTTTCCATGTTTAATATGAAGTTTCGATGTCTTCCTCTACTGTTCTTCGGATATACTGTTCGTAGGGTCACAGTCCCGATATTTGAACATATATACTTGGAGAACTATGGGGAGGTGCTGCCGAAATTTCTAGTAACGTGGAAAGTAGTAGAGTGACGAGATTTGTGCAATATGGAGAATATAATCTAGAATGGGATAGGACCAACTACCTTATCAAAAAAACAATGAGAATTGGAGCATGACATGCATTTGAATTTTCAATGTACATGTTATTAATATATAGATGTTTTTAGAAATGGACAAAAATTGGATGCGTCTGGGCGATAGACTTGGAAATGATTACGTACCCTATGCACGTGGAGTAAGAACCTTCATTGATTTTGCACGGGCCTCTGCTGATAGTCGTGGTTACATTAAGTGTCCATGTCGAGGGTGTAAAAATTTGTGTGTGATAGGATTGGATGAAGTAGAAAGTCATATATTTGTGAACGGTATGGATTTGGGGTATACGCGGTGGGTACTGCATGGTGAGCCGTATGAAGGGTCAGCAGATGTATTGGTCAATCATCACAATTATTTGCGGCACATGGATGATGATTATGAGCAGGATGAGATGGAGGAGATGTTGGGTGACATTGGAGCTGGGATGTTTATGGATGAGGTTAACGACAATGCCTCAAGTGGTGGAGGGACTGATTGTGAAAATTTTCCTTCAATGTGGGAAGATGCAAAGCCCGAGCTTTACCCAAGTTGTACAAAACATTCCAAAATGTCATTTATTGTGCGGTTGCTTCACATTAAGTCATTGTGTGGGATGTCGACGAAAGCAATAAACATGGTATTGGACTTATTTAAGGAGGTACTTCCCAAATGGTCTGCATTGCCTAAGAACTTTTATGAAGCGAAACGGTTGAAAAGGAGATTAGGATTTGAGTACAAGTCCATACATGCATGCAAGAATGATTGTGTATTGTTCTGGAAGGAGAATGAGGAGAAACAAGCATGTCCTATATGCGGAGAGTCCAGGTGGAAGGGTAAGACAAACGTGCCGGTTAAGGTGTTGCGGTATTTTTCCTTGAAACCTAGGTTGCAAAGACTATATATGTGTAAGAAAATAGCTCATGATATGAGGTGGCACGAGGAGAAAAGAGTTAAGAATGACGCATATATGAGGCATCCAGCTAATTCACTTGCGTGGCAGTATTTCGATAATCAATATCCAGAGTTCGGGATAGAAGCTCGGAACGTGCACCTGGGACTCACAACCGATGGATTCAACCCTTTTGGGAATATGAGTACAAGTTATAGCACTTGGCCCGTGGTATTGATTCCGTACAATCTTCCACCATAGAGGTGCATGAAGGTGCCAAACTTTTTGTTAACTTTACTCATCCCTAGCCCTAGATCACCTAGAAATGATATTGACGTATTCATGCAGCCGTTGATTGAAGAGTTGAAAGAGTTATGGGAAATAGGCGTTAGAACTTATGATGCATCTAAGTCGACATCTTTTCAGATGCATGCTGCGGTCATGTGGACCACAAATGATTTTCTGGCATATGGGAATCTTTTTGGCTGGAGTACGAAAGGGAAGTTAGCGTGTCCGACGTGTAATAAAGAAACTGCTAGTGAGTGGTTAAAATATTCTCAGAAGTTGTGTTTCATGGGTCATCGACGTTATTTACCAGCAAATCATGCATGGAGAAGAGAATGTGCCAAGTTTGATGGGAGAGTAGAGGATAAGATTGCACCAAAAGAGTTGTCTGGAGAAGAGATAGTGGAACAACTGCAACATGTTAGAGCGAACAATTTTGGCAAAGGTCGGGGAAAGAACAAGAGAAAATGAGGTGCAACAGAATTGAATTGGAAAAAGCGTTGTATTTTTTTTTACTTGCCGTATTGGTCGTCATGCAAGTTGCGACATAGTTTGGATGTAATGCATATGGAGAAGAATATTTGTGATAATATACTGGGTACATTGATGAGTATTAACAAAAATACGAAAGGCACGATCAAGACGAGGAAAGATCTTGAGAGAATGGGAATTAAACATAATCTGCATTTGCGGGTGGAAGGCAATAGGGTGGTCATGCCGCATGCATGTTTTACGATGACGAGGGAGGAAAGGATGGATTTCTGCAAATGGCTGCAAGGTGTGAAGTTGCCAGATGGTTTTACTTCAAATATTGGTAGATGCGTGAGTCCTGATGATTGGAAAATCAATAGATTGAAAAGTCATGATTGTCACGTATTTTTGCAGAAGTTATTACCTGTGGGAATTTGTGGGAAGCTGACATCTAATGTACATGTCGCCATATCTGAACTCTGTATGTTTTTCAAGGATTTGTGCGCTCGGGTAGTAAATCAAGATGTGTTATCGAAATTGGAAGAAGACATTGCTACTATACTATGTAAATTCGAGCAGATCTTTCCACCATCATTTTTTGTCATGGTCCATTTAGCAATACATTTACCGCGAGAGGTACTTCTGGGTGGACCGGTGCAGTTCCGTTGGATGTATTCAGTTGAAAGATATTTGGGTCGACTGAAGCGCACTGTTAGGAATAAAGCCAAAGCTGAGGGTTCAATAGCAGAGGCCTATATACACGATGAATGGTTAACATTTTGCTCTCTATATCTTTGTGGTGTTGAGACACGATTTAATTGTCAAGAGCGAAATACTGATCTTGCTGCTCCGCCTCCTCGTGAGCTATCAGTGTTTTCCCAGAATGTACGACCCTTGGGTGCACAAACAGGTTACGATTTAATTGATAGAGAGTTGGGTAAAGTTCGGTGGTTTGTGCTAAATAATTGCCGAGAGATTGATGATTATCTTAGGTATGTCATTTCATTGCTTTGAATAATTATAGTTTTCTTAAAATTAATTATAATTGTTGTGCTCAGAACATACTTCTTTTGCAACATGTTATAACAGTGACCACAAAGACAAACTTAGGACGGAAGGCGTAGAAAATATAGAAGCAAGACACGAGGAAGAATTTCCCGGATGGTTTGAAGAACGTGTATGAACTAAAATTATATATATGTTATATTGTGAAATTTTTAACTCTGGATAATGAAATAATAAATATATACTATTTGAATTGTTAGATTTTGGAACAACGTGCTCGTGATCCCGGATCAATTTCTTCTGAATTGTATGCATTGGCACGTGGTCCCTCAAATAGAGCACTTCGATACACTGCATTCACGGTTCAAGGTTATAGATTCCATACTTTAGACCGTGAACATAATAGAAAGACTCAAAACTGTGGTGTGTTGGTCGAAGGGAGTCATGGAACAAATTATATTGACTATTATGGTGTCATACGTGATATTATTGGATTGAAATATCTGGGTGGGTCTGTAACATATGTCTTTAAATGTGATTAGGGATAATCACTTTACGAGTGTCAATATTGCATCTAAATGGTACGAAGATGATCCATTCATATTGGCTTGTCAAGCTACCCAAGTCTATTACTTGATTGATCCAATGAAAAGTGTTGATAAAGATAGTGGAGAGATAACTTGGCGAGTCGTACAAAAATTTGTTCCTCGAAATATATATGAAGCAGGAACGAGTGCAGATTACGAGAATAGTGGAGATGAAGATGACACTCCGATTGTTGAGGCATACCAGGAAGATGGAGAGAGTATTAACTTGTTTGTTGACCTCGGTGCACTTGAGTTGCTCCCCTTGTGTAGAGATGATGTCCCACCCGTCCATCTCGACCTGTCTTTATTAAATGTTTATTCAATTCAAGTAAGTGAGGAGGAAGAAGAAGAAGACGAGTCAGAAGATGAAGACGATTTAGAGTCCGGGCAGGAGGTGGATAAGGACGATGAAGAAGAGGTGCATGATGATGATGAAGATGTTATTGATGGAGATTCTGAAACAAGCATGGAAAATTCATCTGAAGATGAAGAATAAAAGTACTAAATATTTTATTCATATAGGTGACTATAAAATATCTTGAATTTTCATAATTTCTTCTAATTAATTTTCTTTGATATAATTAATTATTTTTAAGAATGCCGCCAAAACGACAACGAAAAAATGTGCTTCCGCCAAGTCCAAGTCCTGAATCTATTGAGGACTCCCCACTCAAGGTCCATTCCTGAAGATCAAGCTAACACAGAAGAGAACAACAGCCAGTTGACACCTACCAGTAAGGAAATATTGTCGTTGATAATTATATATATAGTTAATACTTTTGTCTTAATAACTATATAATTATAATTATAGTATATCTATTATCATGTAGTTGATGCATCTGCATATCGTGATTATGGCTATACACGTGGAATCTCTCTTGAAAAAAATAGAAGGTACGGAAAATTGAAGATCACAATTCCTGATAATTCCACTAGAGAAGTGGATGATAGTGCAAAAGCGCTTTCCTCCTATATTGGCACAGTAGTTCGAGCTTATGCTCCATTTTATGTGCGCTCATGACGAGATGTTTCAAATGAGATTAAAGAGCACATTTGAAGTCGTGTGCTGGTTAGTTTACTTTTCAGTACATTTTTTTCATCTTGATTAATATATTATATTTTTGACCTGATTCCCTTGTTAGGATGAATTCGACCTCGACTTTGGCCGTAGCGAGGATTTGAGAACCGTGAATGAGTTGATGGCTACACTATTTCGACGTCACAAAGGACGATGTCATGACCACTTCAAGAAGTTTGAGACGTTAGAAGAGGCTGCGCAGTCTCCTTTTTAGTAGATGAAGTTAGATGATTGGAGAAAGTGTTGGGATCTTTTCGCATCTCCAGATTATCAAGTATTTTACATTTATATCTTTTAATTATTTACATTCATATTCATTCTATATATTATATGTATACATATTACAATTAACATTTTTAATATATTTTGTAGCACTTGAGTTCTACAAATGCATAGAATAGATCCGCTCTGACTGTCCACCATCGTGCCGGTTCAAGGTCATTCCACCGTCTTGCTGAAAAAATGCTAATTAAAAAATTATAGAATTAATTTATTTTCCTGATATTCTTTCTGATAAGTACTAACATTATCTTTTTAAAATTATTAATGTCTCTTTCCTATAAACGTGATGATCCTGAAAACTTTTCCCTCATTCATGTCTATGCTGCTGCTTACACTAATGAGCATAGTGAGTGGATGGATCCTGTAGCTGCATATAATTATGTAAGCAATGTTAATTTTGTTAAATAAATTATTTATATGGCATTTGAATAGTTTATTTCTTATTTCTATTTCTTTTAATACGTTACTAATTATTTACGATCATTACCTTTTAAATTGCATGGAAAAATGATGGAGATGCAGTCGGCTTCTAAGGAATCCTCTCCTAGTGACATAAACATATTCACGCAAGTGCTCGGGCCGCAGTCTAGTATGGCAAGAGGTTTGGGATGATCCATCAAGCATAGATGTTCATCCTCCACAACCTAATTGGCTTCACAAATTAATAATCTTACAACAGATTTAGAAGCTGCACGGCGTGAGAATGAGTATATGAGGTCGAGACAGCAAAAGTTAGAGTCTCTCTTAGAAAGACAGTCTCATTTAGAGCAGCGTTTGCAGGACCAACAGAGAGACCAGGAGGAAAGAATACGCAGTGAAGTGCAAGAGCAAGTGCAACGGGAGATGATGGTGCAAATGGAGCCTGTTATGTCGTTGCAACAGAATCGCAGTGGGTGAGGGAAAAAGAAGAAATAAATTTTATCAGTATTTCTGGCTAGTTTTAATATCTAATTTTGTGCTTTTATAAGACATTATTACTTGTTAATTGATGGTATATAATATGATACAATTGGTATTATGTTTTTAAATTTTATGAAATTAGTATTTCTGATCTGTACGTTCGAATGTAAATAAAAATCATTCAAACGTTGGTTCACATTCTAACAAACGTTCGAACATAAATACAATTGGATCGTTCGAACGTCAAACTCTACGTTCGAACGTCCTCATGCTAAAACGAACAAACCATTCGAACGATAAAGCGATTAACGTTTGAACAAAGAACTTGCATTCGAATGCTCCTTCGTTTACATTCGAAATAATGTCTAAACTTTAAACGCGTTACGTTTGAACATTTACGTTTACGTTCGAACAAATATTCGAACATTTATCATAATTAACGTTCGGACGCATTAACATTTGAACGTAAATATGATATGTTCGAACGATAATCAACGATCATCAAATTCTCTCATTCGAATTCCAATCGGTCGGGTTAACGTCCGAACGTTTAATTTTACGTCCGAACGTGATTTTCTGTGACAGTTCTCAACCATCACAAAAAATGGAACGTTTGAACGTTGTACCAAACAGAACACTTCCAAACGTCACTAAAAATATTTTTTGTGACGGTTGAACAGTAAACTGTCACCAAATGTTTTCTGTGACGCACTTTAGGTGACGGTCGTGGTGACGGTTTCAAATCGTCACCAAATATGTTTAGTGACGGTTTCCCATTTTTTTGTGACAGTTTTCTCTGTCACAAAAGACACATTCTGTTGTAGTGGTTGCTACGTCCACAGAGGATTTCCTCTACCGATCACTCACAATCTTTTTTTTATTTTCTTTACTTTTTCTTTCAGTATTTTTTTAAAATTATTTAATTATTTTTTAAAAATTAAAAAAAATTAGATAGAGAATCTTGGTTGAAATCCTCAGTGGGCATAATGTTTTCCATATATATATATATATATATATATATATATATATATCAAACTTCAAATTGGTTGACATGTTACCCTCTTGCTGTATCAAAACTAATCACTTAGTATGCCTCGTTAAAATAGATAGTTTGCATTTTAAGTGAAACTAAAATGCCTAATCAACACGCCATGTTAAAAAATCTAAAAAAAAATCAATTAACATAAAATAAAATAAAGAATCAAGAAAATCAAGCTAAAGTTAAAAAGAAAGCCTAAAATTATACAAATGTTTTTAACTCAAAATTAATACTTTGAAAGGGGAAAAAAAAAAAAAGCTCAAAAATAACTTGTAAGCTATTTACCAACTTAACAACTTTCTTCACATAAACACGGTCGGATATTTACCAAATATAAATTTAATGCCTATTTCCCAATACATTTTGCAGAAACCTAAATTTAAGATGAAGAATAAATCTTCAAATGACGCGGCTTGCCAAACAATTGATCAACTGGAAGTTTGGACTTGTCATCATGCCGTGGAAGACCCGCAGCCAAGACCATTAATGTTCATCAATTGTCCAAGTCAACTGATCTCAAAGTTGCTTCCGTCTTGTTTACGTCTTCTAGGCTGAAATTTACATCAAGTCATGATCAAGCTGGTCTGATTCCCACTAATGGTGATGTTTGTTAAATTGTTCGATAGTTTGGAAAGCAAGGGAGCCTCTTTCCTATATATATCTCTAGCTAGCCTGCTAGTGCTAGCTCTTCTCATAACTCTCCCAAGTCATCTCCAAATTACTAGCAAACATTTCTTAAACAAGTTTTTTTTTTTTTTTTTTTTTTTTTTTTTCAAGTCTCCAATGGTTCCCCTAAGCACTCAAAGAGCCTCATCATCAATACCACTGTCTTCTTCCACTTCTCCAAGACCTCGATGGATACATGATGTTTTCCTCAATTTCCATGGCGAAGACACCCGCAAGAGTTTTACAGACCATTTATACACTGCTTTAGAAAAGAAAGGCATTATTACCTTTAAAGACGATGAGAAACTTGGGCGAGGAAAGTATATTTCTCAAGAGCTCTTGAAAGCAATACGTGAATCCATGTACGCCATCCCCATTATCTCAGAAAACTATGCTTCCTCAAGATGGTGCTTGACTGAACTTACCCAGATTGTCGAATGCATGAGAGAGACGGGTTTGACAGTTTTGCCTGTTTTCTACCATGTTGATCCCTCTGAGGTACGAAACCAAACTGGGGCTTTTGCAAAAGCTTTTGCTAGACATGAAGAAGACCCTAATATTGATATGGAGAAGATACAAACGTGGAGACTTGCTTTGAAAGAAGTGGGCAACATATCCGGATGGCATTTTCATCTTAGGTAACATTCTTTTCTTTTATTCTTATAGCGAGAGCATGCATGGCTATGTTGGAGATTCTCAAATTTGTACCCCGATAAATTTGGATTTTGGCCAGTTGTACCAATCAAATTTAATTGGATCCATATAAATACACATGTTAGACTCGTGTTGATCAATTAGCGATCTAGCTCATGTGACAAAAATTATAAATTCTTGATGTGAAATCTAATCCCTTTAATTGAATAAATTTAACATTTGATCCTTATGATCTATTACTTTTTTGTTAGTGCTACCGTCATGGTTAGGTTTGGATACAAATAACATTTCATCTCAATCTCATCTTATCTCATCGTATCTCATCTAGATTATTACAAATTTATCAATTTTTCATACAAAATATAATAAATAATTTAACTTTTTCAAATCTTAATAGAATAATAATATTAAAAAATAATATTCTAAAATATTTTATTCAACTTTTAACTTTCATCTCATCTCAACTCACTATCCAAACCTCCCGTAAGAGATTTCACAAAAATAAATTTGTTAACTGATATGGCTTTACGTGGTATGCTAGATTCAGATTCAATATTTGATGATCTCTTTAATGTTTCTGAATCAAGATTTGTTTGGTTGCTTTTGGTTGTTGACCACGAATTTAGGGAAACGATGAGGGAGATTTGCGTGCCCATTCAACTCGTGCTTGCCCCTTAATATTAATCGTTTCATCTTCAACCATTGGCCATTTAGCTATTCCCATCACCCAATTTTCCCCCTGTGTTGGATTTTTTTAAAATATGTATATTTGTCTGACTATTAATTGTATCATCACTCGTGGTTCCTCCTCTCTCGGGACTTGACTTCCTTCTTAATTTGCATACATATCTATTCCTCTAAAAGTCAGCATTTCTATGGCTTCCCTTCTTCCTCAGAGCTACAACTATCTTCCTCTAGCCGCTTTACTATATGCATAAGTTACTTTTGACTACATATCATTACATTGCTCCCTAAGCCAATTCTCGTGTACTTTACTATCAATTATATGAAACTGCAACATGATGCCTTGTCCCTTTGCATTTGGCATCAACAGCGACTCCCAGATCATCAACATACCAAGAAACCCTGATTCCTTAACAAAACCTACAATTGTCCTATGGATTCTAATTTAGAAACAACACCCAAACTCTCCTAATTCTCACCAAAAAACAATGGAAATGTAAGGGTCAAAAGTTAACCATTATTAGGGTGCTATAATATTGTAGATATGAGAACAGTACTCTAATTTTATTGATAACCCTTATTTATGATAGAGTAATACCTTATACAAAGGGAGCATGGAGGTTACAACCAAAGTCCCAAAACCATGCTCCTTATAATGTGCTATATTGCACATTAATACATTATCATACATTTGGTTTTTGAAAGGCTATCATTGTCTCATAATAATTAATTATCTTATCATTTTTCCCAGGTATGAATCAACAATGGTCCACGAAATCATTAAAAGGATACTTCAAGGATTGAGACGTAACTTTTCAACTCTTTCCAAGGACCTTGTTGGAATAGAATCACGTGTGGAGGAAATGATGAACATACTTGGTATTGGATTGGATGATGTTCGCTTTATAGGAATTCATGGTATGGCTGGAGTGGGTAAAACAACTTTGGCAGAAGTCATTTATGATAGAATATCTTACCAATTTGAAGCTAGCAGCTTTATTGCCTGTATTAGAGAAGAAACTAGAAATCGTGGTTTAGTTTCTTTACAAAAACAACTTCTTTCTAAGATCTTCATGGAAAGGGAAATAAATATATGGGACGATCGTGAGGGAATGAATATGATACGGAATAGACTATGTTATAAAAAAGTCTTTTTAGTCCTTGATGATGTGGACAGAGAAGAACATATAACAGCATTAGCAAGGAGCCATGATTGGTTTGGTCCGGGGAGTAGAATCATTTTGACAAGCAGAGATAGCCATTTATTGAAAAGACATGGAGTGAATGATATCTACAAGGTTAATGAGTTGAATAATGATGAAGCATTGCAACTCTTTAGTTTGGCAGCTTTCAGGAAACCCCATCCTGAAGAAAATTATGTGGATTTATCCAAAGGCTTTGTGAAATATGCTCAAGGCCTTCCTTTAGCCCTCAAAGTTTTAGGGTCCTCCTTGTTTGGTAGAGGAACAAATGCATGGAAAGGTGCTTGGGATCAACTGAAAGCAAATCCTAATAAAGGAATTTTAGATATACTTCAAGTAGGTTTTGATGGATTGGAGGATTTGCAGAAGAAAATGTTTTTAGATATTGCGTGTTTTTTCAGTGGAGAGGTCTTAGATAACATTTTAATGGATATATTAGAAAGTTTTGGTTACTACCCATACCTAAATATTGATATTCTCATGGAGAAATGTCTTATAACCATCTCATCTAAAAGGTTGAGGATGCATGATTTGCTACAAAAAATGGGTCAAGCAATAATTTATGATGAATCCCCCGAAGAACCTGGCCGGCGTAGTAGATTGTGGCATTATAAGAATGTCCTTCATGTGTTGAAGAATAATACTGTAAGTGGGTTAATCCAGATATAAATCATGTATAGTGTATTTTCTAATTCTTAAGTTTTTTGCAAATATTTCTCATGCAATTTTATTGTTCTTGGTTTTTAGGGAACTGACATGATTGAAGGCATAGTGCTAAACTTACCTAATCAAAATGAGGAACGATTCAGTGTTAGAGCCTTCTCAAAGATGAAGAAATTGAGAATTCTTAAAATTCGCAACACAAGTTTTGTCAACATGAGTTTTTCTAATCTCTGTAATAACTTATTGAATCTGCATTGGCACAGTGGTGATCCTTTAAGATTCATGCCAACACATGGGTTACGGGTGCTAGAATGGTCTAAATATCCTTCAAAATCTTTGTCAAACAGCTTTCAAGCAGACAATCTTATTGAACTTAGATTTCCATGCAGTCACATCAAGCAACTGTGGAAGGGAATTAATGTAAGGTGTTTTCTTCTTGTTCTTCTTGTTCTTCTTTCTAATAATGGTACTAAGCTTGTTAATGCTTTTTTTTTTGTTCAATATTTATTGTTTTATAACAGAGTTTTGGGAGTTTGAAACGCTTTGATCTTAGTGGCTCTCAAAACTTGTTGGAAACACCAGACTTCACCGGAGTCCCAAGTCTTGAGATACTAGACCTTGAAGGTTGTACAAGTTTATCTAAGGTCCACAAATCTGTTGGTGTTCTCAAACGGCTTAGACGATTGAATCTACATGCTTGCAAACGCCTTAAAAGCTTTCCAAATGAGATTAGCTTGGAGTCTCTTGAACATTTGTATCTTTCTGATTGTTCAAGATTTGAGAAGTTCCCAGGCATTGTGGGAAACATGACTTCATTGCGGTTACTTTATTTGGATGGTACTGCCATAAAGGAACTACCCCCATCATTTAAGAGTTTATCCGGCCTTTCCGTATTATCTTTACAGAACTGCAAAAAGCTCTCAATTTTTCCAAGCGTTATTTGTAGTTTGTCATCTCTTAGAATTCTGGATGTCTCTGATTGCCCAGCACTTGGTGGAATTCAAGACATGAATGGTGACGGGTATTTGGAACAATTGTATAAAGGTGGAACTGCTATAAAATTCACTAAGTTTTTCGCAGTGCCAGAGTTTGGCTCAAATGATGCTTGCTCTATGCGAGAAATGTTTATGACCAATGATGACTCTATTGGGGCCTTATATATTGGTTTTGATAATAGAGTCTACTACATTAGAAGCTTGAATAATGAAGAAAGTAAATGGCAGACAAAAGGCTATGACGTTGTGAGTCTCTTTGATCTCTTCATAAGATGTTTTGTGGGAGTGGTTATTTAATATACTCCAATTAACATGATGTTTTGTGGGAGTGGTTATTTAATATACTCCAACTAACATCTTTATGTTCTTTGTTCTTACTTCACATGCAGGAAACTAATAGTTTTAATCCCAAGGTAATTTATGGATCTTCCTTGGGAACTGAAGTTGGAGAGTGGTTCAACGTGAGAAGTTTTGGTTCTCATGTAACACTTCAAATCCATCCAAACTTAGATAATCATAGTAAGTGGCAGGCATATTTTCATTTTACTATTTGTGAAGTTGATGATGAGGTAGAGAATTCAGATCCAACGGTTTTCAAGGGCAGTCATCCTGATGAAGGCCATTTTATTGAGTTTGTTTATCATTTTGAGACTAATGAAGGTCCTCTAAAAGAAACATTAGTCCTTCGTGCCCCCAAAGATTACCCTTCTATAGGGCCATTTGGGTTCGGGGTGTATCTTCCAGCCAAGTGGTTTTTGGAGCAGTCAGATAATTTGGATGGATGGAGCTACATTGGAGCATCAGTTAAAACAAGTAGCTCGAACGTGAAGGTGAAAGAGTGCGGGGCACTACTCTTTCAATCTCAACCTCCTCATTCAGAAATCTGTAATACCTTGATTCCTTATAGTTTAAAATTTGAAATTAGGCGTCATCTTTGTTGTTATTTGCAAATGGGTAGTCAGATTGTTGTACCTAATCATTTCTAAGGCATAGTAAGGAATTAAAAATGTGAGGTACTGCGCGTCAGTACTCCAGGCCAAGTTGTTTAAATGGATACAATTCATGTATATATTGAGGCTTCGTCAATTCTTAATGCCATCGATTGGACAAGACATTTGAGAATGCAGAAGTGTGAGATTTGCAGTGCTCTACACCAGTTGTACTTTAATTATGAGATATAACTCTTCAATGTTCAGGTTGTACAAAAGAGATCAGCTAAGCAATTCCAGATTTAATTCAGATCAAATTTCCCTTGGGTTAACATCGACCAACCTTAGCAGTGTTCCTTTACATTTTTTCCACAACTTTCTAATATTACATGAATATCGACCATTTATACATACTAAAATCACACGGCCATTCAGGCGTATCAAGAGAATGTGCCAACTTTTTATCTGCCCAATCTAGGTCAGAGTTGACTTGCCAATCCTTTTAAGATATGAGAATTCTTTAGGACGGTCGGGCTGCTATTAGCCAACTAATAGTCTATCAATCACAGAGTAACACCTAAGACTTTCACCACACTTATCTTGAACCAGTACTACATCCAAAAATGAGAAGCTCTTCTTCGCGATTTCAGTCCCTTACCCCTCACACCCCCTCGAAACTGATTTCAGCCCCATAAATCACACCCCCTTGAAGCTGATTTCAGCCCCACGCATCGCACCCCCTCGAAGCGCAACCCTTAGGAGCTCATCGGATGTAATCCCTTTGTCACTCAACCCATCGAACAACATCAACGTCGACCCCCTTCAGAACCCCCTTCGTCATTGCATCTCCTGTCACACTACTAGGGAGAAGCACGAAGGAGAAAGGAATTGAGGAGATTCGGGAGTGCAGAGGAAGGATCGTTAGAGTGAAAGTGCCCTAGGGGCTGAGTAGAAGGCCTCATCAAGAGGAAGCGGAACCAAGCCGTGAGTCTTGTGAGGGTCATTGGGCTTGAATTTAATAAAAGAACAAGGCCCATTGGTAGTGGGAAGTGTCGGCCTTGAGGCCTTACGTTTTAAACATTACGCTATCCTTATGCTTTTTAGTTTACGGTTCTATGGTAATTTTCTGTAAGGAGTTTTCGGTTATGCCTGCTGTGTCAGGAATATTTGGGTGGAACGTCCGTACCTGTAAACGCATGCAAAATCATATATGATAAATCTGTTATTCCTTCCATGCTCTCTCTATTTCTTCTCTATTCCTCTCATGGAGGTTCTCACCCTCTAAGTGAGCAACACTATCAATTACAGAACGTCTCTTATAGAAAAAAATTAAATACATCCAGTCAATAGTGTTACAGTTGGTATCAGAGAGTGATCCCAAGTGCTCTCACTCTATTCGGCTTCACCATGGCAGAAGGAACCCGCCTCAACCAGGTTCAAGAGGGCCTCACATCCTTGAAAACATCCACCGATTCCCAGCTGAAAAATCTGGAAACAGAAATGTTAGCCTTGAAAAGGCAATCTGATTCAGTCATGCAACAGTTAGCTACTATCACTATGGAGCTACAAAAATGAAATAACGACCAGCAAAGGGAGGGAAGTTACTCAGGCAATCAGCAATACAATTGTCACCATCGTGACAACGACCAGGAACTGCAACCTAGACAGGTAAGGATTGATTTTCCTTACTTTCATGGGGATGACCCCAGTGGTTGGTTGTACAAAACAAAGCACTACTTTACTTTCTACAATACAATGCCTTAAAACAAGCTAAGGTTGGCCTCTTTCCACATGGAAGGGCCAGCCCTTTATTTGGTTCCAAGATTTAGAAGAATCTGGGACCATCCAAGACTGGGAAGGGTTCACCCAGGCATTATTGGTCAGGTTTGGACCATCTGCCTATGATGATCCAATGGAGTCTCTTACAAGACTCAAGCAAACTGGTTCAGTGGAAACCAGTTTTGAAGCCCTGTCCAATAGACTAAAGAAGCTTTCTGAGGACTATAAACGGAGTTGTTTTCTCAGTGGATTGAAGGACGAAATCAGGCTACCGGTACGTATGTTTGGGCCTAAGAACTTGTTGACAGCTTACAGTTTAGCAAAAATTCAGGAAGAGCATGTTGGGTTGGTTAGAAAGGGGGTTAGGGGACTCGGCTATAACCATGATCCGGGAATCTTGAAAACACCACAACACTCTTCCTCAAGCTTACACAATAACCTTAAAGCCCCACACCCCCCTAGTTCCAGCTTTCATAACCACCCAAGTAACCAACAAAGAGCCATTGTACCAGTCCATAAAATCAAACCACAACAAATGAAAGACCAGAGAGATAAGGGTTTGTGTTACTATTGTGATTCCAAGTGGAATCCGGGCCATAAGTGCCAACAACCCAAGCTTTTTCTCATTGAGGAGGTTGAGGAAGTGTTGAGTGATACCTTGAAGGAGGAGGAAGCGATAGAAGGGGGAGAGATGCTGGATTTTGTTACAAATTTTGTGCAACCAGAAATATCATTACATGCTTTGATTGGTTCAGTCAACCCTAGAACCATGAGGGTAAAGGGTAGAGTGGGGAACCAGGAGGTAGTTATTTTAATCGACTCAGGGAGCACCCATAATTTCATAGACCCTTCTGTGATTAAAAAGGCAAAAGTCCTAGTGAATAGTGACAGAGTAATTAAGGTAAGAGTGGCCAATGGGGAGACAGTCATGAGTGAAGGTAGTTGTGCCTCATTGAGAGTAAGGGTGCAAGGGAATGTATTTGTGACTGAAGCATTTGTGTTGGTATTAGTGGGCTGTGACATGGTGTTGGGAGTGCAATGGCTGCATGAGTTGGGGTCCATTATATGGAACTTTAAAGAATTATCTATGAAATTTCATCATGACAGTAAGGTGATTGAGTTGCAGGGCTTGTATCCAGTCAAATTAATTGAAGAGGGCATCTTGAAGAAAAACAATAAACTGGAGAAAAAAGGGGTGCTGTTACAGCTAGTAGAGGTGACGGAGAACCAAAAGCTGAAGCAAAAAATACACCCAGCTGTTCAAAAATTACTAAACCAATACCAAGTAGTTTTTGGAGAACCAAAAGGCCTACCTCCTATAAGATCCCACGACCACAATATTACCCTACAGCCAAACACTCAACCCATTTCAGTCCGACCTTACCGATATCCTTATTTTCAAAAAGATGAAATATAAAAAATTGTGAAGGAGCTGCTGTCCTCTGGGGTTATAAGGCCAAGCCAAAGCCCATATTCCTCACCGGTGTTGTTAGTAAGGAAGGCGGATGGGACATGGCGCATGTGTGTGGATTATAGGTCCTTGAACAAGGTGACAATTAAGGACAAGTTTCCCATACCAGTGGTGGAAGAGTTATTGGATGAATTAAGAGGGTCTAAACTATTTTCAAAGCTGGATTTGCGTTCCGGGTACCACCAAATCAGGGTCAAACCTGAAGATATCCCAAAAACGGCTTTTAGGACTCATGAAGGGCACTATGAGTTCCTAGTTATGCCTTTTGGGTTAACAAATGCTCCTACCACTTTCCAAAGCCTCATGAATGAGGTTTTCAGACCACACTTAAGGAAGTTTATACTGGTTTTTTTTTATGATATTTTGGTTTATAGCGCTAACTTGGATGATCATCTCAGGCACTTAAAATTAACATTGGAGTTGTTACAGCAGCATAGCCTATTGGCTAAGCTTTCTAAATGCAGGTTTGCTGTCCCAGAAGTGTCTTACTTAGGCCATGTGATCTCAGCTGATGGGGTAAGGGCAGATTCGGAAAAACTGGTCGCTGTAACAAAATGGCCATTTCCAACTTCTTTGAAGTCCTTAAGGGCATTTCTGGGGTTGACAGGCTATTACCGCCGTTTTATAAAAGGGTATGGAAGTATAGCTGCCCTTTTAACACAGTTGCTCAAAAAAAATCAGTTTGCTTGGAATGAGGAGGCAAAGGAAGCTTTTCAGCTCCTTAAACAGGTAGTAAGTCAACCCCTTGTACTGGCTCTTCCAAATTTTGCCCTTCCTTTTGTAATAGAATGTGACGCATCGGGAGGGGCAATTGGGGCTGTCTTGATGCAAAAGAACAGGCCCATTGCTTTTTTCAGTCAGGCTTTAAAGGGCAGGATCCTAAATCTGTCCACCTATGAGAAAGAGCTCTATGCATTGGTGATGGCAGTGCAAAAATGGCGACCCTACTTGTTGGGACATCCGTTTGTGGTGAGGACAGATCACCAAAGTTTGAAGTACCTTTTAGAGCAGAAAATAGGTACTCCTATGCAGCAAAAGTGGACCTCAAAATTACTAGGGTATGATATGTTGGTGGAGTACAAAAAGGGGCTGGAAAACAAGGCAGCAGACGCCTTATCTAGAAGAAGTGGGGGAGAGGAGCAAAGAGTGGAAGCCACCTTGGCGGTCATTGCCTTACCAACCTTGGAGTGGATGGAAGAGATTAAAAAAGGGTATGGGGAGGATCCTAAAGTACTAGAGCTAATAGAGAGATTTGAAAAAGGGGAATTACCTCAAAAATACTCAGTAAGAGAGGGACTGCTTTTTTACAAGCAGAGACTAGTAGTGACTGATGATGCAGCCTTCAAATAGAAATTGTTGCAACTGGTGCACTCTAGTGCCTTGGGGGGACATTCGGGGTATGATAAGACCCTCTATAGACTTAGAAGAGACTTTTATTGGGAGGGTATGAAGAAAAATGTGAAGGATTACATTAGGGATTGTGAAATCTGCCAGTGTGTGAAAGTGGATCAGACAAGGCCCAATGGACTACTTCAACCCTTACTAATCCGTTCACAACCTTGGACTCAAATCTCTATGGATTTCATAGAAGGTTTACCACCCTCACATGGTTTTAACAGCCTATGGGTAGTTGTGGATAGGCTCACCAAATACAGCCATTTCATTCCTATAGCCCACCCGTATACTGCTAAAACCATAGCTCAGTTGTTTACTAAGCACATCCTAAAACTACATGGAATGCCCAACTCCATAGTTTCTGACCGTGACAGTACTTTTACAAGTATTTTTTGGCAGGAGCTGTTTAAGTCTCAAGGGGTGCAACTAGCCTTCAGCACGGCATACCATCCACAGTCAGATGGGCAGACTGAGGCTGTGAACAAGTGTGTGGAGAATTTTCTCAGGTGCTATGCAGGAGATAGACCTCGGGATTGGTCCCAATGGGTGCCTCTAGCCGAATGGTGGTACAATACCACCCAACATGCAACTATTCGGATAACACCTTTTCAAGCATTGTACGGGTATGAACCTCCTAAGCTAATCAGTTACATTCTGGGTTTATCTAAAGTGCAGACAGTTGAAGAAGAATTACAAACCAGAGAACACATAAATAGCTTACTCAAGCACAATATCCAGAAGGCCCAGAATCGCATGAAAAAATATTATGACATGAAAAGAAAAGAGCAAGCTTTTGAAGTCGGAGATGTTGTATACCTGTGCCTACAACCCTACAGACAGATGAGTGTGGCTCACCGCAGGAACCTTAAGCTATCCCCACGATTTTATGGTCCTTTCCCCATCATTTAGAAGATGGGATCCGTAGCTTACAAACTGCAACTCCCGCCCACCTCGACCATACACCCAGTATTTCATGTCTCACAGTTGAAGAAAAATTTGGGACAAAGTGTAACACCCCCTTCCCGTAGGCTAGGTGTGTCACGTATTTTTCATGAAAATAAACCCGGCAAGCGATTCTCTAATTTCATAATTGAAAAATAAACTGAAGTAATTTATTATGAAATAAAAGGTCTAATAAAAATGTCTTCCCAAAAACATTAAAGGAATAAACTGAATAAATTCATCATAAAAAACACATTTTATTTTAGAAAGTCTGAACAAAACTAAAATGCTCCTTCTACTCTTGGCCTGCCTGCTCGTAATCATCATCTTCACCTGGGTGGTTAAAAACATGAAAATGAACTAAAATGAGTCGATGACTCAGTAAGAAATCTATCATAACGAAAACGTAATAAACATAAGATTTTCATAAGAACTTTCATGCTGAGCTTAAAATTCATGACTATTCATGCTGATGCTTATGCTATGTATGACTGGTTTATCTGAACTAACTGACTGATTTATCTGACTTATCTGACTGGCCAACACACTTAACCCTGTGTGTAAGGTTGTGCACCAGCCTCACATCCCGCTGCAGTAAGGGGAACTGCTGATAGTATTCTAGCATACTATGGTGGACCACGA
The DNA here is from genome assembly GCF_001411555.2 of Juglans regia. Taxonomy (NCBI): domain Eukaryota; kingdom Viridiplantae; phylum Streptophyta; class Magnoliopsida; order Fagales; family Juglandaceae; genus Juglans; species Juglans regia. The sequence continues at coordinate 8,174,205 of NC_049911.1, read as the reverse complement.
CTGAGTTCGTGGCTTGCACACCACCCTGAAACTGAACTGCATTGGTACCATGCATCTGAATGGCCATCTTATTAACTGATCTGATATTATCTTACACTTGAACTTAAGATGGCTTACGTGTCTTATACACATGAGATGCATGACATATTACATACATAAATCATAATTTCTGAATTTAAATGTGATGCGGAATGACATGATCGTATGCTATGCTGGATTACATGCTTGCATATGACATGAGCGGTTCATAAATAATAGCTATCAAAGAACTGGCTTGAATAATACATACATATAAGTTAACTGTGATGATCCTAATTTATGATCAAATTTACTTACCTCGATGCGCTTCTTCTTGAATAATACTTCGAAACTTGAGACCTATATTCAATAATTAACTATCACTTAATTGTTTGGAACTAAAATAAATGCTAACACTTTACTTAACTAAATTCAGAAATCTAAAATATAGTCAAACCAATATTTGTTTAACACTAAAATCAATAATTCATAGTATTTAAATTACTTAAAATACTAATTTATAATTTAGTAGAATACTTGAGCTATTTTAAAAATAATTCATAAAAACTTCAATTCTTAAAATAACTTTCATTTCTTAACGTAATTATTAAATCTTATAAGAAACTTAATAAATTCCATTAAATTCTTAACATAAAAATTTTATTAAAATCTTACTAAATTGACAAAGGAAATATTAACTCAAATATTAGACTTAAAATTATACTTTAAAACATATTTCCAATTCTTTAAACATTTATTAAAAAGAACCTTTAACTAATATATTTATTTAATTAAAAACTAACCTTTAAAATAGTAAGCCCAATAAAATTACTAAAACTGTTGTTAAAATAAGATTAAATCTAATCTAAAATCCCCTTTCAAATTCTTTAACGATTCATATAAAAATGAGCTTATGACTAATAAATTATTTAATAAAATAAACTCAACTTCAATGCAATGACATATTAATATTCATAATTAACATACACTTAAACATATGGTTATAAATGTAATCATACTTAAAAACACTGAAGATATTATGGGAAAGGATTACAAAGGGTATAAAAGTAATCTCATTTAAACACTTGCACTGAGTGAATTAAACCTAAAAAGCAACTGATACGTTATGAAGAGAAACAGAGGCAACGGAAGACGCGTGCGAGGCAGAGGACTCACCGAGAGAGAGGTTGACGTGCGGCGGTTCTGGGTTGCTGGCGGGGGTCACGGCGGCGCGACTGGGGGCTCGTCTGTAGTGGTGCGACGCCGAAGGAAGTGAACCATGCGGCAGTGCAACCGAGAGAGAGGGAGGCGCACGAACAGAGCTGGGTGGCTAAGGGTCGTAGGCCAATCGGGATGGAGTAGGTGCCACGAAGAAGAGCTGGTCGGCGGTTTCTGGCACCGTGGGTGGTGCACCGACGTCCAGGGATGGTCGGCGGAACAACCCGAACTGACAGCGTCGAGAAGCTTGGCAAGAAGCCACCGCGTGGCGTACGTGCGACAGGGCTTGGAGGTCCTTCACGGTCATGCATGGTTTGCGCAGTGGGGTGGTCGCCGCGGTGGTTCCGTCGTCGAGCAGTGGCCTTTCCGGTTGCTGCGTCTCACTGAGTGGTGCCCGGTACTATGGCATGGGCTTGCTCTGTTCCGTGAGTGTAAAACAGAGCCATGCCCTTCTGATCATTCCGTGCGACGTTGGTTTCCGTTTTGGTCTAACGAGGTCGACGGCACTACAGGTAGCGGGGCTGAGCATGGGCTGGGCAAGGCTCGAAGTGGTTCTTGGTCTGCGGCGTGAGGTTTTTCTTCATCCCGAAGTGATAAGCGTAATATAAATATATATATAGATAATGAATCAAGAGGAAACCTAGAGGAAAAGAGACGTGCAAGAGCATGAAAATGGAACGAGCCTAATGTAGAAACTGATTCCTGACTTCATGGGCTTGGATGCCATAAAAATATTTCACTTAATCCAACAATATAAATAATAATCCTATTAAAAATAATAAATGTAAAATCTGATAATAATAATAATAATAATAATAATAATAATAATAATAATAATAATAATAATAATAATAATAATAATAATAATAATAATAATAATAATAATAATAATAATAACCTAATTATCAAACCTAATAAAATATCCGTGAAATTGTCTCTAATGATATAGGATCGGGATGTTACACAAAGACATGTGTATTTACCTACCCTTCCACCCATGGGAACAGACGGGAACCTCAAGCCTGAACCAGAGAACATCCTCCATCGCCGAGTTCGGAAACACCACCATCGACCCTTGACCGAGTGCTTGGTGCAATGGAAGGGACACAATGAGGAAGACGCATCATGGGAACCGTACGAAGAGTTAAAAGCATCTTACCCGCACCTTGTGGGCAAGGTGCTCTAATGGGGGAAGCTTTGTCACACTGCTAGGGAGAAGCACGAAGGAGAAAGGAATTGAGGAGATTCGGGAGTGCAGAGGAAGGATCGTTCGAGTGAAAGTGCCCTAGGGGCTGAGTAGAAGGCCTCATCAAGAGGAAGCGGAACCAGGCCGTGAGTCTTGTGAGGGTCATTGGGCTTGAATTTAATAAAAGAACAAGGCCCATTGGTAGTGGGAAGTGTCGGCCTTGAGGCCTTACGTTTTAAACATTACGCTATCCTTATGCTTTTTAGTTTACGGTTTTATGGTAATTTTCCGTAAGGAGTTTTCGATTATGCCTGCTGTGTCAGGACTATTTGGGTGGAACGTCCGCACCTGTAAACGCATGCAAAATCATATATGATAAATCTGTTATTCCTTCCCTACTCTCTCTCTCTCTCTCTCTCTCTCTCTCTCTATTTCTTCTCTATTCCTCTCATGGAGGTTCTCACCCTCTAAGTGAGCAACACTATCAATTATAGAACGTCTGTTACAGAAAAAAATTAAATACACCAAGTCAATAGTGTTACAGTTGGTATCAGAGAGTGATCCCAAGTACTCTCACTCTATTCGGCTTCACCATGGCAGAAGGAACCCGCCTCAACCAGCTTCAAGAGGGCCTCACATCCTTGAAAACATCCACCGATTCCCAGCTGAAAAATCTGGAAACAGAAATGTTAGCCTTGAAAAGGCAATCTGATTCAGTCATGCAACATTTAGCTACTATCACTATGGAGCTACAAAAACGAAATAACGACCAGCAAAGGGAGGGAAGTTACTCAGGGAATTAGCAACACAATTCTCACCATCATGACAACGACCAGGAACTGCAACCTAGACAGGTAAGGATTGATTTTCCTTACTTTCATGGGGATGAGCCTAGTGGTTGGTTGTACAAAACAAAGCACTACTTTACTTTCTACAATACTTGAAGAGGCACACCGTTCTTTGTACACTGTTCACCCCGGGAGAAACCAGAAATTGAAACCGAAATGTGAAAGAGAGGGAGAAAGAAACGGGAGCTGAGGAAGAAGACACTAACCTCTAAAACGGCGCCGTTTCAATACTCCCAAAGAAAAGGTTGGGCCTTGCTCATGGTTTGGGCTTCATAAAACACTGGACCTTACATCCTCCTCCCCTTACAAAAAATTCCGTCCTCGGAATTTGTTACAAGGTATAATAATTTCCTCCGAACAAGTGAGGATTCTTAACTCACATCTCTTCCTCGAATTCCCAAGATGCTTAATTGATTGAATGATTATTCCACAATACTTTAACCAGAGAAATAGTTCGAGTTCGTAACACTTGCTTTTTCCTGTCCAAAATCCGCAATGGTTCCTCGGTGTAGGTCATATCCTCTTGAATCTGAAGGGGTTCATGATCTATAATGTGGGTGGGGTCATGGATGTACTTTCTCAACATAGACACATGGAACATGTTATGCATTCCCGAGAATGCCGGTGGTAGAGCCACCCTGTACGCCACTGGTCCAATCCGATCAAGAATCTCTAACTGTCCAATGTATCTAGGGCTCAACTTACCCTTCTTTTCGAATCTCATAACTCCTTTCATCGGTGCAATCCTAAAAAATAACTTATTTCCAACCTCAAACTCTAACTGGCGGCGGCGTTTATTTGCGTAACTGTTCTGTCAGCTTTGAGCTGCTTTCATTCTAAACCAAATGGTATCTATCTTCTCAGTGGTCTGTTGAATAATCTCTGGCCCTATAAGTTTCCTTTCACCTACTTCATCCCAATACAATGGAGATCTACATCTTCTGCCATACAAAACCTCGTAGGGTGCCATCTCAATGCTAGCCTGGAAACTATTATTATAAGCAAACTCAACCAATGGTAAATTTCGCATCCAAGTTCCCTTAAAATCCATCACACACGCCCTTAACATGTCTTCTAAAATCTGAATAGTTCTTTCTGACTGTCCATCTGTCTGAGGGTGAAAAGTAGTACTGAAACTTAACTTTGTACCCATTGCCTCTTGTAAGTTTCACCAGAACTTAGAAGTAAAACGAGGATCTCTATCCGACACAATGGATACCGGTACTCCATGCAACCTCACTATCTCCCGCACATACAGCTCAACTAGTTTTTCCAGTTTATAAGAAACTTTAATGGGCACAAAACAGGTGGTCTTTGTTAAGCGATCCACGATCACCCATATAGCATCTTGTCCGCTTAAGGTCCTTGGTAGACCTGTCACGAAGTCCATGGAGATATGTTCCCATTTCCACTCTGGAATCTGGAGTGGCTGTAATAACCCTACAGGTCTCTGATGCTCCGCCTTCACTTGTTGGCAAGTTAGACATTGTTCTACAAATTTAGCAATTTCTCTTTTCATGCCATTCCAGCAAAAAGACTCTCTTTAGTCCCGATACATCTTGGTACTCCCGGGGTGAACAGTGTACAAAGAACGATGTGCCTCTTCAAGAATTACTCTTTTTAGTTCATCATCAGCAGATATGCATACCCTACCTCAAAACCTCAAAACTCCATCCTCGGAAACGTTAAAATCAGGTCTGTCCCCATTCCTGACTTCTTCCACTAGTTTCACCAACCCTGAGTCCACTTTCTGAGCAGCTTTGATTCTATCTATCAAGGCAGGTTGAACTACTAAACTGGCCATGAAAGCATTTGTATTACTAGCAATGACTTCAATACCGGCTCTTTCTAAGTCCATTAATAACCTATGCTGAGTGGTAATGGCTGCAACTGTCGTTCCCATTGATTTCCTACTTAGGGCGTCGGCTACAACATTAGCTTTGCCTGGGTGATAATTAATAATGCAATCATAATCCTTGATCAACTCAAGCCATCTCCTTTGCCTCATATTTAATTCCTTTGGGGTAAAGAAATATGTCAAACTCTTGTGATCCATATAAATTTTTCACTTATCCCCATACAAGTAGTGTCTCCAAAGCTTGAGTGCAAAAATGACTGCCGCAAGTTCCAGATCATGAGTGGAATAATTCTGCTCATACACTTTCAGTTGGCGTGAGGAGTAAACTAATACCTTCCCATGTTGCATCAGTACACACCCCGATCCAAGCCTAGATGCATCGCTAAAGACAACAAAACCACCTCTAGCTGTGGGAACTGTTAACACCGGAGCTGTCACTAATCTCTGTTTCAACTTCGGAAACTTTCTTCACACTTTGCTAACCATTGAAACTTATTATTTTTCCTGGTGAGTGCAGTGAGAGGAACTGCTATCCTGGAAAACCCATCAATGAATCGACGGTAATACCCTGCCAATCCCAAGAAGCTTCTAACCTCATGAACATTCTTCAGTGCTGACCAATTAACCACTGCTTCCACTTTTCCTGGGTCCACTGAAATGCCATCTTTTGAAACTACATGTCCCAGAAATGTGATTGAATCAAGCTAGAATTCACACTTCTTCAACTTAGCAAACAACTTCTTATCTCTAACCGTCCCAAGTACCAATTTCAAATGTTCTTCATGCTCGGTCTTGCTTTTGGAGTATATTAGTATATCATCAATAAAAACCACCACGAACTTATCTAAAAATTCATGAAACACCCGATTCATCAAATCCATGAATACTACTGGGGCGTTAGTCAGGCCATAAGGCATGACCAAAAACTTATAATGGCCATACCGAGTCCTGAACGCCGTCTTAGCCACGTCTTCTGCCCTATTCTTCAATTGATGGTATCCCGATCGAAGATCAATCTTTGAAAATACCTGAGCACCCTGAAGCTGATCAAACAAATCTTCTATACGGGGTAGCGGGTACTTATTCTTTATGGTCACCCGATTAAGTTCCCTGTAATCGATACACATTCTCATCGATCCATCCTTCTTCTTCACAAAGAGAACTAGAGCTCCCCAAGGTGATACACTGGGCCTGATGAAACCCTTGTCCAACAAATCTTGCAACTGCTCCTTGAGTTCCACTAGTTCAGATGGCGCCATACGGTAAGGTGCTTTCGAAAGGGGTGTCGTGCCTGGGACTAGCTCAATAGTAAACTCTACCTCTCGCTCGGGTGGAAGTCCAGATAAATCTTCTGGAAAAACCTCTGGATATTCACTCACAACAGGTATTTGTTCCAACTTCAACTCTTCCTTTGTTGCTTCAACTACATAGGCTAAGAATCCCTGACAACCATCACGTAACAATTTTCCAACCTGAATGGCAGATATGATGGGTGGAACCAACCTCACTTTCGACCCTGTGAATCGGAATTCACTTTCTTTTGGGTGTCTGAAAACCACTTCCTTTTTAAAACAATCAATACTGTCATGGTAAGAAGCCAGCCAATCCATACCCAAAATCACATCAAACCCAACCATGTGGAACACTACTAAATCTGCTGGCATCAGTCTTCCCTCTATAGATAGAGGGCAACCCGGTAGAATCTCACTACAGATTACTGAATTTGCTGTTGGGGTCGCAACCACTAATTTGTACTTCAACCTTTCAGATTCTAAAGTGCAAAATCTAGAGTACGTCGTGGAAACAAAAGAATGTGTCGCTCCCGAGTCAAATAACACAATAGCATTATTAGAAAACAAAGAAAAAGTACCTGTGACCACAAACAGTCTTATGCATGAACCAAAAATATTCAAAGTCTTAACCAAAACCAACAAACAAAAATAATATAAAATCATTAAAACAAAACAAAGGAGTCATACCAGTGATCACATCATTCCTATCCTCAACCTCTCCAGGTGTAAGTGCAAAAACTCGTGCAGGCGCAGTAGGACGTTGATTGCTACCTCGTGCTGGAACTTCATTTCTCTGAGGTGGCAGTATGATCGTCTTGTTGCTACCAAATTGCATTGGGCGATCCCTGATGTAGTGTCCTGATTTGCCGCAACGAAAACACAATCCTGCCCCTTTTCTGCACTCTCCGGAGTGCACTTGATTGCATGTCCTACACTGATAGGGTTGCTGGTTACCCTAAACCGGCCTTTTTCCCGAACTACTACCTTCACTCTTCTTTTTCCATGGTCCCTGGTCGATGCCAGAATGGTACCCAGAAGAAGTAGTCCTTTTCCTCTGTTCATGCAACGCAGCACTTCTTTGAAGGGTTCTTTCTAAAACTGTTGCTTTATTCACCATTTCTGAGAAGCTCTGAATCTGAAAGCCTACCACACGCTCATAAAGTTTCTCATTCAGTCCTTGTTCAAATTTGCATGCCTTCTTTTCCTCATCGGGAATCAGATAAGTAGCAAAACGGGATAACTCAGTAAACCTAGCTGCATACTGATGTACCGTCATTGTTCCTTGAACCAAGGTGGCAAATTCCATAGCCTTGTCCTCACAGAACGAGCTAGGGAAGAAGTGCCCAAGAAAGATCTGTTTGAAGTGCAGCCAACTAACTATCTCTGTCCCCTCTGCTTCTCTGATAGTTCTTTTAGAGATCCCCCACCTCTTCGCTTCCTCGGTAAGCTTGAATGTGGCGTACGCCATCTTTTGCTAATCTGTATAGGTTAGGACTCGCAAAATCTCCTCAATGTCCTGAATCCAATCCTCCGCCAGAGTTGGATCGCCTCTCCCATCAAATAAAGGAGGGTGCATTCGATTGAATTGCTCTATGGTACAACCCCCTTCATTATAGTTACGCTGGCGACCCGAAGGATTCTGCACGAGGTCATCAATTAATTAATTGATGTGCAGCTGCTCGTAGTACTTCGGAAGCACTCGGGTTTGCTTCCCTCTCATTCTCGTTTGCATTCAGATCTGACATGCTTCGTTCTCTACGACGAGGTGGCGTCCTGACAAAAATAACTTGAATTTTTAATAATTGCTTAAAAAAAAATAGAGTTTATATGAACATAAAAATTAGTGGAATTCATAAAACAAAACATATATATTATACTTCAAAAATATAGGAATACCTATAAAGAAGAGAAAAGAAATACGCACAACGGTAGTAATAGTCAATCTCCCAAAATCTAATACCTTACTCCATCTTACTATTCAAGAAGACTCTGCAATTAATCTAAACCTTAATCAATATGAACTTAGTTCATAGACCTGTGAAATACCACACCTCAAAGCTATTCCTAAAGCCTGCGAATTCTAAGACTTCCCACATCAACAATATTCAATCTTATAATTCGCTTCAATATCATAATAAATCTGAAAATGATTTCTTAAACACTATCTGTACTCTAAAATCTTACATACTATAGTCTGCAGAACCTCAAACTTGGCTCTAATACCCAATGTAACGCCTCAAACCCGGTTGGTATGGAGAATTACTACATGTCTCTTAAGAACTTATTTCCCAACACAACTAAAATAAAACTCCAAAACTTTATTAGCAAAACTCAATATCAAGTATTCTAAATAACCACATTGAAAATTCCACAAAGTCATTACTGTAGCGAAATAAACTAAGGAGTCCATAATCTCCCAGTAGTCATAACAAACCAAACAATAAATTCATAAATTTTACTAAACCCAACATATAATTAAATCTAAAGGACATTAAATCTAAAGGACATCAGAATTCTTTCTTCTAACATCCTCTCCTCAGCTTAATCAAGCTCACCAATCTAATCCAGGCCCTCAGTTTGACTCTCCACATCATCTAAAAAATATTATAATGAAAGGGGGTGAGTTATCACAACTCAGTAAGCAGAGGACATATGCTGGCGTGCAAACATGAGCATTTACCAAGTATAGCATGCAGAACAAAATATTTTCCAGAGTTATCATGCAAAACAAAACATATTTTCAAAAGTAACAGAGCGATGGTTTTAAGACAAGTAAAACCTGTAATACTTTGGCATAAAATAAACTGAGTATCATCATCAAATCAAAACAGAGCATCACACAGAGTAGAGACCATGTTTCACCCCCGTGGTAGGGTTGTGCTAACCCCGGTGGCCAAACCAGGCAGAGATAGAGGTGAAATCTTTCCTTTATTCTTCTCGGAGCCCCCAGTGGGCACACAGGAAAGACCACAATAAAACCACTTTGTTTCCAAAGTGGATGCACTCAGAGACAGAGACGTTGGTACCAACCCAAACAGAGCAGAGCAAAGCAGAGACATAGTCAGATACATAAACCAGTACACCATGCCATAAAGTACCAAAACAGAATCAGACAGTTTACACACTGAAAACAAAAGCCAGAACATCTTTCTAAATAAATGCACAACTTTTCATATTCTCAATATCGCTCCTTTTTTAGATTTTAGAAACCACATGACAGAATTTAGCTTATGTTTACACAATGCATGTCAGAACATATTTTTTCTTTTTCACACAGATTTGATGAATAATGCAAATAAGCGACCAAGGTTGATCTTTGCTTTCCCAAGTTCCCATTACATCACAAAATATGCAAGTTTTCATAAAGTCAACCTCAGTTTTTTAACTTGTATAAAACCTAGCATAGGAACTCCACTTACCTAACTCCTGCAGTGTATTATCGATCTCTTGAATTCGACCTCTAAAAATATCGTCACCTATTGATAGAAACAAAAAATATATACACCGAGTATTAAACAACAAATGGCATAACTTCCATCTAATAATTAAAATCCAAAATCCCAAACCTTATAATAGCAACAACAACTCACTAAGACAACCATATAGAAAATTGGACAGCCCGCATTTCAACACAAAGTACCATATACTACTCCTAATTGTCCAATACACCCATCAAAACCAATGTCAACTGAACTCATCAATAATTCACACTTATTTCAGCAGCTCATACTCCCAAGCAATCGTCAACAATTTAACCAAGACGACACTACACACTGCACTCTCTCCGTTCACAACTCCACAACAGGAAAAAAAAAATCCCAACACTTCTATATGTTAAATGGCCCCAACAAACACCCTTCTAAACATTTCTAAAACACCAAACCAACAAGCCAAAATTTATAAAATACACAATGAAGTGAAAAACTTACGATGAAGGCTCAATGTTTACGTGAAACCGAGTAGAACTTTGAACTCACAGTACTACGACAAACACAAGGCGCACCGAATAAAAAAACCACCAAAACGCTGAACCACTGAAGTAGCTCTTGGCAACCAGTCAAAAATTTGTATTCCACCCAACAACGTAGTACTAGAAATCAGCTAGAACATCATGTAAGTGAGTAAGTGTAAGGACTGGGACAAAAAAAGAGAATAAACTCAGAATATGTGCGTGTTGTGCAAAAGAGACAGAGAATGGAAATAGCATACCCGTGGAAACTAAAATCTCCAGTTGCGGCTTCAATGGTTACACAAAAAACACAAACTCGAGGACCCACAAAACGCAATACCCAAACCACAAGGCAACAACCAAAAACTGCAGTGAAGAGGAAGAGAGGGTCGGCTGAGAGAATGAAATTCAGAGTCTTGGTTGCAGAGAAAAAAAAAAGAAGGAGAAGGAGTTATACCTGAAGACCAAACGCAGCGCAAGAGGGAGAGAAGAGCTGAGTCTTGGAGGAGAACACCAACTGCAGAACAAGAGGAATGCGGGAGAGAGAACCATCGTTATCTGCTGCAATGGAGGGATGCAATAGATGAGAAACTGGTTTTGAGGGAAAATCGAAAGTGAGGAGGTTTAGGGCATGAGATTCGGAACCACAAAATAGAACCAACGAAAAGAAAATAAAAAGAAATCGGAAAGAAAAGAGTAACATGGGAGAGAGGGATGCGGGAGAAACCAAAAATTGAAACCGAAATGTGAAAGAGAGGGAGAAAGAAACGGGAGCTGAGGAAGAAGACACTAACCTCCAAAACGGCGCCGTTTCAATACTCCCAAAGAAAAGGCTGGGCCTTGCTCACGGTTTGGGCTTCATAAAACATTGGGCCTTACACAAGGTGCTGGAGAGACAAAGTCGTTTGAGCCACATAAGGAATCTTGAGCTATATTATTCTGCAAAAGTCTTCCTTCCTTTTCTACTTTTAACATAATTCTATTTATATAAAAAAGTCTATCACCTCTCATTAAGGATAGTTGTGCATAGAAATCCTATTGTTTTGTATCTTTCTTTATGGTATCACAGCTCGACTATTGCTCATGCTAAAAAAAACACCATCACCAATCCACAAAAGAACCTATCTTCCACTCCATCTTGTGCAACTCTTTCATGGCTTCTGCAACAATTGTTGTTGGTAACTTTGTTAGCCTTCGCCTGAAATCAGACAACTACCATATTTGGGGGGAGCAAATTTTGATCCTTGCCGCAACCCCAGACTTAGATATCTCAATGGCAATATACAAGAACCCACACCAACAATTGTTGGGTCAGAATCATCAATGGCTAGCTCCATTCCCAATCCCGAACATGCCAAATGGCAGAAGAATTATCTTCTTTTACGAGGTTGGATTATTGGAAGCTTGACTAAAGCAGCTCTTAGCCTTGTTATTGGACTGGATTCAGCCTCCAAGGTTTGTAGCACACTTCAAGAGTCATACACCCAGCCTTCTCAGGAGAGGCAATTCATGCTTTTGTATCAGTTGAATTCCCTCACCAAAACTTCTAAGATGACGCTTAATGACTGCATTTGTCATTTCGAACGCATCCTTGTGGCTGCAGAACGACTTGTTCCTAACAAAGAAAAGGTATTTTCTCTCCTGAATGGCTTAGGTGCTCAATATGAACCCTTTGTTTCCTCTATGCTCAAACTCCCACTCCATCCCATAAAGAAATGATTCCTTTACTTCAAGCCTTTGAAATATGTACTACCACCAATACACAACATTTCAACAACTATGCTACCTTTTTTAGTCAACAAAATCAAGGCAACGATAACAAAAAAATCTTCCTCTGGCCACAATAAGACACATTTGGGCAAAAACAAAAAATCTCCTCCTTCACCCAAACCTGCACATCATGAGAATAGTCCCCAGAACAAACCCATTAGCTCCAAATCCTCGGGTCAACCATCCAATGCAACTGCTCACTACCAGATTTGCAAATGCTATGGTCATGAGGCTCCTATGTGTTGGTTTCGCTATGACCAATTTGATGATGATCCCCCTAATCAAAAGGTCTTCACTGCTTTACAACTCCATGATGCTCTAACAAATCAGGAATGGACAACTGACACTAGTGCATCCTCTCATATGACTTCCAATGCTGGTATGTTATGGTTGGAAATGGTATGCTATTACCTATTACACATATTAGACAAGCTATCTTACGTCATAAATCACATACTCTTTCTCTTGATAATGTATTGCTTGTTCCCCATTTAGAGCGTAATCTTTTATTTGCTGGCCAACTGACCAATGATTATCCTATATATCAATTGTGACTTTAATGGTGTTGGCTTTGCTTTTAAGGAAAAGGGGACAAACAGGATCCTTCTCAGAAGAATCAAGAGGGGTAACTTATATACCATCAAGACTTTACCCGAGGCAAACTTTCCCATGCATTTTCAAAAGGTGGATAGTGATGTTTTCACCAGCAGCTAGGCAATTTGCAATCTGCTGTTGTTCAAACTTTGCATTCCAAAGGATTTATCCAATTGCGAGGCAAAAATAAAGTTCGGATTTGTGAAAGTTGTCAACTAGGCAAACTTAGCAAATTACCCTTTTTACCTCGTTTAAATAATGACTATGGACTGTTTGAAAATTTTCATTGTGATCTTTGGGGACCAGAACAAATTATTCCCAATGATAAATTTTATACTATGCATGTCTTGTTGATGATTATAGTTGATATATATGGCTTATTCCCTTGTGAAAAAAATCTGAATTTTTTACCCATTTTCATGCCTTTTTTACTTTTATTGAACGATAATTCTCTCGCGAGATAAAAATCTTGCAAAGTTATGGTGGGGGACAATTTGTTAGCACTGCTTTCGCTAATTACTTGCAAGAACTTGGTATAGTACATCAACTATCCTGCCCACCTACCCCAGAACAAAATGGTGTCGTTGAGCATTGCCATCGAATCATTCGTGAGCTTGGCCTTACTATGCTCTGTCATTGTGGTATGCCAAAACACTTTTGGGTGGATACCTTCTCCACTGCTGCATTTTTAATTAATTGTTTGTCATCCCTTGCTAATCATAGTGACTCTCCTTTTTATAAAGTCCATGGCAAACATCCTGATTATAAATCTTTTCGCGTTTTTGGTTGTAAATGTTATCCTTGTACTTGGCACACCAAAAGTAATAAGTTTGATCCTAAAAGTGTGCCATGCATTTTCATGGCTTACAACCATAAGCATAAAGGATACAAATGTTTTTCACCTCAATGGGGAAAGATGTTTGTCTCTTGACATGTGGTGTTTGATGAAGAAACATTTCCTTGCAAAAATCAAAACACACTTCATTCACACGCACCAGCCACTCACACTCTTACATCATTTTCGGACTGGCTTGATCAGCCTCCTTCATCTGCATCCACATCATCCATGCTATCTCCCATTGATTCACCCTCACAAATCATTGAGCTTCCCAACCCCAGCACCACCTTAGAGGTAACGACCAGCCCGAACATCACTGAGATAGAGAGTCCCTCTATTCTCACTCCCTCTAGTCCTCCTATGGCTTTACCCATGGTCACACGGAGGAAGGCAGGTATTTCTAAACTCAATCCTAAATATGCAAATCTCCATAGTGTTGTTACATCCATCCCTCAAGTCCCAAAGACTGTTAAAACTACTTTATAGCATGAGGGATGGGTTAAAGCTATGGAAGAATAATTACATGCTCTTAAAAAAAATAAAACTTGGAATTTAGTTCCTAGAGAATCCAACATGCATGTAATTGGCAATAAATGGGTTTATAAACCAAAACTCAATCTTGAAGATACTTTAGAACGCCTTAAGGCGTGTTTAGTCATCAAAGGATACGATCAAGTTGATGGCATCGAATACCATAAGACTTCTCCCGTCATCAAACAAGGTACCATCAAACTCGTGCTTTCTATTGCCCTTTCAAAAAATTGGGATATTCACCAATTAGATGTTAAAAATGCTTTTTTACATGGTTCTCTTCAAGAAACTCTTTTTATGGAACAACTTCCTGGTTTTATTGATCCTGTTTTTCCAAATTATGTTTGCAAATTGCCAAAGGCCTTGTATGGTCTCAAACAAGCATCACGTGCATGGCTTCATGTTTTAGCACCTTTTTACAAAATATGGTTTCTGTGTAGTGTTGTCAACCCGTCCCTTTTTGTTTACAAAAACGAGGGTGACATCTTAGTGCTCCTTCTTTATGTTGATGATATTCTTTTAACAAGGTCCAATACTACTCCTCTAAAAAATTTTATTTTTGACCTTCATAAAGAATTTGATATGAAAGGTCTTGGCTTTCTCCATTATTTTCTCGATGTTCAAATTACTCGTACTCCTAATGGTTTACTCTTGTCCCAGTCCCACCATGCTCTTGACATCATTCAGCGAGCACAAATGGAAGGGTGCAAGCCGATGAACACTCCCATCTCTCCAAAGGACACGACGAAAACAACCACCGATCCATTTCATGACCCTACTCACTATCGAAGTATAGTTGGAGTTTTACAATATCTCACCTTTACCCTACTCAGTTCATGCATTCTCCCACATAAGGACACTATCAACTTGTAACATCACAGATCCCCATATGCACTATGAGTACTTGCTGGTGACCATAGCACAACTCACGTTGAAACTACGTTGTTTATAGACTTGTTCTCAATGCATTGGTAATATAACATAACATCATAAAATTTATAGAGTGTATACCCACCAGCTTTAGGTGTCATAACATGTTGACTTTGTTCAAGCGTTCTTTAAAAAGAACCAATTCGAAGCCTATTGACTGTTCTTCATCAACCTAGGGGTTACCACTCCATTCTTAAACACTCCAGAGTGGACAAAGGAGTTCCACTAGGATAATTCCCCATCCTAACCTTTAGGGTCATGACAAAAATTATTTTCATGCTATGCTTGAAAATTCTATTTCATGACATGTGCATATGTAGCAAGCTTTCATTTGAAAAAGACATTTATATGCAATATGTTAAAAATGGTGAAAATATCACATGTCATATAAGTGTGCACTCAATTTATCATATAACATGTTATTTTATGCTCAAAATGATAATTGAAACATGAATGTGGCATTTACCAAGAAATCATAAATAATTTATCAATGCATAAGTTAAAGGCCAACTTACTAACTTCCTAAGTAACTTGAAAATAACTCCGTAGCTGAGTAAGTCAAGTGCATACTAAGTTAAGATTAATATTTCTATAGATAATGTTCACAAACAAAGGTTTCGAAAATTGGTTATTTATAAAAATACTCCTAAACTTTCAAAAATTGCTATTTAGACCGTAAATTTTCACTAATTGCAAACGAACTCAAAACTTAACCAATTTTTTGAAATTCATATTTTTGGCATTCTAAAACCATATATTCCCTTGGATTTTAAAAAATCAAAGTGAAACTTGCCCAAACAGTCCCAACCTGTGGCATGCACTCTAATTGACGCCAAAGTGTGTTTTCAACTATTGATCCCTATAAATGCATGCATATGGGACTTTCTTTAATCACAAATGATCATTAACATTTTTAATGACATAATGATGCCTAATACTTGTGTAATCAAGTTCATCCCAACACTTAATCGTGGTGAAAATATCCTTAATCACCAATATGTTCAAAATCGATACATGCTTGATGATCAAAACAAGTTAGATTCAAAACCTATCATGGCATGCTTTTAACCACAATTTAAACCTTCCATAATCATGTTAAGACAATGATAAATCATATCAAATCATGCCTAAGACATGCCATAACTAAATTTCCAATTACAATTATTTAATTATTCAAACCATCTCTTAATTGTCCCAGTTTTTTACTAAGCATGATAATGTTCTCAAAACTCAACCCAATTTTGTACCAACACTTGGAAACAAAACTTGACATGCTAACTAAGATCAAAATCAAGAATAATTACAAATTTAGTGGCATTCCAAACACTCAAGACAACCTTACACAAGAACACTCAAGAACTCACTCGATTTCACCCTTTTAATCTCTAAGAGGGAGAAATGTTGTTCAAGGCTCAAGAGGAAGCTTGGAGCTGAGGTGTGAAGGAAATGAGGGGATGAGGGGACCTTTTATAGGCAGCCAAAGGGAGGGGACGTTGGCCTTGGTCCAAGGGGATTGGTGGAAGGTGGTGTATGAATCTGAATTTTCCATATTTGCACTCCATCACTTGTGTCAGCAGGCCAAAACAGTGCCCTAAACGACCATGATTTCACTTCTATAGTTGATACATTACTCCTATGGGGGCTTTGCAAGTCGTGGTGCAGAAGAAATAGAAGGAAAATCAAACAAAACTATTCATGGGGCTGAAGGGTTCAGAGTGAGTTTCTTTGGACAGTTTTGCTCATTGTCTTGACTTATCCTTTTGAATCATCATCATGGCTGATTTGTGCAGGAGAAAGGTCACTTCTTGAAGACTTTTTCTAGTGGTAGAAGGTGGAGAGTTGGCTGCCAAGTGATCATGAAGGTGCAGCACGAAATAAGGTGATGCAATGGAGGTGCTTGCTGAAATTTTCAGATTGTCTTCATTAGTTTGTGTCCTCTTGAGCAGGGGGAATAGTGGCTTGAAACCACCATGATTTCTTCCCTACAGTGGCTACAATGGTCCTACAATGGTGGCCAAGTCTTGGGAAATGGTTTAGTTGACAAAAAGTCATGCAATCCTCCCTTGCTAACCGGCGGGTTCAATGGCTTCAACTTAGCAAATTTTTTTTTTTTTTTTTGTTGAGTTTCAATTTTGGATAGTTTTTTGGTAGGAAATCTGAGTTAAATGCTAATGATGGACATGGGACCTCTTGGGGATTGGGTGGTGAAGGAGGTGGTGTAGGGTGGTGGTTCAAACCATGGCAGATGAGTTGTTGAAACTCAACCAAAACAGTTTGCATCCAACTAGCTTCCTAGGTGTAATCGGTTTAGTGGTTTGGTTTGGTTCTTGAAACCAATCTGGGTTTGAAGGGGTCTCATCAGGTCCAAAGCTCAAACTTGGTTTGAAGGGGGCTCATGAGGTGTTTAAGGACTATATTACCCTTCTGGACTAGCCACAAAAATATTAGGCCCAAGCGCAAAACAGTCCAAGCATACTAAGGGTAATGCACAAAACCAATTGATGCAAGGTTTGGACTAGATATGTCATTTTTCTTAATGACATGTGGGGAGGTTTATCTAGGGTATTAGTGAGGTCTAATTATGAGGTAATGAATCATTAATTCATGAAAATTTGAATTAAAAGGTTTAAGAAAAGATTAAGCACAATTAAGCTTCAAAGCATGGCTTAAAGTGCACTAACCTCACGTATGATGGTTAATGGCCTTAGCCAATTTTTAAAACTTAATTTGGGTACTTAGGGTATGGTTTGGGCTTAAGAAAACCAATGGTATGGTGTATTGAGCTTTTGGTCTTGAATGGTGAAATAACCCAAACATGGCTTTGGGCCTTGTGGGCTTTAAAAAGGGCCAAGTGTGTGGGTTCTTAGTTTATGGGCTCTTGAGGTTGAATAAGAGGGGCCTCATTGTCAGATTTTTATGGTTAAAAAGAAACCTCAAGATCCACTAGGATGGGCTTGAAAAGGTTTGACTTGGCCTAATTGGGCCATGGGTCCATTCTATACCAAGTTTGACCCAAAACGCCTTATGCCTTCCTTATGCTTGGGTGAAAACTAGTCTTGATTTTCTAAGGGCTTGGTTCAAGGTTTCTTGGGCTAGGCCCATGAATGCTCTAAGGTTGTAAAAAGGCTCATTAAGATGACTATCGGGCTTGCCTCTCTAATCCTTAGCTTAACGACACTAAGTGTCAAGATTAAGGTTAACCTCACCATCAACCTTAATATAAGTAATTAACCTATAATTAAAAATCTAATCTAGAGTGCTTAAGGGTTAATTAAGTGGGGTGTTACACACACACACACACTTTAACCACACGCTCATTTTATTTTCACAAAGTGTTTCCCCTCCATCAAGCAGTGCCCCTTCGTGTTTGTCAGTTTTTGTCAAAGAGCCCACCGCTGGTAAGGCCATGTTACTTTCTTTTCTCTTTTGTTCATAGTTAGTGAAAAAAGGGATGCATTCTAAAAGTAAATACGTTGTTTTTGTAACAAGTTTGGGTTTTTGAATAAGAAAGTTTTCTAGAAGTCTCGCTCTAATGTTTTGTAACAAGTTTTGGTTTATGCATTCTGAAAGTAAATACATTGTTTCTGCAATTTGAAAGTAAATTTCTTGTTCTGCATACTGAATTTTGTAATTGCACATGTTTACATGCTAGTTTATGTCATTTGTTTACTGAGTTGTTGATAGCTCACCCATTTATCTTCACAATATTTTCAGATGGTTTTGATGGTTGAGTTGAGGATCAGTAATACTGTTTGTGGGCAAGATTAGTTGTGGATAGTAGTTGGGTACCTTGGGGTACTAGTGCCGTTGGTGGATTATTTATTTAGTAGATTGATTTCAATATGTTTAGATGATTTATGGAGACTTATGTACATTTTATTTCATTCTACTATGATAATTGAGACATGTAGAGAAGTTGACCTATTTTATTTGGATTTTGGAAATATATTAGCATTATTGGAGTTGATTATAAGGTAACAGGAGTTCACTCTCTAGACCTTTGGAGTCAGGGCGTTAGAATCTCAGCATTCCCCAACCACGTTCTCCTCTTCTTCTTGTTGACAATCAAAGTGCTATCTACATGGCAGCAAATCCCCTTTTTCATGCCCACAGCAAGCATATTGAAGTTGATTTCCACTTCATTCGAGAAAAAGTCCAACAAGATTTTCTCCATACAAAACACATTCCCTCTAAGCTGCAAACCATTTTTACAAAACCTTTGGACCGGCCAGCTTACAATTTCAACCGAAGCAAATTAAGCCTCGTCTCGCAACTTCATTTGAAGGGGATATTAGAAAACCATTAATCATGCCATTCTCCTCAAATAATGATACAACCAATCCCACAAATCTGGCCCAAGATGTTGGAGATATGAAGCAACAAAATGAATCTTGACTTTATTATTCTGCAAAAATTTCCTTCCTTTTATACTTACTAACATAATTCTATTTTTGATATACTTATAACAGAATTCTATTTATATAAAAAATTCTACCACCTCTCATATAGAAATCTTATTGTTATGTATCTTTATTTGGTGCCATCATTTTAATGTCTTTTGTCTGCAAATTTGACAGGTCTCCACTTTACCACGAGCTATGGTGTGATTGGCTTGGGAGATGCCACATACTCAGGAGGAGAACGGGCATTGTTGCCCTTGTTCCCATGTCCAGTTTTGTTCGCACAAAAAGCATACGCCTGTGTTGGATGATTCATGTAGTTGAGTCAACATCTCGTATCCATCCAGCAGCGGCACAAGCTTGGCATAGGAGGGCATTGGCGGCTTGAGCATGGAGGTGTTGAAGGGTTCGTATTTTGGACCCAAGCTGTTGAGGAGGGAAAAAACCTTCATCTTGTCACTCAAGGGAAGTCCGATTGCTGCTAGGTGGTTGCACAGTCTTGAAGCTTTGAAGGTGATCTTGCAGCGACGTCGTGGCTTTCTTCCTCATGTATGTCAATTGTTGAGTAAGCTGGAACTCCCTTTCTTAGGATTCTTGGGCATAGGCTTCTTGAAGGGCATACCAGACTTGATATGAAGCCTCAAGCCCGACCACCAAGCCAAGCAACTCCTTGGAGAGGGTACCGATAATCCATCCCTGGAGTAGTCGGTAAGATTTCCTCCATCACAGGTATGTAGAATGTGACACCCAAGCCCAGCAAGGAATTCATGTCTGAATTTTTTTTATATAGATGAAAAGCCCACTTGAAATTAGTGATTATTGTTGGGATAGATTATGAGCCCAATTTTTATTTTTTTTATGGATATCAAATAATTTTTGGGTTTGCCGAGTAGGTTTAAATCTTTAAGTACGTTGGATTAGGTGAAATATCTTATTGGACCGAGAAAATTAATGGGACAAGTTATAATATTTTTAGAGGTTGAATCGACATCCATTTTTTTTGAAAGAAAAATCCCCGTCCAAGATGCAAGCTATGAAAATCCTATAGGCTTTAGTGTCCATGCCATGCACGCCTCGCACCTGTTTTCTCCCCATGCACGTTCCTATCCCTACGACATTCACATCAACTACATCCATTGGAGATATACTTTCACAGCAGTTTTTCTACCATTTATTTCTCTAGGGTTTTTATCGATTTTTGTTCTATATATTCACCTTCAACACGCCCTGCACACTTTCTCTTCCTCCTCGACAGAACAACCATCCACCTTTGCCTTCCTACACCATGACACACGTGCACTGCCTTAGAGTTAGCAACCACAGCGTTGCACGCCCTCCCACCGTCCAACTTCAGCGCACGTCCTCACACCGCTTGAAGACCAGTAGCCGCGCAGCACCCCAGCCACTGCCACGATCGAGCCAAGCCCGAAACACACGAACCACATCCCACACAACAGAAACCACCGTGTGATAGCACTGCCCAAGCCCCACAAGAAACCGAAGAACCACCACAGAAGGGCAGTACCACTGCCAAGCTCTTCCACGCCCGAACCCACACGACTAGCCCTTGCACAATGGAAGACGCTAGCCCCGAAGCAAAACCAACCACTGCAAGCCGCCAGCCGTTGTCCTCTGTTTTTCCCACCCCGAAACAAAGCCACCACTTATAGCCATCCCCAGGTCCTTCTCACAGCCATCAACCACGGCAAGTGTATACAGAAGTTGCCGGCGAAGACTTCTCGTCACCTAATCCGCCGCACGCCGCCTCAGGCCGCGGTAAGCTCACACGTTTTTTTTTTTTTTTTTCTCTTTTCTTTCAGTCTCTCCCTCACTCTTTCACTGTATACTTCTCTCAATCATCTCTCTCTCTCTATCATTTTCAACTACCCAGGCGCCGCCCTCACTTTCGTCGACCTCAGCCAGCTCTCTGCGTCGTCACACGTGCCCTTCTCGGTGAGCCCTGCCATGCAAAACTATTTTTCACGCAGGTTTTATATGTTTTCAAAGAACAAGAGGTCTAGCTATACCTTACCGAACAATTGGTTCATTAATTAAATGAAATTACAGTATTACCCTTTGAGTAAAAGCTGTGTAAATATGTTTTAAACCTTTAATATATATACTGGTAGACTCAGTTTTGTTTAGGTTTACATAAAAATTTTAAGTATTTTAGCATGTTATTAAGTAAATATTTATTTTTAGAGTAAACAATATTGGTATAATGTTATTTTTACACTTTAGATATGATTTAGTCTATTTAAAAATAGTTATGGTTTATTTTAAAATATTTTGGGATAATTATACTATCTAGTATTAAACTTTATAGATTGTTTTCAATAATAAATAGGTTAGACTTTTAAATGTTTTAGTCAAAGTTATTAAATCAACATTGATGATTTTAGAAAGTGATGATTTATAATTTTAAGTTTTGAGCAATTAAATAGGTTATTTTAGAAGCTTAGGCTTAAATATCAAAATACGTGAGTAACTGAAAAATTTACGAGAACTACGTGATCATTTTATAGGTGACGATTAGTATTTGTTCGGCATTGTTGAATAAATTTTTTTTTGGAAAACTAAGAAGTCCAGATAAGCGGGGCTCCTATGCTAGACTTTGCATAAAATAAAATAAAATGAGGTTGGCTTTGAAAATATGCGTGTTCGTTTTGAAAAGAAATCAAAAAACAACCTCAGATATGTGTTCTACATATCCATGAAAGCTGTATAAGAGAGTATTTTCTATCATGACTGGTGCAGACATGAAAGAATTTGATTTGTAATGGAAGTTTAAAATCTTTCATCCCGACTTGTAAATGGAATGACTTGTTGCAGAATATAGTTGAAAGGTTTGGCAAAAATATAAAAGGTTGCAGAATTACTCTTAAAAGGGGATAAAAATGTCCCCCAGAAGTATGCTGATCATCAGTTAAATAAGTATGGTGGACTACTGTGCTGGTTTTTCATGAAAATATAGTTTAAAACACAAAGTCCTTAACATTACCCGTGACTACAAAAGAACATCAGGTAACCGTCAAGAATTCTTCCACCTCAGAGCTTAAGGGTGCACCTCCAGAAATTATTAGTCTAATCCAACCACCTAATCTGTCTTTGACCTAAAAAGAATTGATATAATGAAAGACAATTAGGAAGTTGAGGGAACCTCTTCATAAGCTATAGAGATGCACTGTTTTTGGATAAACAAGAATGTGGAGAGATTTGATCCATATCAAAGTAGTCCAAGTGAAGCAAGGATCCTGGTTATGTTGACTATGAATCCAAGGACTTTATTTAAATGGATTCAGAAAAGGAATGAGATTCAGTCATCATGATTTTATTGCCTACGTTGAGATGTCTCAAGGAATGGTAGTTCGTGAGAAACAAAAAGTATGAGAGGAGAAAAGAAGAAATATACAACCTTCCTGAATGCTAATAGATTGCTAACGGTGCAACATTCTTCTGTTTAAACCCTAAATTCATCCTAGCAAGCTTGCTGCATCACAAGAAAACCATCTCGATTCTCATTATATGACAATTGACAGAAAAAAGTGAACATACTAGAATAGATAGAAAACCAACTTACTATCTATAAAGCAAATGAAAAATATTTCTCCAAATTGGTTTGAGTTATTGTAATGCTTGTAGAATACCTGAAATATATATTGATGAGCATGAATGATCAACAAGGCCGGTTAGCCGAAATAGTGAATTTACTAAGTTTTAGCTAAAAGATGACTAGATTCAGTGCCTTCATGCACTCTTTCAAAAACTCGAGGCACTTCAGCAAAGCATGTTGGCTTCAGCTCCATCAAATCATCCCTGATTGCTTTAAGATCCTTCAAATCATAAGAAACCATACTTTTAGATAGGCACTGATCCAGGACATGGACATGGGCAACAACATGGCAGTTGAAGGCTCCAACTCCTGAACAACCAATTACCCGAAGACGTAGCGGACTCTCATGCATTACGTGCATCTCATGCATTACGCCTCAAATCACGACGTCAATTGTCAAAGAACTTTCCTATTTCGGATTGCCATGATTTTTGTCCATTTATGCCAGTTTATTTGTTTCCTTTCTACAAGTTACCATTTATGCTAGTTTATTTGTTTCCTTCTGCAAGTTATTTCCTTACAGAATGTCCATTTTCCTTTCATGAGTTTATATATTCGGCTATCAATGTAATGAAGAGGTTAATGTCATTTCTGAAGAATAAAGTTACGAGCAATATTTTCCAACAACTCTCATCTATTTGGAAGACACAGTTCTTCCAATTACTCTGTTTTGCAACCCAGCTTTACTCTATTTTTTAAATTTTACCGTCTTTCGCTGTGCCAAATTGGCATCAGAGCAAGGCTTTACCTGGCTTGATGGCGAGAGACAATACCCGCGAGGAGGAACGTGGCATGCAGGCTGTTTGGGCAACCATTAATGCTCAAGACTACAGAAACCAACAGCATTTCGAAGGAATTGAGCATATGCAGTGAGAGATCCAGATAGCCATCACAGGCATTCGTGTTGGAGAGAACGAAAATGGAGATGGTGAAGACCCAAACCATCCAAGAGGAGATTGCAATTCTGCACATCGACGGAGGAACCAAGCACCAAATGAATCCTCTAGTGACAAGGAGGTGGAGGGATTCAATCGTGGAAACCATGAGGCTAGGAGAGCTCTGGAAAACAACAATAATTTCATAATCAAGATTGATTTGCCTTGTTTCAACGGGCACCTGCATGTTGAGAGTTTTCTAGATTGGATGCTCGAGGTAGAAAATTTATTTGATTATATGCAGATCCCCGAAGTACAGCAAGTAAAGTTAGTTGCCTATAAATTACGTGGTGGTGTTTTAGCTTGGTGGGAACAAATGCAAAACAATAGGAGGTGACAAGGCAAGCAACCAGTGAGAGTTTGGCCCAAAATGAAGTGATTGATGAGGGCTAGATTTCTTCCACCTGACTACGAGCAAATTTTATACTAGCAATACCAAAACTTCAAGCAAGGAGTGCGGACCGTGTGTGATTATACGGAAGAATTTTATTGATTGAATGCTAGTAATAATCTGTCTGAAACTGAAGGATGACAGATTGCAAGATACATGGGGGGCTTGCACATGGCCATACAAGACAAGGTAGCACTACACAGTGCATGGTCTCTATCGAAGGCAGTGAATCTTGCTACGAAGATCGAGATGCAGCTGGCCAGACCGCCACCGAGGATTCAAAATCTACCTCAAGCGAAGCCTGTGACCCAACCATCGCAGCCCAACAATACATGCCCACAACCATTCAACAAGTTCCAAAAACGGGAGAGTAGCACTCAACACGCCAAAGCTCTGGTTAACAAAGAAGGAGGAAGCAACAACCCCTACACATGGCCAATGATTCCGGTGCTATCAACCTAGACATCGACCTAATGAATGTCCCACATGCCGTTCAGTTCACGTGATCGAAGAAGGCGATGAAGAAGCGAGAGGTGGAGATAGTAGCGATGATGATGTTGATGAAGAGTTGGTTGAAGGTGACGAGGGAGATCCGATAAGCTGTGTCATCCAACGGGTCCTGCTGTCACCAAAGGTACAAGAGAAAAACCAAAGACACTCTATCTTTAGGATGTGTTGCACTGTCAAAAACAAAGTGTGCAATGTAATTATAGATAGTGGGAGTTGTGAAAATATAGTGTCCAAGACTTTTGTGAAGGCGCTCGAATTGAAGACTGACAAACACCCAAGGCCGTATAAGATCAGCTGGATCCAAAAAGGGGCTGAAACTAGTGTTAGCAGTGTTTGTCGTGTCTTATTTTCCATCGGGAAGCATTACCAAGATGAGGTCGTGTTCAATGTTGTAGACATGGATGCCTGCCACATCCTATTGGGGCGACCATGGCAATTTGACGTAGGCGCCACCTACAGGGGACGTGATAACGTATATTATTTTTGGTGGAAGGATAGGAAAATTGTACTGATGCCTATTGGAGATAAGATTTCTAACTCACAACAGGCTAAAGATAAGAACACCTTTCTCACCCTCAGTGAAACTCGGTTTTTAGAGGAAGCCAAAGTGACTGGAGAAATACGGACCTTGGTAGTAAAAGGAAAAGAATTGGACATAGACCTCACAGTACCCCCACAAGTCCAATATATTCTAATAGAATTTGTAGACATCTCGCCCCAAGACTTGCCAGATGCACTTCCTCCTATGTGAGACGTCCAACACCATATTGATTTAATTCTTGGAGCCAGCTTACCCAACCTGCCACACTACCGGATGAGCCCAACAGAGCATGGG
The DNA here is from genome assembly GCF_001411555.2 of Juglans regia. Lineage (NCBI taxonomy): Eukaryota > Viridiplantae > Streptophyta > Magnoliopsida > Fagales > Juglandaceae > Juglans > Juglans regia. The sequence goes on along the minus strand of NC_049911.1, from coordinate 8,148,489 downwards.
ATTTTACAAGACCAAGTAGAGTCACTTTTACGCAAAAGATTAATCAGAGAAAGCATGAGTCCCTGCACGGTACTTGCATTAATCACACCAAAAAAATATGGAAGTTGGCGGATGTGCGTAGACAGTCATGCCATCAACAAGATAACGGTAGAATACCGTTTCCCCATTCCTCGACTAACTGATTTGTTAGACATGCTTGCAAGGTCTAAAATTTTTTCAAAGGTTGATTTGTGGAGCTGGTACCATCAAATACGAATTCAGCCAGGCGATGAATGGAAGAAGGCTTTCAAAACCAAAGAAGGCCTATATGAGCGGCTAGTAATGTCATTTGGTCTCTCTAATGCGCCAAGCACTTTTATGTGCATCATGCACCAAGTCCTCAAGCCTTTCATCGGAAAATTCGTAGTGGTCTATTTCGACGATATTCTCATTTACAGCCACAATGAGAGTAATCATTTGAGCCATCTCAGAGAAGTTTTATCCGCCCTCTCCCAGCATAAGTTGCTCATCAACCTGAAGAAGTGTCACATTTTGAGTAGCAATTTATTGTTTCTCGGGTTTGTGGTGAGTGCTGAAGGGATACACATGGATGAAGAAAAAGTTTGTGCAATTCGTGAGTGGCCAACCCCGACCACCGTCACCACGCATGTTCATATGGAATTTTAGTTGCTTGGCAGCCCCAATTACAAAGTGCAAGAAGAAGGGACGCTTTGATTGGGGTTAGGAACAAGAGGAAAGTTTCAACACACTTAAAGAAAAATTGTCAACAGCTCCTCTGTTAGCCCTTCCTTGCTTCGATAAGCTCTTTGAAGTTGAGTGTGATGCATCAATTGTTGGCATAGGCACTATCCTCATCCAACAGGGTCGACCAGTGGAGTTTTTCAGTGAAAAACTAAATGAAGCACAGTGCAAATGGACCACGTATGAGCTGGAGCTCTATTCGGTCATAAGGGCTTTGAAGCACTGGGAACACTATCTCATTCAACGTGAGTTCATCCTTTACAATGATCATCATGCTCTAAAGTTTATCAATACCCAGAATAGCTTAAATGCATGCAAGATGGACTGGTTTTATGCAAAAATTCACTATGGTGCTCAAGCACAAGTCAGGACAACAGAACCGAGTAGCCGATGCTCTCAGTCGACGTGCATCCGTGCTCACCATTATGAGGACTAAGATCATTGGTTTTGAACAACTCAAAGATTTATATGCCGATGATGAAGACTTTGCTGAACTCTGGAAGTAGTGCAATTCAGGACAGCCCAAGTCAAATTTTCATATACAAGACGGCTATCTCTTTCGGGGAAATCAACTTTGCATCCCTCGCATGGGGGTGGGCTAGGAGGACATGTAGGCCTAGACAAGACAATCTCCTTAGTGTTTGAGAGGTATTTTTGGCCCTAGCTACGAAGGGATGTGGGAAGGTTCGTTCAAAGATGTCCTATTTGCCAAGTGAAGAAAGGCCAAGCTCAAAATACAGGGCTGTACAAGCCCCTACCAGTCCCTCAAAACATTTGGGAGGATTTGAGCATGGATTTTGTACTTGGGTTGCCCCAAACTCAACAAGGAGCTGATTCCATCTTTGTGGTATTGGACTGATTTTCCAAGATGGAACACTTCATTCCTTGCCAAAAGACATTGGATGCATCTAGTGTTGCACACATGTTCTTCAAAGAAGTTGTTGGTCTACACGGCATCCCAAAAACCATCACCTCCGACAGGGCTACCAAATTCCTTAGCCACTTTTGGATCACATTGTGGAGGAAGTTCGAGACTTCACCTAAATATAGCAGCACTCGACACCCACAAACGGACGGCCAAGTTGAAGTGGCCAATAGGACGCTTGGCAATATGTTGTGCTGCGTGTCTGGAGACAAGCCGAAGTAGTGGGATGTGAGCCTTCCTCAGGTGGAATTCGCTTTCAACAGCATGAAGGACAGGTCAACAGGAAAGAGCCCCTTTGAAGTAGTCTATACGACTCCCCCACGATATGCTCTTGATCTGGTTTCCCTCCCAAAAACTCTTGGAGTCAGTGTCGTAGCTGAGAATTTGGCAAAGAAAATTCAGGAGGTCTGCAACAATTTAGAGAAGGCTAACATGAATTACAAGAGAGTAGTGGATAAGCACCGACAAGCCAAAATATTTCAAGGAGACTTAGTGATGATCCACTTGCGTAAGAACCATTTTCTAATGGGCACCTATGGCAAACATCAAGAAAAGAAGTATGGTCCTTGTCGCATTTTAAAAAAAATTAATGATAATGCGCACGTTGTCGAGCTCCCAGAAAATATGTCAATCTCCCCTACCTTCAATGTGGCTGATTTATTTGAGTATCATCCCCCCGATGAATTACTCAATGAAGGCTCCAACTCAGAGATGAGTTTTTTTCTAAGTGGCGGGGAATTGATGCAGGACATGGACACGGGCAACAACATCGCAGCTGAAGGCTCCAACTCCTAAACAACCATTTACCCGAGGATGTAGCGAACTCTCATGCATCTCATGCATTACACCTCAAATCACGACGTCAATTGTCAAAGAACTTTCCTATTTCGGATTGCTATGATTTCCGTCCATTTATGCTAGTTTATTTGTTTCCTTTCTGCAAGTTATTTCCTTACAAAATGTCCATTTTCCTTTCATGAGTTTATATATTTGACTGTCAATGTAATGAAGAAGATAATGTCATTTCTGAAGAATAAAGTTACGAGTAATATTTTCCAGCAACTCTCATCTGTTTGGAAGACATAGTTCTTCCAATTACTATGTTTTACAAGCCTTTACTTTATTTTTTTAATTTTCCCGTCTTCCGCTATGCCAGATGCATATATATACATATATATATGTAAAAAGACAAACAACCATGAAAACAATTAGTTTTCTTTTCCTTTAGATATATATATTTTTTACGTCATCCTCTTTCTTTTTTCCTGCCCTTGAATGCCATCAGGATAAAAGAAGAAGAAAGAGACCTAAATTTTAAAAAAGACTCAAATAGTTTCAGAAGCATACCCCATGATCGTAGCCAATAGAAGCACCCATTCGAAAAAAATACTCCTCAATCACGCAGCCGATGATTTGAGTCAGGGGAAGGAAATAAAGATACACATCAACTTCTGTCATCTATCCAGGGTCAAAATTGCACATGTTAGCTAGGAAACCAAGAAGAATGAAGTTGCAACCCATATAAGATTAGAAGATCCTAGAGACTAACCATATGAAGAATTTTAACATACATTCATCCGGAAGCAACACAGGTCCCTCCTTTCCAATGTGGGATGTGCTTCCAAGCACACTTTTAAGGTAATTAATAGGTACTAGAAATATAAAGACCGATACATGGAATTTGTGTAAAACTTGGGCCCAAGGCCCAGGATACGATGTCATTCAAGTGAGTGGTCTTCCCCTTTCCAGTTTCTTTTTGTTTTATTTCTTTCCCAGATAGCCCTTCCCCACACCCAAAATCCTTCTCCCTCTGTTAGTTTCTTCAAACCGAAAACCACTCCACCCCGATCTCCATCTTCCCCACGTCCACACGGTTCTAATTTTCTTCCCTTCTTCCGTTACTCAAATCCCTCTCACTAATGCCTATTCATTTCTTTGGCAGTTTGTAATTTTGTCCACCCTCACAAAGCCTTACCTTGCAGAGCAGCATCACCCTCCCACGCTGTTGCACCCTCACCACCAAGGCGCCATTACAAGTGGCCCTCGTCGACACAGTTGCATGTTGGTCAGTCTGTCGAGGCATCCCTTAGATGAAGCCGTACTTGGGGCCAAGTGCAGCAAACACTGCACCACAGCTAGTAACCACCATGATCCCGACTTGAGGTGCCTTGCTCCTTCACAACAGCCAACCACCAGAAACCACCTTCCACAGCCATGACAAACAGCAACCCACGGTTTTGGCAAGCCAAAACACCCTTATTTTACTGCACCCAAAACAGAGCTTCCGCCAACGCCATGACCGAGAAGCTAGCAAGCACACAATGTCTTTGCATCATCCCGAGCAACCATGCCCAACCTCGTGCCGCTGTGAGCTACCGTCACACGGTATCTCCACCCCTCCCAGATGTTCCCTTGGTAAAACTCTCTCTCTATACATAGAACACCCTTTCTCCCTCTCTTTCTCTCACTACGTCCTCTCTCTCTCCACCATGATCGAGTGACAGTTTTCTCTCCACCTCCCTCTCTCAGTGCCATGCTGCTGCGCTGACCAACTTCGACCTCCGCCCACCACACTGCCCATCGCGCCTCTCGCTCTCTCTCAGTGAGTAGAGATTCTCCTCTGTAGTCTATCGCACGGTTTTGGTCTGGAAGTGTTAAAATCTCAGATTTCTTTTTGGTTCCTTGTTCTATTTACGAGTTTTTCCTAAGACGCCCTTCTCATTTAGATGATTTCATGATATTTATAAAGAAATTGTTTTAAGTATATTTATATTACTGCATCTAGTTTATAAGTCAGTATGCTTTCTTGTCGTTTGATGTTTATTTTGATATTGAGGTTGATTTATTTGAGATGTTTCTTGTAAGTCATGTTTAGCGTGAAATTATAATTTTATGTAGATAGAATTTAAAGATCTAAAATTTTAGTTATATAGTCATAATGGTTATAACTATTTTTAGTAGTGAATTAATAATAAGATTATATTTTATTCTAAATGTGTTAAAATCGATTTGAGTATATCTTACTAAATGAGTTTTCCCTTTTTTCTTACATTATTTGAATTTGACATAAATATTTTAATAAGTTGTAAATTGGATTTTATATTTTAGAAACTGTTGAAATATTGTTTAAATGAGCTAACTTCTGATGAGCTTGATGTTTAAAATAGATTTGTTGTATTTCACATTAATGACTTTTTAATGAACTTTATTTTATTGTATTAAGGGACCAACGTACTTTTTATTTATTTATTTTTATTTGGGTTGTGTTTAGTATTGTTAAATTAGGCATGAACTTATTTGGATAAAACTATTAGCCATAATCTTGATTTCACAGAAAATATTTAAAAACTTTAATAAAATTATCTAGTATTAATTTTATAATTAATTTGGTAGTATATAGTAAGTATTCAATCTTTAATTTTAAAACACTTTAAATCTATTATATAGAAATAAATCTTTGATGGTTTAATTTAGATATGATTAGCAGTTTACATGAATTTTAATATAAGTATTATTAAGGATATTTTATGTATTACTATTGCTTAAGAAATTTATGATGCCCTACTACTTTATTTGTTGGCAGTATTAAATTATCGTTTTAATAATAATTTATAGAAAGATGAGTTTTAAATATAATTAAGTTAATTTTCGAAATGAATTTAAGTTTGTTTTGCCATATTTGATAAGACTATATTATAATAAGTTTAGAATACACTTTGAACGACGATGGTATTTTGTTAGATTTCTGATAGCTAATAATTATTTTTTAAAAACTATTTCCGTAGTATGAAAGTAAACGGAGAGTTTTAGCAAGTCCTTTTAGAAGTTTAGTAATGCTTAGTGCTTTGTATAGGTGACGATTGACATTCATTCAGCATGATTGTGGAAAGATTTAGAATAGTACTTAAGGAGTCCATGTAAGCGGAGTTTATATACTAGTTTTGCATAAAACAAATGAAATGAGGTTGACTTTGAAAATATGCATGTTTGTTTTTAAATAGAAATCTGAAAACAACCTCAGATGTTTGTTTTGCATATACATAAATTCTTTACAAGAGAAAGTATTTTCTGTCATGACTAGTGTAGACATGAGCTAATTTTGTGTATTCTGTTTCTGAACTATGCAAAAAGAGCGAATATGAAAATCTAAAAGTTTTTGCTATGAATAAATGAAGATGTTTTGATTCTGTATATTTTGAACATGTGAAATGACCTGAAGCTATTCAGTATTTTGTTTAGATATGATGTGTCATCTGAAAATCTTGGCATGAAGTTCTGATTCTATATCTGAATGTGATCTGGTTCTGATGATGTTCCGTTCTGTTTCTGTTAAGGCTCTGTCACGGGTATAATGGTGGTTTATAACCCTACCGCGTGGTGAAATATGGTATACAACCTAGCTATGGGTATAATGGTGGTTTATAACCCTACCATGGGGGTGAAACTTGATATACGGCCTAGCCACGAATATAATGGTGGTTTATAATCCTACCACGGGGGTGAAACATGGTATACGGCTCAACCACGGGTATAATGGTGGTTTATAACCCTACCACTTGGGTTAAATATGTTATTTGTCCCAATGTAATGCTATGAGATGATATGAATATAATGTTTCAGTTTGAATATGCCAAAGGATTTTCTTTTTGGAAAAAAGTTTGGTTTTTCTGAAAATTTCGCTCTGATGTTTTGTACTGAGTTTTGTTTATGCATTCTGAAAGTAAATATGTTGTTTTTGCATTCTGAAAGTAAATATTTTGTTCTGCATACCGAACTTTATAAATGCCCATATTTACATGCTAGTATATGTTCTCTACTTACCAAGTTGTTGATAACTCACCCCTTATCTCCACAATATTTTTCAGATGATTTTGGATATTTTAGCCGGGGATCAAGATTTTAAAGCTTTGGGTGACATGATTTAAGAGTAGTGGATTAAGTATAGAAAGTTCTCGATGAGTATTGGCGATTTTTATTAAGAAATTTTATTGTGTTTTGATAACTTGGCATTTTGGAAAATTGGTTATATTGAGGAAATTAGTTTGAATCAAAATTTCTTTACGATATTGGGAATTTGGAGTCTATAATTATATTGTTAAAATGTGAGTGTTAGTGACAGAAAGTAACTCTCTGACCCTTGTAGGACCGGGGCGTTACAATTTGCGCATGACATTCCTTAATTGGTATGTGGCGTCACGTAGAGGAAATAGATGTGTCCAATATAATTTTGTATAGCTATTGCTCAGAAACAGTAAAACAGAAAAGAAGAGCTAATTAACAATATGTCCTGGAGATTACACGAACAGCAAGAAGAGAGATATACATGGTGTAAAAAACAACGCATCAGAGGTTCAACAATCTTCGTACTTGTCTTCAAATTGTTCCATAAAAAGATCCATCCCTCTTATAAAATATGCAGTGTTTTCATGTGTCAATAATGCAGCAACACCTTTAGGATCTCCACTTGTGCCACTTGTGTACATAATTGTGCATATGTGGAAAGCCTGAGGTGGAATAATATCTGAGGGGTTTTCTTTTCCCTGATGAACAACGAACACTTAAGATCAACCGCAACAAAAGAAAGAATGTCAAGTTTGAAAGTGATATGCTATTAAGTGGGAATGAGGCAATTTGAGCGAGTTAACCCAAGTTTTGTTGGGAAGTAACTTGTAACACCCCGTATTTTTTAATTGAAGGATTATTTGTTATTAATTTAAAATTTGATTATCTTGTTTTAAATTTTTAGATTTTAATGAGTTTATTTTTTATGATTTTTAATTTGTGAAAATTAAATTTGACATGTTTCCTTAATATTAATTATTGTTATGCATTTAATTTTCTTTTCACATTAAATTAACTTCTTGTTGGATTTAATTATTTATTTTCTTTTTAATCACTACGTTTGAATTATTTTATTTCACTTGCTATTTTAAAATCATTTCCGTTGGATCATTTTTGTGACTCAAGATGTGAGGATTGCATCCCATTTCTTTCCCTCACTTTTTCTTTTTCCCTTTCCCTTTTTTTTCCTTTCCCTTCTTTTTCTTTTCTTTTTCTCCTCTCCTCTCCTCTCCAGGGCGACTCATGTCTCTCCCTTTCTCTTCTCTCCGTCCGTGCATCGTCCCCCAGCCCGCCACCGTGCACCGGCAGTGACCGACACCGCCCCTCCCTCACCTCCCCTTCGACCGACAATCACCCTCCTGTGATTTCAGCCCCTAACTCGCCGCCGATAGCCCCCACGCACCACACCAAGCCGCAGCACTCCTTGCGCCGCTGCACCGCCGCTGCACCGCCGTCGCGCCACCTCCGGCCACCATCTTCTCACCACATCATCCTCGATCTCCTAGCAACCCAATGGACCCAACCCCACCTCCGATCTGTCACCGATGAAGCCCCACCATCAATATTTCCGTTTTGGGTATTTTAGCCTTCGACTGCCTCTACACCGCCACCCACGGCCAACCACTAGCTTCACCGACATCCCTAAGCCCTTCCCTATCAATCTCGGGTCTTCGTTTACACCCATTCAAAAGTGGGTTTTTGAGACCCACGGGCACAGTGCATTTGGCACTGTTTTGTTGCTGCGTTGCCGCTTCTAGCACCTCCGTGATCTTTTAAAAATTATATTATAGCATTGTAAGTAATTTTTCCAAAGAACTTTTGAGATTTAAATGTATTTCTGCGCTAATTCATATTTACTGTAAATTTGTTGGTTGTGCCGGACTGAGTTCGAGGAGTAAGGGGGTCGATTGGATTTGATGATGGAGTTGTTTGTGTGAGATTGGTTTATGCTATGAAATTTGTTAGCTGTTTCGGATTTAAATATTGGTATTTTGAGTTTGACGTTGGTTATGGTGGATAGTGGTGATTTTTAGGAAGTGATGATATATTTTGGGATTATGAGGGTTTTAAGTGTTGAGATATTAAAATAAGTTATTTTAGAAGCTTAGGCTTAAATATCAAAATCCGTGATTGATTGAAAACTTACGAAAATTATGTTATTATTTTTATAGTTGACGATTTATATTCGACTCGACATTTTTGAGGAAAATTTTGAAAAGCTAAGTTGTCCAGATAAGCGGGGTTCCTATGCTAGGTTTTATACATGTTAATAAGACTGAGGTTGATTTTATTAAAAATTGCATATTTTGTGATATGATGGGAACTTGTGAAAACAAAGATCAACCTCAGTCACTTATCTGCATTATTCATGAAATCTGTGTGAAAAAGAAAAAATATGTTCTGACATGCATTGTGTAGACATGAACTAAATTCTATCATGTGGTTTCTGAAATCTGAAAAAGGGAGCGATATTGAGAATATGGAATATTGTGCATTTATTTATAAAAATGTTCTGGCTTTTGTTGTCAGTGTGTGTAAACTCTCTGATTCTGTTTTGGTACTCTGTATTATTTTGATATAATATCTGAAAACCTTTGGCATTGTGTACTGGTATTTGTATCTGAAAACCAATAATACAGATTGGTTTATCCCAATGCCAGCTGCTGTTTTCTCCTCCTCTTCCATGGAAGTAAAGCACACCAAAGCTGCAACTGCAACCAAACTGATCAGCAGAATGTCTTCAAATGCAGCAGACTGGAATCTTTTTAATCATTCTTACTTTTCAGCCGTTGAGCATGACTACAATTAGGATTTAGTAGCTGCAAAAAGCAAGTTCATTTGTCTGATCAGAACCATCCATTGCTTTTAAACTATGAGGTAATGCGGGTTAGTAAATAATTTCATCACAAAGCTTTTTTTTTTTTTTGTTGAGTTCTCACTTCTGTCACTTTCTTATCCTGGACGAAAACAAAATCAACCACTGCATGATCTAAAATAAAATTGACAGCCCCTGGCCCTGCATCCGACACAATCTCGAGGACTTTAGTTATATGTATTGCCTGAAATCAATTTAATGCTTCTGCTTGATGATATCAAAAATCTGCTGCTGTACACGAGAAGGAGTCAGGAAATAGAAAATCCAAGCCTATATATATAAGAATACATGAATCCAATGTGCTAGAAAAGCTTATACAATCAAGCCGCGAGGAGCAAGACTAGTACTTAAAAGGGCTAAGATCATAGGGAGAATTAAACAAATCTAGGCAAATAGTTTTGGTGTGCTTTCATTTGAACCAGACGAAAGAGATCATCAAACAAAAATGAAAATCTAAACCATATTTAATGTTGAAAGCATTTAGCTTACTCCGCTCGTGTTGAGTTATGTCATCGTAATTATATTCTCCTCATCAATTTTATCATTTAAACTATTAATTAATCTTAATAATTTTTTCATTTAAAATTTTGAAACAATTCATTATTTATTATTTTTTTTCCTAAAACCATTTAATTGGCTTAATTAATTCTCAACTCACGTTTATTTATTTTCATAACCAACGTTATGAGGTGCATATAATATAAAATTTATTGAATTTCCGAGTAATTTCTCTCTCTACTGAAACAAAGTTTATAATTTTTTAATCAGTAACATAGGATATTAAGGAGAATGCATGCAGATCATGATTATGAAGCTTCTCACCAAATTTTGAAAATCAAGATAAAAATGGTCATGAGGATCGGATGACACTTGGTCATGCTTGAGAAAAGAATAAACTATATATGATGGTGAGTTTAACACTTTATAAGTCATGAGATCATCATGTGCATGGTTAATTTTAACAAGGTTTCTGCATATTACCCGAAAAAAAAAAGAATGTCTGGCCTAGTTAGGAGAAAGATCATGTTTCTAATACAAGTTACATAATGAAAAGTAATGTTTCCAGCTTTAACAAAATATGACACCTAATTATGAAACTGCATGCACCCATGCATTATATGCATGTTCCTTAAACACATGCATGGCAAATTGATGGACATGTGCACCTAATTATTAGCTGCTTTCAATGTTCATACAGTGAAGTTTTAACACACTTCCATGTTTATTGAACTTTTATCTCTCTCTCTTCTCTTTGAATTTGCTGTAATTTCATAATATTAACTTACACTTGCCAACTAAGTTTTAGTTCCCCCCTTCCCTTACAAGAGTAGTGAATTGTGACATGAAAGCCTCAACAAAAAGCTAAAAGAAAGTAATTAAAGGGATGGAAACGGCAATATAATAATATAGTAATATTCCATAGATATTCTATGCTATTTTATGATTTTTGAATATTGAATTTCCTTTTACTGCATAGGCCTTATTCAAATATTACAATTGCAACATCATATAGTATATATAGATCTGCATTAATTAAGTGAGAAGTACAAATACATATCTTGATTCATAAACCACGCATGATGACTGCAAGCTATTACTCAAGAACCAAAGAGATTATGCAAGAAACAAAATATTTGTACAGCACACATAAAAAATGACACTGTTTTGGATTAATAGCATTGTGTATACAAGGATCTAAGAATGAATGTGTATTTAATCATGTAAACACAGATAATGGACATGATGCATTTACACAACCTACCCAATATACTCAATATCAACTAAATATCAAACACATTCCTATTTATAGTGCTCTATTTCAAAGGAGATGTTATAAAATCAAGCACAGTGCTAGTGAATAGAACTGATTTTGAAGGTAAAGTGCACATCCAAATTATAGTGTTCTTATTAATAGATTACATAGGAAATTTCTAAAAAAGTGTTCTTCATACACATGGAAACACTAACAGTGCATAAACAAATTGAGCACTATCTAATAAGTTAGGGTTTCCATTACAAGATAGCAATCCGAAATTAATGAACATAGATTTGAGCCTCAGAAAGGTAACAAATGGGAAATCACGAGAGCAAGGGGGCAAAATACCATATATATATATATATATATATATTCTAGCAAAACATGAAGAAAAACATAAGAAAAGAAGAAGCGAAACTCACAAGGGAGTGGCAGAGTAGTAAATCGTGTGAGGGTTGTGGGTTGCGAACAGAGCAAGGTAGAGAGGGAGGGCCTCGAGCTGCTTTGCTAGACTTGGAGGAGAAGAGGGCTCCAATGGAGGACTCGCAACGGCGTCGAGGTGTGGGTGGTGGCAAACGACACCCCTAGTGGTAGTGATATAGAGAAATCCGAGAGAAAGAGAGGTGAGGCCAGAACAAGATCGACGTGGGGGCTGGGGCAGAAGGAGGGGTGCCCATCGAGGTGAGGTGGCAGTGGCGTGGTGGGGTGGGGTGGGGTGGGGTTGTTGGCGACGGGCTGTGCGTGTCGGAAGCTTGAGGGAGAAGACGAATTAGGGAGAAAGAGGGGGGAGGGGGGAGCGGCCGGAGGGAAAGAAATGAGGGGAAAATATAACACGGGGGTTTTAAATTTTATTAGCCTTTTCAGCGCTTTAAATTCGCTGCTAATAAAACTTAATTGACCGCATATACTTTTACGGCAACAATGTTCGCTGCAAATGGTATATATTACAGTGATTTTTAGAATCGACGGAAATATAATGCCGCAACAGTTAAAAATACTTTGTTGCGACGACAAAAATCGCCTAAAAAAGTACAAAATTCTCCGCAAAAAGTGAAGTGTAAATTCTCCTTCTTTATTTAACAACTTCGCGCTGGGAATTAAGTGGCGACTTGAAAATCACCATAAATAATGCTTATTCAAGCAATTTTTTTTGCAACGATTTTAAAATCGTTAGAAAATGTCTGATTTCTTATAGTGCTTCTCCAAGACCTCGATGGATACATGATGTTTTTCTCAATTTCCATGGTGAAGACAACCGCAAGAGTTTTACAAACCATTTATACACTGCTTTAGAAAACAAAGGCATTATCGCCTTTAAAGACGACGAGAAACTTGAGCGAGGAAAGTATATTTCTCAAGAACTCTTGAAAGCAATACGTGAATCCATGTATGCCATCCCCATTATCTCAAAAAACTATGCTTCGTCAAGATGGTGCTTGACTGAACTTGCCCTGATTGTCGAACGCATGAGAGAGACGATTTTGATAGTTTTGCATGTTTTCTACTATGTTGATCCCTCTGGGGTATGAAACCAAATTGGGGCTTTTGTATAAGCTTTTGCTAGGCATGAAGACAACCCTAATATTGATATGGAGAAGATGCAAACATAGAGAGTTGCTTTGAAAGAAGTGGGCAACATATCTAGATGGCATTTTCATCTTAGGTAATATTTTTCTTTTATTCTTATAACGAGAGCATGGATATGTTGGAGATTCTCATATTAATTTGTACCCCTGGGTTACGACTGGTTGTACCAATCAAATTTAATTGGATCCATATAAATACAAATGTTAGACTCCTGTTGATCAATTACGGATCTAGTTGTGACAAAAATTATAAATTCTAGATTTGAAATCTAATCACTTTAATTAAATAAATTAAACATTTGATCCCTATGATCTATTAAGTTTTTGTTAGAGAAGTGCTATTGCCACGATTAGGTTTGTTTACAAAAAGCATTTCATCTCAATCTCATCTAGATCATTACAATTTTTTCAAAATTTTCACACAAAATACAATAAACAATGTAACCTTTTTAAATTTCAAAACAACAATAATAATATTAAAAAATAATATTCTAACAATATTTTATTCAACTTTTAGCTTTCATCTTAACTCATCTCATCCCAACTTACTATGGCTGCCCTTCATCATCAAAGCTACAACTTCCTTTCTCTGGCTTTACTATATGCATCAGTTACTTTTAACTACATATCATTACATTGCTCCCTAAGCCGATTCCCTTGTACTTTACTATCAATTATATGAAACTACATCATGATGCCTTGTCCTTTGGATTTGGCATCAACAGCAACTCTCAGATCATCAACGTACCAAGAAACCCTGATTTCATATCAAAACCTACAATTCTCCCATGGATTCTAATTTAGAAACAATACCCAAACTCTCCTAATTCTCACCAAAAGACAACGGAAATGTAAGGGTCAAAAGTTAAATATTATTAGGGTGCTATGATATTGTAGATATGAGAATGGTACTCTATTTTATTGATAACCCTTATTTATGGGAGAGTAATACCATATACAATGGGAGCGTGGAGGTTACAACTAGAATCTCAAATCCAAGCTCCTTATAATGTGCTATATTACACATTAATACATTATCAAACATATGGCTCTTGAAAGGCTATCACTATCTCATAATAATTAATTATCTTATCATTTTTCCAAGGTATGAATCAACAATTGTCCAAGAAATCATTAAAAGGATACTTCAAGGATTGAGTCGTAACTTTGCAACTCTTTCCAAGGACCTTGTTGGAATAGAATCTCGTGTGGAGGAAAAGATAATCATACTTGGTATTGGATTGGATGATGTTTGCTTTATAGGAATCCATGGTATGGGTGGAGTGGGCAAGACAACTTTGGCAGAAGTCATCATATCTTGCCAATTTGAAGCTAGCAGCTTTATTGCCTGTATTAGAGAAGAAACTAGAAATCGTGGTTTAGTTTCTTTACAAAAACAACTTCTTTCTAAGATCATCATGGAAAGGGAAATAAATTTATGGCAGGATCGTGAGGGAATGAATATGATACGGAATAGACTATGTTACAAAAAAAGTCGTTTTAGTCCTTGATGATGGTTTGGTCTGGGGAGTAGAATCATTTTTACAAGCAGAGATAACCATTTATTGAAAAGACATGGAGTGAATGATATCTATAAGGTAAATGAGTTGAATAATGATCAAGCATTGCAGCTCTTTAGTTTGGCAGCTTTAAAGAAATCCCATCCTAAAGAAAATTATGTGGATTTATCCAAAGGCTTTGTGAAATATGCTCAAGGTCTTCCTTTAGCTCTCAAAGTTTTAGGGTCCTCCTTGTTTGGTAGAGGAACAAATGCATGGAAAGGTGCTTGGGATCAACTGAAAGCAAATCCTAATAAATGAATTTTAGATATTCTTCAAGTCGGTTTTGATGGATTGGAGGATTTGCAAAAGAAACTGTTTTTAGATATTGCTTGTTGAGGGCTTTGAAAACATTTTACCAGATAAATTAGAAAGTTTTGGTTGCTACCCAAACCTCAATATTGACGTTCTCAAGGAAAAATGTCTTATAACCATCTCATCTAGAAAGTTGAGGATGCATGATTTGCTACAAAAAATGGGTCAAGAAATAATTTATGATGAATTCCTCGAAGAGCCTGGCCGGCGCAATAGATTGTGGCATTGTAAGGATGTCCTTCATGTGTTGAAGAATAATACTGTAAGTGGATTAATCCAGATGTAAATGTATAGTGTATTATCCTTCTAATTCTTAAGACTTTTACAAATATTTCTTACACAATTTTATTGTTCTTGGTTTTTAGGGAATTGACGTGATTGAAGGCATAGTGCTAAACTTACCTAATCAAAATGAGGAACGATTCAATGTTAGAGCCTTCTCAAATATGAAGAAATTGAGAATTCTTAAAATTCGCAACACAAGTTTTCTCAACATGAGTTTTTCTAATCTTTGTGATAAGTTTTTGAATCTGCAATGGCATAGTGACCCTTTAAGAGTCATGCCAACACATGGTTTACTGGTGCTAGAATGGTCTATATATCCTTCAAAATCCTTGTCAAACAGCTTTCAAGCAGACAATCTTATTGAACTTAGATTTCCATGCAGTCACATCAAGCAATTGTGGAAGGGAATTAGTGTAAGGTGTTTTCTTCTTATTCTTCTTGTTCTTCTTCCTACTAATGGAACTAAGCCCGTTAATGCTTTTTTTTTTTGTTCAATATTTATTATTTTATAACAAAGTTTTGGGAGTTTGAAACACTTTGATCTTAGGAGCTCTCAAAACTTGTTGGAGACACCAGACTTCACCAGAGTCCCAAGTCTTGAGCACTAGACCTTGAAGGTTGTACAAGTTTATCTAAGGCCCACAAACCTATTGGTGTTCTCAAACGGCCTAGACGATTGAATCTACATGCTTGCAAATGCATTATCTTTCCAAATGAGACTAGCTTGGAGTCTTTTGAACATTTTTATCTTTCTATTTGTTCAAGATTTGAGAAGTTCCCAGACATTGTGGGAAACATGACTTCATTGCGGTTATTTTATTTGGATGGTTCTGCCATAAAAGAACTACCCTCGTCATTTAAGAGTGTATGCGGCCTTTCCATATTGTATTTACATAATTGCAAAAAGCTCTCAATTTTTCCGAGCGTTATTTGTAGTTTGTCATCTCTTGGTGGAATTCAAGACGTGAATGGTTAAGGGGATCTGGAACAATTGTATAAAGGTGGAACTGCTATCAAATTCACTAAGTTTCTCGCAATGCCAGAGTTTGGCTCAAATGATACTTGCTCGACGCAACAATTGTTTATGACCAATGATGACTCTATTGGGGCCTTCTAAATTCATTTTGTTGACAAAGTCTACTACATTAGAAGTTTGAATCATGAAGAAAGTAATTGGCAGACAAAAGGCTATGACGTTGTGAGTGCCTTTGATCTATTCATAAGATGTTTTGTGGGAGTGGTTATTTAATATACTCCAATTAACATCTTTATGTTCTCTGTTCTTACTTCACATGCAGGAAAATAATTGTTTAGTCCCAAGGTAATGTGTGGATTTCCTTGGGAGCTGAAGTTTGAGAGTGGTTCAACATGAGAAGTTTTGGTTCGCATGTGACACTTCAAATCCACACAAACTTAGACAATAATAGTAAGAGGGAGGCATATTTTCATTTGATTATTTATGAAGTTGATGATGAGGTAGAGAATTCAGATCCAAGGATTTGCAAGGGCAGTCATCTTGATGAAGGCCAATTTGTTGAGTTTGTTTATCATTTTGAGACTAATGAAGGTCCTCTAAAAGAACCCTAGTCCTTTGTGCCCCCAAAGACCCTTCTGTAGGGCCAATTGGGTTTGGGGTGTATCTACTAGCCAAGTGGTTTTTGGAGCAGTTAAATAATTTGGATGGATGGAGTTATATTAGAGCATCTGTTAAAACAAGTAGCTCGAACGTGAAGGTGAAAGAGTGCGGGGCACTCCTTCTATCTCAACATCCTCATTCTGAGTTATATAATACCCTTATTCCATATGGTTTAAACTTAGAAATTAGGCAGCATCTTCGTTGTTATTTGGAAATGGGTAGTCATAATGTTGTACGTATTCGTTTCTAAGGCATGGTAAAGAATTAAAATATGTTAGGTGGATCAATACTCCATGCCAAGTTGTTTAACTGGATGCAATTCATGTATATATTTAGGCTTCATCAATTATTAATGCTAGCGATTGGACAAGACGTTTGAGAATGCAGAAGTGTGAGATTTCCAGTGGTTTATACCAGTTGTACATTAATTATGAGATGGAACTCTTCATTCAGGATGTACAAAAGAGATAAGCTAAGCAATTCCAGATTTAATTCAGATGAAATTTCCCTTGGATTAACATTGACTGACCTTAGCAGTGTTCCTTTACATTTTTTCCACAAATTTCTAATATAACAAAATCGACCGCCCTCCTAAATATATATATGTGTGTGTGTGTGTGTGTGTGTGTGTGTGTGTGTGTGTGTGTGTAAAAGAGTTTATAATATATTTCTAATATTACATACAAAAGCAAAGTTTTAAAATTTTATAAAAATCCACCATATATCATTTACAATTCATTAGGGTTTCTTTTTTTCTTTTCAACCCCCTCTAATCTCAATCTATAATCTGTAAAAATGATTTTTATGCTCTCCAATCACACATCACCACGTCGTGACTTCCTTAATTACTTTACAATAAACTAAATAAAAAAATCCTAAAATATGAGCCCTAAAATTTATAAATCTTAATTTTAGAATAATTCTTCTTACAATTTCACACACCATACACCATACATATTTTATTTATTTATTTATTTTTCATAAAAATATGTGATGTATGGATGATGTGTAGAAAAACTTAATTAATTTAGTAAAAATAAAATAAAATCTAAAATATGTAAGATGTATGGTGTGGGATGAGTTTTAGCATCCCTCCTAATTTTAATTTTATGAGGCTTTGTAGTCACTATTCGGACGGCCAATTGGAGAGATCATCAAAATCTCAAGGCCATTTAGGCATATTAAGAGAATAGTTCTTCTATATGCAACTAGGGTGGGGATCTGATGTGGAATCGGGTGACGTGGCATAATGTCAGCCGATATAGTATAAAAAATAAAATAAAATACAAAACAAAACACAACCGGACGAAGAAAGGAGAAAAAGAGTCTGAGAGAGTGTCGTCGTGTGTTGTGGGTAGGAGAACCAGGTCTGTTGTCATTGTTATTTGGTAGGACTGAATATGTGCTGGTAGTCGTCATCGTGGGTAGCCGAATCTGCATTTGTCGTCATCTTCGTAGGTAGGACCGAATCTGCATCTATGTTTGTCACCGTGGGTGGAAGCCCGGTTCACCTGAGATTTTGTGCCCTTATAGGTTAGTACCTTTTTTCCTAGATTATCCATTTGGAAAAGTTTTATCTTCATCTATACCCACTAATCATTTTGATTCATGCTTTGAACGCATATTCTAGTTGGGGTTTTGATTTATTTTCCCATATATTTTGGGGGTCTAGGCATATACCCATTTAATGGAGGACTTGGTTCTTGTTAGGAGCTTGAGGAAAAAAAATGTTCAACAGCCAAAAAAAAAAAACAAATCCGTGTCTATGGTTTTACAAGCCGTGTGTTTGTGTCATGGCAAATGTGCTAGTTAGATATGTCAGGATATTCCTCCCCATTTGTATATCTGCTGGATTAGTGTCACCTATATATAACATGATCAAATTCTAGTTCAATAAACTTCAATATCACGTGTTATTGGAAAAGAAAGAAGAAACGATGATGCAGAAATCTCACCACACGGAAATGTGTGTGATTTATCTTTATTTATAGAGTTTTTATAGTCCGTATACATCAGTATAAAAAAGGTTAATATTTATAGAATATTTAATTTATTACAAGCTGATCTGGTGCCTTAATCTTTGGGTAGTGTTGTCTCCAAAGTTTCCAATTACAGCCAAGTCTTCATCCGAAGGTTTAGCAGCAAAGACAGAGTTTCCTATGAAATTCAAATCATCCTTCAAATCCTCCATGATACTCTATTACCCCCCCTCAAATTGTGCATGGTTGACATGCATAATTTGTCACGCAAGAGGATCAAATCTAGTCGAGATTGGGGTTTTGTGAATACATCTGCTATCTGAAAGTGAGTAGAGATATGTTTAGTGACCAGTAAGCCAAGAGAAACACGTTCACGAATGTAATGATAGTCGAGCTCGATATGTTTGCTCCTAGCATGAAAGACGGGATTCACTGTCATAAACAAAGAGCTCATATTATCACAGAACAAGATAGGAGGATTATGCAGAGGGACAAGAAGATCTCGAAGTAAAAACATGATCCAAGTAATTTCTGCAGCAGCTTGAGCAAGAGCACGATACTCTGCTTCCAAACTTGAACGAGCAATTGTAGGCTGTTTTTTTGCACACCAAGAGATGATGTTACTGCCTAAAAAGGTGCAATACCCTGCAGTTGATCTTCTTGTAAGGGGGCAACCAGCCCAGTCTGAATCCGAGAAGCCATAGAGATCAAGAGAGCTGGAAGCTTGAATGTGAAGACCAAGATGAATGATTCCTTTGACGTAGCGTAATATTCTTCTGACTATACTAAAATGAGCCTCTGTAGGTGCATGCATGAACTGAGATATGAAGTTGATTCTGTACGAAAGATCTAGACGTGTCAATGTAAGATATTGAAGAGCACCAACGAGAGAGAGATAGAGATAAGGATCAGGATGTAATGGATAATCAGGATCAGGTTTGGTCTTCGTGCACATAAGAGTGTTGATGGGCTTGGACTCGTGCATTCCTCCACGTTCTAAAATATCTATTGCATACTTGGTTTGTTGCAGAAAAAGACCAGTCGGCATTGAAGAGACATGAACTCCTAAGAAATAGTGAAGTGGTCCAAGATCCTTCATTGCAAATTCATCATGCAAACTTGTTGTAAAACTTTGAATAAGGGATGAAGAAGAACCCGTAAGAATGATATCATCAACGTAGAGTAATAATACCATGGTACCTTGATCCGAATGATGCACAAACAAGCTTGGATCTATCGAGCTGCATTGAAAACCAAATTGTAAGAGGAAGGAACTGAACCAATTGAACCAAGCCCGCGGGGCTTGTTTTAATCCATAAATCGCTTTGTTTAATTGACAAACATGATCAGGAAACGCAGCATCTTTGAATCCCGGAGGTTATTCCATAAAGACCTCTTCGATGAGAAAGCCATGTAAGAACGCATTTTTAATGTCTAATTGACGAATATCCCAGCCTTTGATTGTAGCAAGAGAGAGCACTAACCGAATGGTTCCTAGTTTTACAACAGGAGAATATGTCTCAGTAAAATCTAAGCCATCAAGTTGGTGATACCCCTTGGCAACAAGCCTAGCTTTTAAGCGTTCTACCGTTCCATTAGCCTTGAGCTTAACTTTGAACACCCAGCGAGATCCAACCACATTCATTGAGGAGGTACGAGGAACAAGGATCTATGTGTTATTCTGAGACAAAGCTGCAAGTTCATCATCCATAGCTTCTCGCCAACCACTATGAGACAAGGCAGCTTTGACTGTGCGAGGCTCCTTTGGTATTGAATTATAATCATGAATTAAGGCATATTTGGGATTCGGCTTTCGGACACCTACCTGACTTCGTGTTACCATTCGAGGAGGAGAAGGTAGTACCTGAGATTGATCAACAGAATCCATAGGAGGCACAGGTGTCGATAATGGCTCTTTATCAGTTGCAAGATCAGTGATAAGAATCGGAGTCTTTAATGGGGCATCTGGGGTGGGAGGTTCCTCTGTAGTTGCTGAAGAACAAGGAAGCTCAGTAGGGGACGAGCAAAATGAAGAAGCCAACTCTTTGAAAGTAGTGGCGTGTGGTTCAGGCGATGGTGCAAGTGGCTTAATTGAATTTTTGTAAGGCAAGGTGGATTCATCAAACACCACGTGCCGTGAGATGTAAAATTTATTTGTTGTAGGAGAAAAACACCGATAGCCTTTATGCCTGTCATTGTAACCCATGAACACACAAGGTAAAGATTTGCTATCAAATTTACTACGTTTCGTGTCCCACAAATATGGGTAGTATCGTGAATCAAAAATACACAGTGAGGTGTAATCAGGATTTTTGCCATATAGACAATTAAATGGAGGGTCCCATTGAAGTGTTGCAGTAGGAATTTGATTGAGTAGAAATACTGATGTAGTGAAGGCTTCTACCCAAAAATGCTTGGGTACATTGGCATGAATCATCATGGACATACCCAATTCTCTTATTACCCGATGACGCCTTTCAACAGTGCCATTTTGCTCAGGGGTGTACAGACAAGAGAGGTGGTGAACAATACCAGCTTCTTGTAGATGCTTGTTGAAGCGTTGATTCACAAACTCACCCCCTCCATCAGTTTGAATAATTTTAATGAGAGCATTAAATTGTCGTTTGACATATTTTTCAAATTGGAGAAATTGATCAAAAAAGTCAAACTTGTGTTTCAAGGGAATGAGCCAAACAAACTTGGAAAAATCATCAGCAAGAGCTGCATAAAATCGAAATTGATGCGAAGACATAACAGGGTCTGGTCCCCAAAGATCACTATGAATCTTCTCAAAAGGAATAAGTGTTTTAGAACCAGACATAGTAAAAGGTAACTTAGACAATTTTCCTAACTGACAACTCTCACATAATGGAGTTGCTTTATTGCATACAACTTTAATTAATCTTGAATGTCGAAGATGGGCAACCACAACAGCCTGAGGATGTCCAAGACGTTGATACCATGTTTCTTCTGAGGCAGTCCGAAATCTTGTAGAGAATAGAGCCACTGGGGAAGCACGAATGGTGTACAAGTTATCCTGTTTTATTCCCTTCATCAGTACCTGGTTGGTCTGCAGATTCTTTATCACAAAATCACGGTTAGAAAATTCGCAGTTGACTGGATAGTCAGAAGTAAGCTGGCCTATAGATAGAAGACTCCTTTCTAACTCAGGAACTAGAAGCACATCACCAAAAATTATTTCGAAAGTACTAGAACTAAGTGTAGCATCACCAACATGTGTAATATTCAAGAAATCGCCATTACCAAGCATAACATGATCAACACCTTTATAAGGACGAAGGTTATATAAGCTACCTTTATGAGAAGTCATATGTGCAGATGCACCAGTGTCAGAAGTCCATTCCTCGTTTGCCACGTCGAAGTCAAGTTGTAAAGCTGTGAAGGCCTGAGGAAGATTGTCAGGTTGAACTGAATGGTTGAAGCGATGCCAGCACCGAATAGCAGGGTGTCCTCGCTTTCCACATATTTGACACATGATATCCCAATGATTCTCACATTGAGATGATGCTGAAGATGATACTTGACCAGATTGTTTGTTGGTGGATTGATAGGCAGGAACAAAGCCACGTCCTTTGGAGGAGAAATGACACGATTGCTTCGAATTCTTGTGATGTGGTTTTTCATCATTTTTGTGTGTATAAAAGGCAATGTATTGCAAGGAGTCTGGTGTATGGAGGCTCAGACGAGTCTCGTAACTCTGTAGAAGAGAAACAACTTCGTGGTAAGATGGCATAGGTGGCTTGAGCATCGAAGTTGTGAAAGGTTCATAGCGTGCACCAAGCCCTGTAAGAAGAGAAAAAACTTTGTTATGGTCATTAACAGGGTGTCCAATAGTGGCAAGACTGTCGCATATACCCTTGAATTTTCGAAGATATTCATTGAGTGAAAGATCAGAAGTTTTCTTCATATAAGTGAGATGTTGTACAAGTTGAAATTGGCGCTCTCGGGAGGCTTGAGCATAGGCCTCTTTGAGTGCAGCCCAGACTTGTGCAGAGGTATCAAGGCCAATGGCTTGACCAAGGGCTTCCTCTGCTAAAGTTCCGATGATCCATCCTCGAAGAAGACGATCAGCAGTTTTCCATTTTTTGTATTCTGGGTCGGGAAGAGGATTTGAGCCTTCAGTTGCTAGAAGTACAGCAGGTGGAGGTTGGCTCTCTCCATTGAGGAACTCTGTGAGCTCATGAC
Organism: Juglans regia; assembly: GCF_001411555.2. NCBI lineage: Eukaryota > Viridiplantae > Streptophyta > Magnoliopsida > Fagales > Juglandaceae > Juglans > Juglans regia. The sequence goes on along the minus strand of NC_049911.1, from coordinate 8,125,784 downwards.
TTTCTGCGAGAGCGAGAACTTGCTCACGCCAAAGTGGATAATTTTCTGGTTTAAGTCTGAGAGTAACAAAATTACCAACATTGAGAGAAGCAGAAGACAATTTTTTTTTTTCTATTCTCTGATACCAAAAAGAAAGAAGAAACGATGATGCAGAAATCTCACAACGCGGAAATGTGAGTGATTAATCTTTATTTATAGAGTTTTTATAGTCCGTATACATCAGTATAAAAAAGGTTAATATTTACAGAATATTTAATTTATTACAAGCTGATCTGGTGCCTTAATCTTTGGGTAGTGTTGTCTCCAAAGTTTCCAATTACAGCCCAGTCTTCATCCGAAGGTTTAGCAGCAAATATAGAGTTTCCTATGAAATTTAAATCATCCTTCAAATCCTCCATGATATTCTCTGATTTATTAATTGGTAGAAGTATGGATTTGTTACAGATGCTTGCAGATTTAATTGATTTGTCTAACATGACTTAGAAGATGTTGCGCTAGGTAGCTGCTATAGATCATTATTTTGAGGTTCAATTGATTATATTTCTAACTTGGATTTTAATGTCATAGATTTTAATGTGTGAGTTATACAACATGTATTAAATATTTAATATTATTGAAGAGATTTGTATTGACAATAATTAATATTATAAAACCAATGCATGTGTCTCCCTCTCAGCATGGGAAAAGGGGAAGAACACTCATCTTGGCTAAAACCATCTAACTCAAATCCCCAACCACGGTATGTTATATTTTTTAAAAAGTTGTTGGAATGTGTTGAGTTGATGTTTATTTTCAAAATACATGAATAATTTGTCCAATAACATGTTAGGACATACCATCAACTTGTCCAAACTTCACAAATTACATGCACGGTTACTATGGAGCACTTCTTACGTGGTCAACAGCTTTTTTGCCATATCTAGATGGCAAAGAATATCCAAACAACATTCAGGTGGTGATGCAACCGTGTTCTTGTATTTTTACAAGTTTTGCTTTTTTTTGAAAGTTTAATAATAGATTTTTTTATCTTTTTGTAAAATGCACCTTGTACCTCCTCTAGAGTTGAAGAAAACAAAAATGATAGACCAAATTCACGGGAAATCGAGGATGGAAGTATCGGGACACCTCAGTTAGTCCAAATGGATGATGGTGATATGATTGAGGAGCCAAATTTAGGGATGAAATTTAATTCTTTTGAAGTATTAATGAGTTATTATAAGGAATATGCTAAGAAATGCAGGTTTGTTGTGATGACAAAAAAAAAATGAATGAGAAGGGAGAGGATGAGACTGTTAGATATGTCACAATTTATTGTGCCCGTGGTGGGAAGGCCCAAAATAGAACGTTGATTGTCGTCAAACCATGTCCAACAGGAAAGACAGGTAGTAAGGCAAAGATTAATGCCTTATAAGTTGAGGGAAAGTTTCGGTTGATGACAAATCATAATATTTATAACCACGGCCTTAGTTTAAATAAATCTCACTTTTTTCAATGTAATAGAGAAGTAAATGACTTCGTAAGAAAGAGTCCTATATACAAACGATTTTGCTGGCATCTGAATGAATAAGAGCTTCGGATCTCCTGTCATTGGCGTGGGTGGATTCGAGAACCTTCCCTTTTTTTAAAAAGATTATCGTACTTACATCGACAATGCAATACATCTACGACTTGGAAAAGGGGATGCTAGAGTGCTTTGAGAGTATTTTTATTAGATGCAGTAAACAAATAACTGGTTTTTTCCATTGATGGATTAAGATGATGATGGGAGGTTGAAGAATGTGTTCTGGGCAAACCCCCATAGTAGGGCAGTCTATCAATATTTCGATGATGTGATCATATTCGATTGGCACCACATACCTGACGAATAGATATGAAATGCCCTTTGTACCATTTTTTTCTCATCTCATCTCATGATCTCATCTGTATAATCAAACAAGGTCTTAAACTATGTAGTAAAAGTCTTATGATCTCAAATTTTCTTCGGTCTTTTTTTTTGTCCTTATCTTATACTAAAATTAACTACATTGAGAAAAAAAAAAATTCCGGACTATATATATATATATATATATATATATATATATATATATATATTGTTGTACGTGGTTGTCAAATGTTGCGTAAAAACCAACGAAATGATTACAAATTGAATTCACGCTAATCAGCATGCCATTGTGAAAAGTTAAAAAGTAAAGTACTGGCTCATGCTCTAGCCAAAAATGTTCTAATGTCAGTCTGATTTTGTAGTAGACATTGAGGAAATTCCCTTTTATATATCTGTTCTTATCATTAATGAATGAATTGAGCTTCAAGCTCCTTATCAAAAAAAAAAAAAAAGTAAAATTAACATAAAAAGCCAAAACTTAGAAACTTATATTAAAATTTAAAAACATCATAAGAATTTATTTAAATAAATCGTAAAATGTTTATCATGGCTCGGTGAAAGAATATTATTTACAATGGAAAGTGGAAATATACTTATAACAGCTACCAGATATTAGGAAAAAAAAAAAAAAACCACAAAATAATTTGTAGGTTCATAATATATGAAATAAATAATTTTCTTAACATAATGATCAACTGGAAGACATGACTGGCACTTAAAAGTCAAAACCCGTCCATTCACCTAGACCATGGTTCATCGATTCTCAGAATCTCTTTCAAATTGGTTCACATGTTGCCCTCTTGCTGTATCAAAACTAATCACGTAATATGCATCGTTAATATACATAGTTTGCATTTTGCGAGAAACTAAAATGCCTAATCAGCATGCCATCATGTTAAAAAATCTAAAAAAAATCTGAAATCAAGAAAATCAAGCTAAAGGTGAAAGAAAGCCTAGTATTATACAAATGTTTTTAACTCAAAATACATTGAAAAAAAAAGCACAAAAATAACTCGTAAGCTATTTACCAAACAACTTTCTTAACATAAACACGGTCGGATCGATATTTACAAAATATAAATTTTATGCCTAATTCCCAATATATTTTGAAGAAACCTAAATTTAAGATGAAGAATAAAATCTTAGATCGGACAACATTAATATTCAAAATCCCGTTCGAAGGGAAAGAATTTCAAAAATAAACAGTCTGTTCGAATGGAGATAATCAATGTTCGAATATAAGTCATTTGAGAAATTTATTAGTTCGAACGCATAAAATCTGTTCAAACACTCCGTCCGTTCGAACAAGATCAAATATGGTCAATTGTCTGAATGAACATTTCTTATAGTTTGAACGGTAAGTGTCAGTTCGAACTGATATTATGCCATTCATATGTATTTTTGAGATGAAAAGTTTTCATCTCAAAAAAACTTACCCTTACGAACAGTTTCGACTAGTTCATCCAATTTCGTCCCTAAAAATAATTTTTTGATACGAAAATCAAAAACCTTTTAAGACAATCTTTTCGAGACAAAACAGAAATAAAATTTTTTCGTCTCCAAAAATATTTTGGGACAACATTTGGGTTTTTTGTGACAAAGTTTTTTGTCTCAAAAAACCCAATCTCTTGTAGTGCCTTTAAACAATTCTTTAGTTATTTATACTTCATATACTCCCTCATTTCCTTTTAATTTTACATTTTAGTACAAATTATTTTTATTGTTCATCATTTAAAACACTTCTATTTTATTCTTTTTTCTAAAAAATATATTGGAAATATTATTTATCCAATTTTTTCATATTTTGATTTTATTTTTAATTTTTATTTGGCTTATATATTTTTATTTTGTGTGTATATATAGGACTAAATTATATTACATTGTATATAATAATATATTGTAAATATAAAAAATATATATATGGATATTACAAATTTACTGGTAGAAATGAAATGTTTAAAAAGAATAAAAAATATTATTTTAATGATATGAAGAAAAAACAGATAAGCTGATACATGATATATGATATATTGTAAAAGTCAGTATGTAAAGTAGAAAAAGTGAAGTTTGGTTATATATTTTAAAGGATAAGATAAAGGAACCATTGTTAATGCTCTAATCAGCATACCATTGTGAAAAGTAAAAAAAGTAAAATTAACATAAAAAAAAAAAAAACTTATATCAAAATTTAAAAACATTATAAGAATTTAAATAAATCGTAAAAGGTGTATCATGGCTCAGTGAAAGAATATTATTTATAATGGAAAGTGGAAATAAACTTATAACAGCTACCAGAAATTAGGAAAAAAAAACCCGCAAAATAATGTGTAGGTTCACATCATGAAATAAATAATTTTCTTAACATAATGACAACGCATGGGAGACATGAGTCACTTAAAGTTAAAACCCGTCCATTCACCAAGACCAAGGTTCATCAATTCTCAGAATCTCTTTCAAATTTTCTTGGGTCTCTTTTTCTTCTCGTTGAAATTAAGATCACCAACATAAAGATCATATCAAACTTCAAATTGGTTGACATGTTATCCTCTTGCTGTATCAAAACTAACCACGTAATATTGATCGTTAAAATACATAGTTAGCATTTTAAGAGAAACTAAAATGCCTAATCAACATGCCATCATGTTAAAAAAAAAAAAAAAAAAATCAATTAACATAAAATAAAATAATTGAAATCAAGAAAATCAAGCTAAAGGTGAAAAGAAAGCCTAATATTATACAAAGGCTTTAACTCAAAATAAATTGAAAGAAAAACAAAAAAAAGCACAAAAATAACTTGAAAGCTATTTACCAAACAACTTTCTTAGCATAAACACGGACGGACCGATATTTACCAAATATAAATTTTATGCCTATTTCCCAATATATTTTGCAGAAACCTAAATTTAAGATGAAGAATAAAATTTTCTAATGACGCGGTTTGCCAAATAATAGATCAACTGGAAGTTTGGACTTGTCATCATGCCGTGGAAGACCTGATTGGCAGTGGAATCCCGCGGCCAAGACCATTAATGTGCATCAATCATGTCCAAGTCAACTGTTCTCAAATTTTCTTCCGTCTTGTTTACGTCTTCTAGGTAGAAATTAACATCAACCCATGATCAAGCTGGCCTGATTCCCACTAATGGTGATGTTTGTTATTTAATTGGTTGATAGTTTGGAAAGCAAGGGAGCCCCTTTCCAATATATATCTCTAGCTAGCAGTCCCTAGCTCTTCTCGGCTCCCTTTCCAATATATATCTCTAGCTAGCAGTCCTAGCTCTTCTCATAATTCTCCAAGTGATCTCCAAATTACTAGCAAACATTTCTACAAACAAGTTTTTTTCTTTTTTTTTTTCAAGTGTCCAATGGTTCTCCCAAGCACTCAAAGAGCCTCATCATCAGTACCACTGTCTTCTTCCACTTTTCTAAGACCTCGATGGACACATGATGTTTTCCTCAATTTCCATGGCGAAGACACCCGCAAGAGTTTTACCGACCATTTATACACTACTTTAGAAAACAAAGGCATTATTGCCTTTAAAGACGACGAGAAACTTGAGCGAGGAAAGAATATTTCTCAAGAGCTCTTGAAAGCAATACGTGAATCTATGTACGCCATCCCCATTATCTCAAAAAACTATGCTTCCTCAAGATGGTGCTTGACTGAACTTGCCCAAATTGTCGAATGCATGAGAGAGATGGGTTTGACAATTTTGCCTGTTTTCTACCATGTTGATCCCTCTGAGGTACGAAACCAAACTGGGGCTTTTGCAGAAGCTTTTGCTAGGCATTTTGAAGATCCTAATATTGATATGGAGAAGATGCAAACGTGGAGAGTTGCTTTGAAAGAAGTGGGCAACATATCCGGTTGGCATTTTCATCTTAGGTAACATTTTTTCTTTTATTCTTATAGTGAGAGCATGCATGGATATGTTGGAGATTCTGAAATTTGTACTCCCATAAAATTGGATTCTGGCCAGTTATACAAATCAAATTTAATTGATCCATATAAATACACATGTTAAACTCGTGTTGATCAGTTAGTGATCTAGCTCATGTGACAAAAATTATAAATTCTTGATGTGAAATCTAATCCCTTTAATTAAATAAATTTAACATTTGATCCTTATGATCTATTACTTTTTTGTTAGAGAAGTGCCATTGACACGATTAGGTTTGGATACAAAAAAAATTTCATCTCAATCTCATCGTATCTCATCTAAATCATTACAAATTTCTCAAATTTTCATACAAAATATAATTAACAATTTAACTTTTTCAAATCTCAAAAGAATAATAATATTAAAAAATAATATTCTAATAATATTTTATTCAACTTTTATGAGAACTCATCTCATCTCAAGTCACTATCCGAACATCCTGTAAGAGATTTCACAAAAATAAATTTATTAACTGATATGGCTTTACGTGGTACGCTAGATTCAGATTGAATATTTGATGATCTATTTAATGTTTCTAAATCAAGATCTGTTTGATTGCTTTTGGTTGTGGATGACCATGAATTTAGGGAAACAATGAGGGAGATCTGCCTGCCCATTCAACAGGTGCTTGCCCCCTAATATTAATCGTTCCATCTTTGACCATTGGCCATTTAGCTATTGCCATCACCCAATTTTCCCTCTTGGTTGGATTTTTTTTCAAATATGTATATTTGTCTGACTATTAATTGTATCATCACTCATGGTTCGTCCTCTCTAGGGACTAGACTACCTTCTTAATTTGCATCCATATCTATTCCTCTAAAAGTCAACATTTCTATGGCTTCCCTTCATCCTTAAAACTACAACTTCCTTTCTCGGGCCACTTTACCATGTGCATCAGTTACTTTTGACTACTTATCATTACATTGCTCCCTAAGCTGATTCCCTTGTACTTTACTACCAATTATATGAAACTACATCATGATGCCTTGTCCCTTTGGATTTGGCATCAACACCAACTCCCAGATCATCAATGTACCAAGAAACTCCGATTCGATATCAAAACCTACAATTCTCCTATGGATTCTAATTTAGACAACACCCAAACTCTCCGAATTCTCACCAAAAAACAATGGAAATGTAAGGGTCAAAAGTGAAACATTATTAGGGTGCTATGATATTGTAGATATGAGAAAGGAACTCTAATTTTAAAGATAACCCTTATTTACGGTAGAGAAATACCTTATACAAAGGAAGCATGGAGGTTACAACCAAAATCCCAAAACCACGCTCCTTATATATAGTCTGCTATATTGCACATTAATACATTATAATACATTTGGCTCTTGAAAGGCTATCACTATCTCATAATAATTAATTATCTTATCATTTTTCCCAGGTATGAATCAACAATTGTCCAAGAAATCATTAAAATGATACTTCAAGGATTGAGCCGTAACTTTGCAACTCTTTCCAAGGATCTTATTGGAATAGAATCTCGTGTGGAGGAAATGATGATCACACTTGGTATTGGATTGGATGATGTTCGCTTTGTAGGAATCCATGGTATGGGTGGAGTGGGCAAGACAACATTGGCAGAAGTCATTTATGATAGAATATCTTACCAATTTGAAGCTAGCAGTTTTATTGCCTGTATTAGAGAAGAAACTAGAAATCGTGGTTTAGTTTCTTTACAAAAACAACTTCTTTCTAAGATCTTCATGGAAAGGGAAACAAATATATGGGATGATCGTGAGGGAACGAATATGATACGGAATAGACTATGTTATAAAAAAGTATTTTTAGTCCTTGATGATGTGGACGTAGAAGGACATCTAACAGCATTAGCAGGGAGCCATGATTGGTTTGGTCCGGGGAGTAGAATCATTTTAACAAGCAGAGATAACCATTTATTGAAAACACATGGAGTGAATGATATCTATAAGGTTAATGTGTTGAATAATGATGAAGCATTGCAACTCTTTAGTTTTGCAGCTTTCAAGAGACCCTATCCTGAAGAAAATTATGTGGATTTATCCAAAGGCTTTGTGAAATATGCTCAAGGCCTTCCTTTAGCTCTCAAAGTTTTAGGGTCCTCCTTGTTTGGTAGAGGAACAAATGCATGGAAAGATGCATGGGATCAACTAAAAGCAAATCCTAATAAAGAAATTTTAGATATACTTCAAGTAGGTTTTGATGGATTGGAGGATTTGCAGAAGAAACTATTTTTAGATATTGCTTGTTTTTTCAATGGACAGGTCTTAGATAACATTTTAATGGATATATTAGAAAGTTTTGGTTACTACCCATACCTCAATATTGATATTCTCATGGAAAAATGTCTTATAACCATCTCATCTAAAAGGTTGAGGATGCATGATTTGCTACAAAAAATGGGTCAAGAAATAATTTATGATGAATCCCCCGAAGAGCCTGGCCGGCGTAGTAGATTGTGGCATTATAAGGATGTCCTTCACGTGTTGAAGAATAATACTGTAAGTGGATTAATCCAAATATAAATGTATAGTGTATTTTCATTCTAATTCTTAAGATTTTTGCGTATATTTCTCACACAATTTTATTGTTCTTGGCTTTTAGGGAAGTGGTGTGATTGAAGGCATAGTGATCAACTTACCTAATCAAAATGAGGAACGATTAAGTGTTAGAGCCTTCTCAAAGATGAAGAAATTGAGAATTCTTAAAATTCGCAACACAAATTTTCTGAACATGAGTTTTTCTAATCTCTGTGATAAGTTATTGAATATGCATTGGCACAACGACCCTTTAAGATTCATGCCAACACATGGTTTACGGGTGCTAGAATGGTCTGAATATCCATCAAAATCCTTGTCAAACAGCTTTCAAGCCGACAATCTTATTGAACTTAGATTTCCATGCAGTCACATCAAGCAACTATGGAAGGGAATTAGTGTAAGGTGTTTTCTTTTTATTCTTCTTGTTCTTCTTTCTACTATTGGTAATAAGCTCGTTAATGCTTCTTTTTTTTTTCTTCAATATTTATTGTTTTATAACAGAGGTTCGGGAGTTTGAAACGCTTTGATCTTAGCGGCTCTCAAAACTTGTTGGAGACACCAGACTTCACCGGAGTCCCAAGTCTTGAGACACTAGACCTTGAAGGTTGTACAAGTTTATCTAAGGTCCACAAATCTATTGGTCTTCTCAAACGGCTTAGACGATTGAATCTACATGCTTGCAAACGCCTTAAAAGCTTTCCAAATGAGATTAGCTTGGAGTCTCTTGAACATTTTTATCTTTCTGATTGTTCAAGATTTGAGAAATTCCCAAACATTGTGGGAAACATGACTTCATTGCGGTTACTTTATTTGGATGGTACTGCCATAAAGGAACTACCCCCATCATTTAAGCATTTATGCGGCCTTTCCATATTGTCTTTACATAACTGCAAAAAGCTCTCAATTTTTCCGAGCGTTATTTGTAGATTGTCATCTCTTAAAATTCTGGATGTATCTGATTGCCTAGCACTTGGTGGAATTCAAGACATGGATGGTGAGGCGTATCTGGAACAATTGTATAAAGGTGGAACTGCTATCAAATTCACTATGTTTTTCGCAGCGCTAGAGTTTGGTTCAAATGATGCTTGCTCTACGCAACAAATGTTTATGACCAATGATGACTCTATTGCGGCCTTCTATATTGGTTTTGATGACAGAGTCTACTACATTAGACGCTTGAATCATGAAGAAAGTAATTTGCAGACAAAAGGCTATGACGTTGTGAGTCTCTTTGATCTGTTCATAAGATGTTTTGTGGGAGTAGTTGTTATTTAATATACTCCAATTAACATCTGTTTGTTTTTGTTCTTACTTCACATGCAGGAAACTAATAGTTTTTTTCCTAAGGTAACGTGTGCATCTTCCTTGGGAGATGAAATTCCAGAGTGGTTCAACATGAGAAGTTTTGGTTCTCATGTGACAATTCAAATCCATCCAAACTTAGATGACAATAGTAAGTGGGAGGCATATTTTCATTTGATTATTTATGAAGTTGATGATGTGGTAGAGAATTCGGATCCAAGGATTTTCAAGGGCATTCATCCTGATGAAGGCCAATTTGTTGAGTTTGTTTATCATTTTGAGACTAATGAAGGTTCTCTAAAAGAACCCTTAGTCCTTCGTGCCCCCAAAGACCCTTCTGTAGGGCCAATTGGGTTTGGGGTGTATCTACGAGCCAAGTGGTTTTTGGAGCAGTCAAATAATTTGGATGGATGGAGCTACATTGGAGCATCAGTTAAAACAAGTAGCTCAAACGTGAAGGTGAAAGAGTGTGGGGCGCACCTTCTATCTCAACATCCTCATTCTAAATTCTATAATACCATTATTCCTTATGGTTTAAACCTAGAAATTAGGCAGCATCTTCGTTGTTATTTGGAAAAGGGTAGTCATAATGTTGTACCTATTCGTTTCTAAGGCATAGTAAGGATTAAAATATGTGAGGTGGATTAGTACTTCAGGCCAAGTTATTTAAATGGATGCAATTCATGTATATATTGAGGCATCATCAATTATTAATGCTAGTGATTGGACTAGACGTTTGAGAATGCAGAAGTATGAGATTTGCAGTGCTCTATACTAGCTATACATTAATTATGAGATGGAACTCTTGATTCACGCTGTACAAAAGCAATCAGCTAAGATATTCCAGATTTAATTCAGATAAAATTTTCCTTGTATTAACATCGACCGACGTTAGCAGTGTCCCTATACATTTTTTCCACAATATTCTAATATAACAATATTGACCGCCCTTCTAAATATATATATATATGTGTGTGTGTGTGTGTGTGTGTGTGTGTGTGTGTGTGTGTGCTCGTGCGTGTGTATCTGTGTGTCTATGCGTGTGTGTAAAAGAGTTTATAATATATTTCTAATATTACGTACAACAGCAAAGTTTTAAAATTCTATAAAAATCTATAATATTTAATTTACAATTCATTAGGGTTTCTTTCTTTGTTTTCAACCCCCTCTGATCTCAATCTATAATCTATAAAAATGGTTTTTATGCTCTCCAATCACACATCACCACGTCGTTATTTCATTAATTACTTTACAATAAACTAAATCAAAAAATCCTAAAATATGAGCCCTAAAATTTATAAATCTTAATTTTAGAATAATTCGTCTTATAATCACACACGACACACCATATCTGTTTTATTTATTTATTTATAAAAAATATGTGATGTATGGAGTAGAAAATCTTAATTAGTTTAGTAAAAATAAAATAAAATCTAAAATATGTAATATGTATGACGTGATTTTTAGCATCCCTCCTAATTTTAATTTTCAGAGGCTTTGTAGTCACTATTCAGATTGCCACTTGGAGAGATCGTCAAAATCTCAAGGCCATTTAGGCATATTAAAAGAACAGTTCTTCTATATGCAACTGGGGTGGGGATCTATTGGGGAATCGGCTGACGTGGCATTACTTCAGCCGATATATTATAAAAAAATAAAAAACAAAACAAAACACAACCATACGAAAAATAAGAAGACGAAGAAAGGAGAAAAAGAGTCTAAGAGAGTGGCATCGTACGTTGTGGGTTGGAGAACCAGGTCTGTCATCGTCATTCGGTAGGACTGAATCTGCGCTAGTGGTCATCGTTGTGGGTAGCCAAATCTGCATTTGTTGTCATCTTCGTGGGTAGGACCGAATCTGCATCTGTGTTTGTCACCGTGGGTTGAAGCCCAGTTCACCTTAGATTTTGTGCTCTTATAGGTTAGTAGAGCTTTTCCTAGATTATTAACTCACTAAAAAATGAGTAGCACAAAGGCTATCCAAGTGCAGAAGGATGTCGTGTAATAATTAGGAATAAATTCCTAGAACGTCTCCTCAGGGAAAGTTACTTAAAATCAAACTCATTTAAAATGGTGAAAATATTCATAAAGAGAAAATAAAATGATGGTATGTGCAATGGATGGAAGAATGCAACAAGAATGAAAAGGGCACTAGTCATGGACTTGATTCATATTTTTGGATTTTTTAGCGCCGAAATGAAATGAAAAAAAAAACTAACAAATTGAAATTAACAATAAAAAAAATCAACTAAACTAAAAAATTTTAATTAATCTGAAAATTAAACAATAAAATAGAAATGATTTAAGTCCTAATTAAGTTTTAATCGATCTAATATGCAATGGAACTGAGAGATTAAAAAAACTAATCTAAGAATTAAACTATTTTAGAAAGTATTTGACAAAATACGAACTGAAAATTGAAAAGCCCCAAAATTAAGATTCTAGGGTTCATCCTTGTATTCAAATCACAAATTCTCAAAATTAATCTATAGCAATTGTAATCACTGTTAAATGAAAGCTTAAAGAAGCAAGAAAAATAAATAACACGAAGTAAATAAACAGAAAATAAAATGCCCAAAAGTCTAATCCAAACATCTAAAAAATAAATCACAAACTTTAAACTAAAATTAAATTAATAGTAGAGAGTGAAAAGAGCAAGCCAAATGAATGGAGATGGAGGTGGTAGGCAATGGAGGAGGAGGCTGGAGTGGCAATTGGACCCTGGAAGAGTTCTTCAAATGTACGGCGCTGCTCTCAAAAAAGTCTCCAATTTCGTGCTAATGATATGCTTAAATAGGGTAGGAAAGAAATCCTAATGTCTTCATATTCCCGCACGCAAAATCGCTTAAATTTTATGCCTCAACTTGGCAGCCACGTAAGTGCTTCAGGAGTTCGAATTTGGAAATCCTTATTAGAGACAACTTTGTAGCCCCATTCTGTCTCCTAATACATTTTGGACTCTGATTCGAATTACTCTCAAACCCCATCATTATTCTTATTTGAAGAGTCCTACGCTCGTTGAAAGTTCTTGGGTTGTTCCAACGTCTTGCCCACTTGAAAGTCTTTTGAATCTGAAATTATAAATAAAATAATAGAAATTAGAAATAAAATAAAATAAGAATAATATAATATTAAAAATATGTTGTGCATGTGAATGGACACTGTCCAATTAAATCACAAGTTATAAAATTAAGCATAAATCATTTAATGAAATAAATAAAATATATTGGTTCTAAATGTATAAAATATGCAATAATTCAGCTCAATCAATTATCCATTTGGAAAAGTTTTGTCTTCATCTATACCCACTAATCATTTTGATTCATGCTTTGAACGCATATTCTAGTTGGGGTTTTGATTTATTTTCCCGTATATTTTGGGGGTCTAAGCATATACGCATTTAATGGAGGACTTGGTTCTTGTTAGGAGCTTGAGGAAAAAAAATGTTAAGCAGGAAAAATAGAATAAAATCTGTGTCTATGGTTTTACAAGTCGTGTGTCTGTGGCACGGCAAATGTGCTAGTTAGATATGTCAAGATATTCTTCCCCATTTGTATATCTGCTGGATTAGTGTCACCTATATATAAGATGATCAAATTCTAGTTCAATAAACTTCAATATCACGTGTTATCGGTAGAAGTATGGATTTGTTACAGATGCTTGCAGATTTAATTGATTTGTCTAACATGACTTAGAAGATGTTGCGCTAGGTAGCTGCTATAGATCATTGTTTTGAGGTTCAATCGATTATATTTCTAACTTGTATTTTAATGTCATAGATTTTAATGTGTGAGTTACACAACATGTATTAAATATTTAATATTATTGAAGAGATTTATATTGACAATAATTAATATTATAAAACCAATGCATGTGTCTCCCTCTCAGCATGGGAAAAGGGGAAGAACACTCATCTTCGCTAAAACCATCTAGCTCAAATCCCCCAATCACGGTATGTTATATTTTTTAAAAACTTGTTGAAATGTGTTGAGTTGATATTTATTTTCAAAATACATGAATAGTTTGTCCAATAACATATTAGGACATACCATCAACTTGTCCAAACTTCACAAATTACATGCACAGTTACTACGGAGTACTTCTTACATGGTCAACAGCTTTTCTGCCATATCCAGATGGCAAAGAATATCCAAACAACATTCAGGTAGTGATGCAACCGTGTTCTTATATTTTTTTTATCAGTTTGCTTGTTTTGGAAGTTTAATGTAATAGATTTTACGTTATTTTTGCTAAATGTACCATGTACCTCTTCTAGAGTTGAAGAAAACAAGGATGATAGACCAAATTCACGGGAAACCGAGGATGGAAGTACTGGGACACATCAGTTAGTGCAAATGGATGATGGTGATATGATTGAGGAGCCAAATTCGATGATGGAGTTTAATTCTTTTGAATAATTAATGAGTTATTATAAGAAATATGCTAAGAAATGCGGGTTTGAGGTTATGGCAAAAATGAATGAGGGGGGAGAGGATGAGACTGTTAGATATGTCACCATTTGTTGTGCTTGTGGTGGGAAGGCCCAGAATAGGACGTTGGATATCGCCAAACCATGTTCGATAGGAAATACGGATAGTAAGGTAAAGATTAATGCTTTAAAAGCTAAGATAAAGTTTCGGTTGACAGCAGTTCATAATATCTATAATCACGGCCTTAGTCGAAAGAAATCACACTTCTTTCAATGTAATAGAGAAGTAAGTGATTTTGTAAAAATAAGTCCTACATGCAAACGACTTGGCTGGCATATGAGTGATTAAGAATTCCGGATCTCTTGTCGTTGCCTTCGGTGGATTCGAGAACCTCCCATTTTTTAAAAATGATTATCGTAATTACATCAATAAGGCAATACACCTACGACTTGGGAAAGGGGATGCTGGAGCGCTTTGAGAGTCTTTTTGTAAGATGCAGTACACAAATAACAGGCTTTTTTGCATTGATGATGGGAGGTTAAAGAATGTGTTCTAGGCAAACCCCCGTAGTAGGGTAGCCTATCAATATTTCGATAATGTGGTCATATTCGATCGGCATCACATACCTGACGAACAGATATAGAATGCCCTTTCTACTATTTTTTTCTCATCTCATTTAATCATCTGTATAACCTATGTAGTAAAAGTCTTATGATCTCAAACTTTTTCAGTCTTTTTTTTGTACTTGTCTTATACTAAAATTAACTACATTGAGAAAAAAAAATTCCGGAATAACTATATATATATATTGACGTACGTGGTTGTCACATGTTGCGTAGAAACCAACGAAATGATTACAATTAGAATTCACGCTGGTCATTTAAAGAACAAAAGATTATACCTAATCAGCATGCCATTGTGAAAAGTTAAAAAGTAAAATTAACATAAAAAGCCAAAACTTAGAAACTTATATTAAAATTTAAAAACATCATAAGAATTTATTTAAATAAATCGTGAAAGGTTTATCGTGGCTCGGTGAAAGAATATTATTTATAATGGAAAATGGAAATAAACTTATAACAGCTACAAGATATTAGGAAAAAAAAAACCACAAAATAATTTGTAGGGTCATATGAAATAAATAATTTTCTTAACATCATGATAAACTGAGACATGATTGGCTCTTAAAGTCAAAACCCGTCCATTCACAAAGCTGACCAAGGTTTATCGATTCTCTGAGTCTCTTTCAAATTGGTTGACACGTTATCCTCTTGTTGTATCAAAACTAATCACGTAATATGCATCGTTAAAATAGATAGTTTGCATTTTAAGAGACACTAAAATGCCTAATCAACATGCCATCATGTTAAAAATTCTAAAAAAATAGTCAATGATAGGCCACGACATTCCTAAAACCAAATCCCAAGTATATGGGAGGAGGTTAGATGTGCGAAGGCTAACAGAAGTAAGGACGTAGTGCATGGAGTGGCATGCATGCGTGCATGGACTGGGTCATAGCCATTGAAGTCAGTTTCTATTTTCTGTTAATGTTATCTTTCTATTGTTGCATTTACCTTTCTGTTGTTGTATTTCTATTTCCGTTAGAACCTGGAGTCAAATTTCATTATTTCATTGGTTAGGTGTCAGTCACTAGTAGTGGCTCTAGGTGGTTCATCTGTTTTCGGCAACTCTGTTTTCAGTTTGTATTTTCAGTTTTATGAACATGGACTGCTATTTAAACAGCCGTGGGTTATCAATGAAAGGCAGAAAAATTATTCCAGCAAATAATTATGGTACATCCTCACTCGAAGAGGACATATACTTGAGGTTGTCATCTACAATTATAAGGGACCTATCATTGGCATCACAGCCAGGTTACTTATGGGCACTAACAAGGAACGAATCGAGCACTTGGAGTCTGGACTTGGTACAGTTCAGGAAGGACTTGGAGTCGAATCGAGCACTCGACTTTCAAATGTTTTGCTCACTAATCCGGAATCCTCAAATCATGGCCATCACCACTGAGACAACCAAGATGGAGGTAGATCGATTGTTTCGTTAAAATCAGCCAAGCTAGAATTTCCATGCTTCTCTAGAGAAGACCCGACAGAGTGGTTCAACCAGGTGGAACAATTTTTTGAATACCAGGGCACTACAAAAAACCAAAAGGTTTTCATGGCTGCTTATCACCTGGAAGGGGAAGCCAACCAGTGGTGGCAGTGGCTTCGAAGAACGTTACAGGAAGAAGGACGAGCGATTACATGGGAACAATTCGAAGAGAAATTATGGGCTCGCTTTGGACCATCAGAATGTGAAGACTTTGATGAAGCACTCTCATGGATCAAGCAGCTAGGAACGTTGAGAGATTATCATGTAATCTGGGCAACAGCTTCTTAACGTGAATTTGAGAAGCTGGGCAACAGGGTGCGTGGATGGACGCAGAAGGCATTGGTGGGAACGTTCATGGGTGGCTTGGAGGCTGAAATTTCTGATGGGATCCGGATGTTCAAACCACAATCCCTCAAGGAGGCTATTAATCTAGCACGAATGAGAGATGAGTAGCTCACACGACAGTGGTGGTTCATGCGACCACCACCTACAAGAGCTCCACTAGCTCTTCCACAACCTAATCGGGTAGCTCCCGTTACCTCGGCAACTCCAGTCAGGCATTTATCATGGGAGGAGATGCAGAAGAGAAGAGTGCAAGGCCTCTGTTTTAACTGCAATGAACGATTTACAACGGGGCATAAATGCCAGAAACCTCAACTATTACTCTTGGAGGGCTACGCAGATGCTGGTAATGTGATCTGTGAGGACATCACTGATCAACATACGGTGGAATTTGACCAAGGGGGAGACATGGGAGAAGTGCAAGAACCAGAACTGGAACCTGAAATCACGCTCCACGCATTGACAGGATGGACCGCCCCGAGAACAATGCGTATAACTGCAACTATGGGCTCCCGCGAAGTAATGGTGCTGATCGACAGTGGATCCAAGCACAACTTCATCAGTGATCGCTTGGCAAACTCGCTGCGTTTACCAATAGTGCCAACGGAACCGTTCATCGTTCGAGTTGCTAATGACGAACGGCTAAAATGTCAAGGATGATTTGATGCGGTATTGGTGAATTTACAAGGCACTGAGTTTTACCTCACCCTTTTCTCTCTGCCCTTATCCGGTCTTGATCTAGTGCTGGGCATTCAATGGTTGGAAATGTTGGGTTCCGTGGTATGTAACTGGAAGAAATTAACCATGGACTTCAACTGGAATAAGCAAGCCTACAGATTGCAAGGATTGAGCGAACAAGCTGTTCAGGAGGCTACATTAAAAGAAATCTCAAAAGAATGCCGAAGGGGCCATATGTTGTTTGCGGTATGCATTCCGTCAACCATGAAGAATAACTTATAGGGTGAATTTTATGAAGTTAAGCATCAAGACCTGCAACGGGTTATACAGGAATACGAGGATGTGTTCCATGACCCCTCGTGTGTACCACCTATGCGCAAGGTAGATCATTGCATTACACTCAAAGAGGGCACCGAACCGATTAACATGCACCCCTACAGATATGCCCATTTTCAGAAGGAAGAAATCGAAAGACAGGTCCAAGAGATGCTGGATTCTGGGCATATTCGTGCTAGCACCAGTCCATTTTCTTCACCGGTACTACTCATAAAGAAAAAGGATGGAAGTTGGCAATTTTGCATGGACTACCGCGCACTCAATAAGGCCACTATCAAGGATCGATTTCCCATTCCAACAGTGGAAGACATGCTGGATGAATTATATGGCACCTCATATTTTACAAAGTTGGATCTCCGAGCCGGTTATCACCAAGTAAGAGTAAATCCTCCTGATATTGCTAAGACTGCTTTTCGTACTCATAATGGCCATTACGAATACCTCGTAATGCCTTTTGGCCTTTGTAATGCACCCTCGAACAAACTATTTTCTGACATGATTGGTGTAGACATGAGCTTATTTTTTGCATTCGATTATTGCACTGAGAAAAATGAGCGAATATGAAAATTTGATAATTTTGCATGTGACATGAAGATGTTCTGAATCTATTTTGGAAAATGTGAAATGATCTTAATTTCAATACTCTGTTTTGATATGATGTGACATCTAAAAAACCTTTAGCATGACTTTCTGATTATGTTCTGACTCTGATTCTGGTTTAGATATGGTAATTCTGATTCTGTTTTGGTCTGATATGTAGCCCTATCATGGGATATAATAACGACCTTTGGCCTATCACGAGATATAATAGTGACCTCTAGCCCTGTCACAGGATACAATAGTGACCTCTGGCCTTGTCACGGGATATAATAGTGACCTCTAGCCTTGCTACGGGATATAATAGCAGTTTTCTATTCTAAGTACAATCGCTTTACCGTCATGGTGATTCATTGATATGATGCTCTGATATGATATGATATGATATGATAAAAAGAAGATGATTAGTTATGTTATTCCAAAAGGGTTTTCAATATGAACAGTTTGATTTTGATTATGAATATTTTTGAACTTTCGCTCTGACATTTTTTGTAACATGTTATGATTTCGCATTCTAAAAATAAAAAGTATTTTGTTCTGCATTTTGAACTCTACAAATGCTCTATAAAAAGTGTTTTTCATACAAGTATATGTTCTCTGCGTGCTAAGTTGTTGACAACTCACCTCTTATCTCCACATTATTTTTCAAATATATTTTAATGGTTCAGCTGGAGAACAAAACTAGGAAGTTTTAGCAATGTGTGATGATCATAGAGGAATAAGTGTCCGAGAGTACAAGTACTTATTTGAGAGTCATAGTTAGTAAATTGATTATTTTTTGTTATTTTGATATGTTGAGTTAAGGATATTTTCGAGTCATTGGGGAGTTTTTAATTTATTTTACTGAGGATTTTCTTTAGTGTTTCGGTGGAGGGACATATATTTGTTATATCATTGTGCTATTGGAGAGGTTATTCAGTATTGGGAGCTAACATTCCGGACTTCCGTGGCCGGGGCGTTACACATGAATTTAATATTCATGTTAAATTGCATGATTTAAGTAGGCATAACTAAAGTAAGTCATATCCATTCGATTTCAGTGTCGCAAATGTCATTTTCCCTTATAATTTGGGAGAAAATTTAGGGTTTTCACCCCAAACCATCAATTGCAATTCACAGCACAGAGCAATGAAACTGCACATAACAATGGAACAGCATAGAGTGATGAAACTGCACAGAGCAATGAAATAGCATGGTCGCAGTGGAACAACACAGAGCAATGAAACAAGAAGTTCGCAATGAAACAACACAGAGCAATGGAACAACACAAACCAATGAAACTGCACAGAACAATGAAACAACATGGTCACAATGGAACAACACAGACTAATGAAACAACACAGAGCAATGAAAGCACAGAGCAATTAAACATCACAACACAATGAAACTGCACAGAGCAATGAAATTGCACATAGCAATTCACAGCACAGAGCAATTCACAGCACAAAGTAATGGAACTGCACATAGCAATGAAACAAAATGGTCTGAATCCAACAAACATAGCAATGAAACAACACAAACCAATCTACCATCACAGAGCAATTGAATAGCACAGATCAATCCAACAATAGGCGAAAATATCTAGGGTTTTTTTTCATAATTTGCAATATATAGATTAGTGGAAAATAGCCCCAAATCTAAGCATAGAAAATGACAATCTAAGCACATGGAGAAACAAATTGCTCAGATAAATCTAGGGTTTTTTCTCCTAAGTTGCAACTCACAAATCAGTGGAAAATAGGCCTAAATCTAAGTATAGAAAATGACTATTACAACAATGGAGGAAATACATTGCAACCAAAATTCAAGAAAAACATTTATTCGAAGGAGATCTGAAAACTCGAAAGAAATCTAGGGTTTTTTGTCAAAACGTTGGATCTAAAAATTTAGCCATGGAGGAACCTTATTCTCAGTGAAATGGGATAGAGACGCTCAGTGCAAATAGTCATGGAGTATCCTGAATGGATGATATTCCAAAACTGCATGAAGCAGAATCATCAATATGTGCGAATGAAAATGGGGGAACCCAGCAATGGAGGAAAGCGAGAGGGCATAGGGATACTTACAATGATAAACCGATGGAGAGGCTGCCGTCGATGGTGGCTACGATGCTAGGGAGGGGTGAAAACAACGAAGGCACCCAACAGTCGAAGGGAGGGAGACGTTAGAGCAAGGAACAACATCCAACAAAAAGAACAATTCGGGATGTACAGTAGTGTAGCATCCGAATTCAACCACCCTATTTTAGGAATTAGGATGGAGGAGAGTTTGGGGTGAAAAGCCTAAACTTTCCTCTAAATTATAAGGAAAAATTACATTTAGGATATCGAATGCGAATGTTCTTAATCATAGAGTCTCCACTAAGAACAAAAGTGTCACCAATGTGTATCATTTCGTGAAGACTACCTTCACCAATTAGAAATGCATCACTACTAAGATTGAAAAGCATATCTGAATTATTTTTCATGTAGGCAGAAGCATTGGTGTTTGCTGTCTATTCCGCATCATGGGTGCCATTTTCAAGAGTCATAAAAGGCGGGTCCTTCCCTCTCGCAGGGGAAGGTTGTGTGCTTTGTCCCCGACAAAGCTTTTGTCTCTTGGACTATAGTCCATGGAGCTTGGTTTTGTTTCTCATGGCGGATGACATTACCCTACGTTGGTCTTCCTTGACGTTAATAGATGAGGAACAGCATGCAACAATACTACCAGAGGCTACGGTAGAAGTAACAAAGATTAGAGGGAGCCATTGCCTTTTTGGTCTAATCTTGAATGACAAAACTACAAACAGGGAAGAAATCAAGAGCAAAATGGCAAAGGTATGGAATATTACTGGGTGGGTAACCTTCACAGAACTGGGATCAAATAGGTATCTCATGGAGTTCCAACTAATCTCAGACAAGGAGAAGGTCTTACAAGGGCGCCCCTGGCCCTTTGACAGACATCTCATCTGCCTACAAGAATTTGAGGGGAGCTTCCCCCAAGCGAGGTGTAGTTTACCTCAGAACTATTCTGGGTGCAAACCCACAACCTTCCCTCCGAGGCCATGAACAAGGGGATGGGAGAAAGCATAGGTGCAGCCACTGGCAAGGTGCACAAGGTGGAGGTTGATGCTCAGGGTGATGGGTGGGGAAGTTTCCTACGATTCCAAGTGGACATTAACGTAACTAAACCTCTGCTTCAGGGCAGACTGCTTCATCATGGAGGTAAGAACATTTGGGTTCAATTCAAATACGAAAGGCTCCCCAACTTTTGTTTCAAGCGTGGCTAGATGAAACATGACCGAGGGAAATGTCCAAAATATAAACATGACCGAGGGAAACATGACCGGTGGACAAATCTATGGCTCAATCAGCAACAGAGGATTAGGCTTCGAGCCATGAGCCAGCACCCCAATTTCAGGAGCCAACACCCCAATCTTAGGAGCCAACTTTGGACCAGATGCACCTCGTAGCCACTTGATCCATGAGGACCTACTACCTGCCACAGCAACAAAAGGCTATGGAACCAATTTCACCCCTGGAAATTCCCAGACCCTAGGAACTATTAATGGAAGTTGTGAGGATCCAAGTTTTTGTCTAGAAGCTGAGGTACAAAAGGCCAACAACATAGGGGAAGCAAAACTGTCAATTCCCCTCTAGTTTGCTTCTCCACAAGTTGACATGCTAACAAAAACCCTTTATGCTCCTGTAGGAAACAAGTGGAGAAAAAAAGCTAGGATGAAGAACAATGCTCTATCTGACATATCAAATCTCCCAAAGGCCCTTAGAGGAACAAGAGCTTCCAAAAGAAATGGCGATGCAATGGTATACTCAACCCTGCAAGGAGTTTACTTCAGGCCCCAATGGTGGAGGCTGCTCAGCAGCCCCACCTCCCCAAATGAATTGCATAAGTTGGAATTGCCGAGGGCTTTGTGAAGTACTCAGTGCAACACTCGTTTGCCTCATCCTCAAACCACAGGCCCCTCCTCATACAGATTCATGATAAGTTTGAATCCAAAATGGTGGATAGGATATTCGGGTACAAAGTAAGCTAGAGTAAACAAAAAGGTTATGGGGATACCATAAAATAGTCATGGGAGAACTCCACAAGGTAGCTTGACTCACTCCATAACACTCTACAAAGCCTACATGGCTATAAAAACAGCTTGAAATGATGGAGTCAAAACATGCACAAAAATCAGGGGGAGCTGCTGAAGTCGAAAATAGAAAGACTCAATACCTTGAAAGAGTCAAATGAGGGGCACCTCTATGTTGAGATAAAAACCCTTCAAAAAGAAGTGGATCTCCTTCTTGAAACTGAACACTCGAAATTGCAACAAAGAGACAAGCAAACCTGGCTTAGAGAAGGGGACAGAAACACCTCCTACTTTCACAAGTGTGCCAGTCAAAGCAAAAAGCATAATGCCATCAAGAAGATCCTAGACATGCAGGGACTTGAACACAATAACCAACAAGACATTAGCAAATCCTTCCAACAATTTTTCCAGGATCTATTCACCTCTTCAAGTCCAACTGGCATTAATGCATGCATAGCTCCACTGCCAAGAAAAACTACAGCAAACATGAACACCTCTCTTTCCCGACCTTTTACTGTTGTGGAGGTAAAAGAAGCCCTTTTTAGCATGAACCCCATGTGATCACCTGGCCCTGATGGGTTCCCAGTAGCCTTTTCCTAGGGACACTAGGACATAGTAGGGGAAAAAGTAACAAAAGTAGCATTGGACGCTCTAAATGAAGGCTGCTGGTCTAATAAGATGAATGATACCCTGACTATTCTTATCCTAAAGAT
Organism: Juglans regia; assembly: GCF_001411555.2. Classification (NCBI taxonomy): domain Eukaryota; kingdom Viridiplantae; phylum Streptophyta; class Magnoliopsida; order Fagales; family Juglandaceae; genus Juglans; species Juglans regia. The sequence continues at coordinate 8,102,845 of NC_049911.1, read as the reverse complement.
CCCATCCCCATCAAAGGTAACTGATTTTAGACCAATAAACTTATGCAACGTATTTTACAAGATTATTGCAAAAACACTGGCCAACAGGTTGAAACTAATTCTGCCTCACCTTATCTCACCTACTCAGACAACATTTGTACCAGGGAGGTTAATCATAGACGATTTCATTATGGCCTTCGAGTCTTTCCATACCATGAAGTCAAGATTGAAAGGAAGGGAGGGATACAGGGCCCTTAAGCTCGATATGAGCAAGGCCTACGATAGGATAGAATGGACTTTCTTGAAATATGTTATGCAGTAGATTGGATTCAATGCAAAATGGGTGGACACTGTAATGAATTGTGTGAGCTCAGTATCGTATTCTCTTATTCTTAATGGAGCTCCTCAACAGTCATTCACACCTTCGAAAGGCCTTAGGCAAGGGGATCCCCTATCCCCTTCTTGTTCATCCTTTGCTCAAAAGTCCTTAGTTGCATGCTTAACAAAGCTGAACATGGTGGGATCTTAATAGGTCTACCTATTCGAAGAAACAAGCTCTCTATTAACCATTTGTTCTTTGCTAACGATTGCCTCCTTTTTTGCAAAGCAAATCCAACTGAATGGTCCAACTTATTTCACTTCATGGAGACGTATGAGAATGCCTCAGGTCAGAGGCTAAACAAGGAGAAGGCTTCTATCTATTTCAGCAAGAACACTAAGGAGGAAACCAGAGGTAGCATCACTAGCATTGCAGGGATTAGGGGCTCTAACTCTTATGAAAAGTGCCTAGGCCTTCAAGCTCTCTTAAGTAGATCTCGAGTCCAATCTTTTAAGATCATACTGGACAGGGTGCAGGCCAAGCTCACAAACTGGAAAACCAAGTTCCTCTTTTAAGCAGGTAATGATTCTGATCAAAGTAGTCATTAAAGCCATCCCCACCTATTGCATGGGAATTGTTAAACTGCCAAGGCACCTGGTGAATGAGCTTAACAAACTAGTCAGAAGCTTCTAGTGGGGGCAGAAACACAAAAGCACAAGATCCATTGGGTTCATTGGGACCAGATGAAAAGGGCCAAATGTTATGGGGGCATTGGCCTAAGAGATTTTGCCAATTTCAACCTAACCCTCCTAGAAAAACAAGGATGGAGACTTGTTTCAAATCTAGACTCTCTGGCAGCCTAGGTCTTGAAGGAAAAATACTTCCCCAACAACTCTTTCCTGTCAGCAAAACTTGGTCAGGGGACATCTTGTGTTAAAGTTTTTTGGCTACTAGAGCTTTGCTAAATGAAGGCTTGATTTGGAGGATAGGTAATGATAATCAACCTGAGATATGGAATGACAAGTGGCTTTCTAAACAAGCAACCTTCAAGCCTCAGAGAACTCTCAAATTTCTACAAAGGGACATCAAAGTCTCCTGCCTCATAGATATAGCAACCAACCGATGTAAAGCTAACATGATCCATGCTTTATTTACAAAAGAGGATGCAAAGCTAATCAATGAAATCCCACTAAGCCCCTACCCCAAGCCTGACAGGCTTATTTGGAGATGCACCACCTTAGGGGAGTTTAGTGCAAAGAGTGCATACCACCTGCTCGCTGAACTGGACATCCAACAGCTGGGTAAATCCTCAAATCAAAGCAATCCCCACGACCCCTGGACCAAGCTCTGGAACCTGAGAATCCCAAATACAGCTAAGACATTTCTTTGGAGGGCATGTCTCAATGCCCTTCCCACTCGAGCAAACCTGTTAAAGAGAAAGACTTTAGAGGAACCAACATGCCCCATTTGCAAGCAACAACCAGAGACCATTGAGCATATACTATGGGACTGTCCATCAACCAGAGATGTTTGGAGCCATAACACAAGGAAATTACATAATTCAAGCCCACACTTTCACCAGTTCAAAGACTTAGTTGCTAGCTTTATGGAGACTCTATAACATGAGGAGCTAATGTCTTTTTCTATAATTTCATGGCTAATATGGAAGAGAAGGAACGACATGGTGTTCAAGGACCTGTTTCTGCACCCAATGGCTATTACCCAGCAATCAGCCCACTTGGTGGAGGAATTGAAGCAAAATCCACAACAAACTACCTCAGTTTCTACCAGGCAGCAGGCATATATGTGGGAAGCTACACCTCAAGGTAGAGTCAAACTAAATTGGGATGAAGCACTTGACAAAAGGGCTTGCAAGGTGGGAGTAGGTGCTGTGATAAGAGGTAGTGAGGGCCAGATCCTTGCTACTCTAAGGATGCAACATCATCTTTACCCAGACCTCTTTCTGACTGAAGCTTTGGCTACACTACAAGCATCCCTTTTCTACAAATCTGTTGGTTACTCAAATGTGAGCATGGAGGGTGACTCCTTGCAAGTGGTTAATGGTTTGAACTCAACCTCAGACTCCATCACCTATGCAAGACAGTTTATAGTTGATACTAGATACAACCTTAATAATTTTTGTGATTGGTCAGTAAGGCACATTGTAAGAGTCAACAACTCAGTTGTTCATGCCTTAAGCAAGGATGTACTTCGCATCAGTGATTACACCACCTCTTTTGACTTTGTTCCCCCTTGTATCCGCTCTTTGGTTTAACTCTTCTATCAATAAGTCAATGCTTGTGAAATATCATCGGATTGGAGATCATGATCCAACTGGTGCCAACATTTAACGTCGTGTGTACATTTTTTCTGCAAATTGGACAGGTCTCCGAGCATTGTCACGAGCTATGCTGTTGGAGATAGCAGAATTGTGGGTCCCACTAGAGGAGACATTAGGACGAGACGTGTGATTGGCTTGGGAGAAGCCACGTCCTATGGAGAAGAACGAGCATTGTTTGCCCTTGTTCCCATGTCCAGTTTTGTTCCCATAGAAAGCATATGCTTGTGTGTTGAAGGAAACAAAAAGTTGAGTCTCACATCTCATATCCTTGCAGCAACGGCACAAGCTCGGCGTAGGAGGGCATCGGCGGCTTAAGCATGGAGGTGGTGAGGGGTTCGTATTTAGGACCTAAGCTGTTGAGGAGGGAAAAAACCTTCATATTGTCAATCACGGGATGTCCAGCTACAGCTTGGTGGTCGCACACAATGTTGAATCATTGGAGGTGATCTTGCAGCGACGTCATGGCTTCCTTCCTCATGTATGTCAACTGTTGAGTAAGCTGGAAATCCCTTTCTTGGGATTCTTGGGCATAGGCTTCTTGAAGGGCATGCCAGACTTGATACGAAGTCTCAAGACTGACTACTCCTTGGATGGATGGACCGATAATCCATCCACAGAGTAGTCAGTCAGATTTCCTCCATCTTAGGTATGTAGAACTCAGTTCTTTGTGACTGGTTGTTGTGGCTTCATCGGGGATGATTTCATATGGTGGAGGGGAGGTAGCGTCTGTGAGGTGTCCCACGAGGTCTTGGCTCTAAGCCAAGGCCACGACCTGCTCTTGCCGTAAGGTGTAATTTCCCTGGTTCAACCGTAAGGTCACAAAATTGTTGACCGAAAATGAGATTGACGCCATGGGAGTAAGGCTCTCTTGCTCGCGCAAGGCTCTGATTACCATAAAGACAATTGAATAGGAGGTGTTTGTGAAAAATTCTTACACATCGTGAGAGTCTATTGAGAACCCTTACGTTACAAAGTTTGAAAAAGTAATTTAAGAGGATTCGTTGGATGTGATTTGCATTCTAGTGCATGTAGCCGTTGAGTGTAGAGTTTCCTTTTGTGAAATAGGAGCCGTTGGTGGTAGAGTTTCCTTGTGTGGAATTGTATCTGTTGTAGGAGTGTCTGAGCATTTTCCTTTATTTTATGCTATTTGGTGACCTACCTATTAAAATCTTGAGACAGTTTTTGAAGGGTAATATTACTTTTCATCATAGATCTTTTCATTCCCAATCACTCGTAAATATAGCACATTTACCCGGGTTCATATACCAAGCACTTAAAATGTGTCATATATTATTAATTAATCAGGAATATACTGCAGGAAAAGCACAAGACACTCGATGGAATTGTAGTGTTATAATGGAGCTATTCAGGAGTTAATCTTCCTGCAATTCTTTCTAATCTCTCTCCTTGAACCTATCAATGGAGAAATATTTCCCATCTTAATCATGGATTTGGCAAACTACTCGAAGAACAGCTCTTTGTTTTCCGAATATTTCTTCACCAATTCCATGGATGCTTCATTCTTTGTGAGAAGAACTTGATCAGAGCTTAAAGGCCTTAATGTCGTTGATCTTGTTGCGCTATCCAGTAATATTTAAAGAGCTAGCTTGAACCTACCATTGTGTCAAACCATAATCTAGGTCCTTAATTTAAGGATAAATGATTGAGGGCAAGGGTGTGGAGGAATCTAAATTACCCAGAACACACGTGATTAACTTGGTTTAACTTCAAAACAAAGTCACCATCTAAATTAACCTGGTCTAATTCAGTATGGAAAGATGATTATTGAAGTTTGAATAATTGTTATGCAGGGAGCCACATGAAAGGAAATGCCTTGTGCACTAGCTTCAGGCAGAGACTCTACAAACCAGTTAGGCGAAGGTGGTGGACGCGGTCCGTGACTCCTAGGAGTGCCTCAACTGGATGCAGTCCTAGAAGGACGCACTGAAAGCGCAATGTTTCGAGCTACGAGAAGGTAAGGAGGAAGTTGAGTCCCAACTCTTGGAGCTGTCACAATCCCATAGGCAACTAGAGGGGGGGTCTCGGGGCAAGAGGGTGACAAAATTGGAGGTCGAGCTTGCTGTGACCAATGTGAAACTTGCCCTATTTACGCTTGAGCTTACAGCGGCCAAGCACCTTTGCAACCAGGCTTGGAGTTGTGAATACTCCCGAGGGTTAGAGAAACTAAAGAAGCACTGGATGTCAACCGTGGAACTCTCCTTTGTGACTTAGGCCTAAGTCAACGGTCACTGGTGAGGAGGGGAAAGTGGGACACAGGGCAGAGGTGTTCCCCCTTTATGCTGAACAAGTGAGGCGTAAGTGTGGTGCTTCAGCCTCAGGGGCCATGCAGGATCTGAGATTGACCCCCTGGAGGGCAAGGGGAGAATGGGACACTTGGGAGATGTGTTCCCCCTTCAACCGTCGAGGCACGAGCATAGAGCAACAACCTCGGGGGTCAGACAAGATTTCGAGATCGACTACATTGGCTGGTGAGGGGAGAATGGGACACTTAGGAAAGGTTTTCTTCTCTTAGCCCGTTGAGGCACAAGTACGAAAAATTGGCCTCGGGGGCTAGGCGGGATCTGAGATCGACCTCACTAGCAAGAAAGGAGAAAGTGGTACACTTGGGAAAGGGGTTCCCCCCTTCGGCTGTCAAAGATGGAGCACGGAGCATCCATGAATTCCCCCCTTTGTGACTTGAAAAGGTTGTCTTCAGCATTGACAAAATCGTCTGCCCAATCCATGAATTCCCGCAAGGTCAAGGAGGTCTTCCTTGCGATTTCAACCATAAATGAGCTAAAAGGCCACAAGCCTCCCAGGAGTGCCACCAATGTGATTGTTTCATCTTGATCGTTGGTGGCCAATCACTCCCTATTGAAGCGATATAGGTACACTTTCAGGCTCTCTTCTTCCCTTTGCTTCACAGTGAGTAAGTAAGTGGTTGGTCATCTTCTATTTCGGCTGGCCATGAATTAAGTTAAGAACTGTCGATCAAGCTTTTCAAAGTTGTTAACGGAGCCCAACTGGAGAGTCTTGAACCATGGCTGGGCAAAACTTTTCAGATTAAGGGGGAATGCCCAGCACACTATCTCTCCCGGGAAGCCATCTAATGTCATGTGAGTTTTGAAAGTTTCTAAGTGTTCGGTCAGATCCTTGGATCTGTCATACAATTCTATTTGGGGAGCTTTGAACTTGGGTAGGAGTGGCACTACAATCACCTCTAGACTGTACAACAAGTCTATGTTGCTGAGTATTTGATCTACAGACGAGGACCCTCCCAATCTATTTGCCATATGCTCGTACTTGTCTTTGAGGCCCCGTAGCTCGTCGCTCATTCGTCTATGTACCTCACCAACGGCTTGTGACTCTCCCTCCATTTCTTAGCTTTACTCAGGCTGGCATCCTCCCCAAGTTTTGCGCTCGTTTTACTTATCACTTCGCCCTCTGGCCTTAGAGCCTCAGTGTCTGCCATCAATTTCTTTATTAGTTCTTCCATCTCCGCCATTCTACCTTCCATTTTCGTGAGTGAGGATTGCTGCTCAAATGTGGGGTCCAGAATACAAATGGCAAGCTATTGTTGTAAGGCCAAATAAGATCGGATCTCATAGACGGCACCAGCGGTTAGGACTTGTTAATGTGTACTGCCCATTGAAGGAGTTATCTTCAACCTACTACCTACAATAGGAGGGGAAGGTTGGCCGAAGCTGGGAAGCCTCCGTTGTCAAAGTCAGTGAACTCTCCTTCCGTTTTTCAAGGATCTAGAGGCTGAGTATCGCTTTCCTGTCTTCTGTAGCTTTTTGCCTTTTTCACTGTTGTCATGGGTTCACTTTTGCATCCTTCCTCATGAAACCCGTCTGTCACGATCATTCCCACTTTTCATGGTGACGGCGGGATACAGCATTTATGCGGCCATCAATAACAGACATCGAGCCAGTTTAATGAGGAGAGGGGAAGAGCTGCTAACTGAATCCCCTTCTCATGGTGGACGCTGTCTAGGCCCAATTTCTTCAGATCCTTCCAGTTCACTCTTTTCACAAATCGTGGGTAGGATAGCATGGGCTTGGCCCAAAATTTAAGATCTCCCTTCCAAATTCCAATAGCTATACACAATATTTACAGCGAAGGGTCAATGTTAGGGGTGTAAAAATTAACGGGAAAGTTGAAAAATAGGTCTGGACTGGCCCGGACTGGTGAAATTGGTCAGGTTTTGGACCTGTCCGGTCTAGGACCAATTCCCTTAGTTCCAAAATCGATCGGTGCTGGTCCGGTTCCAGTTCTACGCTTTTTAGGTCCAGAACGGACCGGTTTACTATATTATATATTTTAAATTAATTTTTTTAGTATTATATATAATATTTATAATAATATAAATTATAATTATATATAAGATAATGTTATTATAATTTATGACATAAAATTTTAATATTAAACATGAAAATTTATTTGATCATATGCTTTAAACATAATATATATATATTAATAAAATTTTATGGCCTAATAAATTCTCAACATATTTTTTTTTATAAATATATAATACATTATTATTACTAATATACATTAGTATATTAATTACATTTCATTTTTAATTAATTAGTATACTAATGCATATTAGTATAATAATTACATTTTATGTCCTAATACTAATTTAATTAAAACTGAAGAATCGAATCGAATGTACCGGTCTAAGAAGATAACTGATGTATAATTGGTTATTGAAAATATAAAATTAATATATACCAATTTGATCCTAAATTTTATCAAAATCAAACCGAACCTAATCGATTACTGCAAAGTATAGCATTTGATTCTTCGATCTCAAGCGATTCTTTTCTTATGCATATAATTTAAATGCAACCTTTTAACAAGGTGATATGACAATGATTATCCTTATGTGCACGTGGCACCATCTACTTTAAAAACGGAATAAGTTGACCGTACACGTGGAAACATGAGTAATAACTTTCCTATAACATCTACTTAATTAATTATGCACTTTTAGCTGGCTCAAGTAAACCTTTCTTTCTAAGCTTCTCGTTAAAAACGCTATGGCTCTTCCATTTTAGGAAAACAACATTTTATAAAGGAATGATATACACAACTAATTTTTTTATAATTATGTTTTAAAATTAGAATATTTATATAAAGTGATATTAATTTTATAAGTTATTTTATAAAAATGTTTTTCATTGAAAATATAATTGTATAAATTATTTTCGAAATATTGTTTGTCTATAATTTTTCTTAATTAAATGAAATAGTTAATACAACTTAGGGCCGGTTATAATTAATTTATACTATATTTTATGGGTGTGGTAATGAATAATGGTATGCTAAACTTGGTTTCTTTGGAGTTTGTAGCATGTAAGAGAGCTTTCCATGCCCATATACCCTATACTCTAAAAATAGGAAACATAAATAATGGATGTTTGCAGACGAAAAAAAATCAGATAGGCCAGCTCTCTCATGGGTAGCATGTGGTCTTCATTTTCTGATCATCTTATAAATATTTATCTGATCGTGAACTTGGATGTTAGACCGATGAATCAATAGAGGGACATACGTGTGATGATTTGGAGAAAAGATGGGAAGTTTTTATATTTATTTTATATTTTTTAAAAAGAGAAAAATTAAAATAAGGAAAATTCCTTGCAAGCTTAATGGAACGCAGTGTTTCATTAGAGGGAAAACAAACAGCCCCCCTCCCAGCTGGCTCATATATATTCGCACTGAATCTCCCCTTGATAGTTGCTGCTTTTTCTTTCCATCAAGTGAAACCCATGCATTGCTTCTAGCATCCATGATCAATAAGCAAACTTTACCAGTGACATAAAACATAGAACATCAATTCTTGTATCATACTTGAACAACTTTATGTGATGACAGATTGGTTTTAGACTCAAAATAAAGTAGAAAGAGAGAAAATTTGGCATGAAACTAGTACTTTCCTAGATACTTCTTTGAAGAACTACAAGGCATTCAAAAGATGACATCCCACTACTTCACAGATAGGAATTAGAGTACGACAGAAGTCAATGTGAATACGAGTAGCAGAACCTGCTTTCACTACAACAGAATGTGTATTTTGTGACAGAGGAAACTGTAACAAAAAAATGGCAAACCGTCACTAAACATATTTGGTGACGGTTTGAAACTGTCACCATGACCGTCACCTAAAGTGCGTCACAGAAAACATTTGGTGACGGTTTACTGTTCAACCGTCACAAAAAATATTTTTAGTGACGGTTGGAAGTGTTCCGTTCGGTACAACGTTCGAACGTTCCTTTTTTTGTGACGGTTATGAACTGTCACAGAAAATCACGTTCGGACGTAAAATCAAACGTTCGGACGTTATACCCGACCGATTGGCGTTCGAATGAGAGAAGTTGACGTTTGTTCGATATCGTTCGAACGTATCATATTTACGTTCTAATGTCAATGCGTCCGAACGTTAATTACAATAAACGTTCGAATATTTGTTCGAACGTAAACGTAAATGTTCAAACGTAGCGCGTTTAATGTTCGGACGTTATTTCGAATGTAAACGAAGGAGCGTCCGAATGCAAGTTCTTTGTTCGAACGTTAGTCGGTTTAACGTTCGAACGATTCAATTGTATTTACGTTCGAACGTTTGTTATAGTGTGAACCAACGTTCGAACGATTTTTATTTACATTCGAACGTACAGATCAGAAATTCTATTTTAATAAAATTTAAAAACAAAATACCAATTGTATCATATTACATACCCAATTAACAAGTAACAATGTCTTATAAAAGTACAAAATTAGATATTAAAACTAGTCAGAAATATTGATAAAATTTATTTCTTCTTTTTCCCTCGCCCACGGGGATTCTGTTGCAACGACATAACACGCTCCATTTGCACCATCATCTCTCGTTGCACTTGCTCTTGCACTTCACTGCGTATTCTTTCCTCCTGGTCTCTCTGTTGGTCCTGCAAACGCGTCTCTAAATGAGACTGTCGTTCTAAGAGAGACTCTAACTCTTGCTGTCTCGACCTCATATACTCATTCTCATGCCGTGCAGCTTCTAAATCTGCTGTAAGATTATTAATTTGTGAAGTCGATGAGGTTGAGGAGAATGAACATTTATGCTTGATAGATCGTCCCAAACCTCTTGCCATACTAGACTGCGGCCCGAGCACTTGGGTGAATATGTCTATGTCACTAGGAGAGGATTCCGCAGAAGTCGACTGCATCTCCAACATTTTGCTCTGCAATTTAAAAGGTAATGATCGTAAATAATTAGTAACGTATTAAAAGAAATAGAAATAAGAAATAAACTATTAAAATGTTCTATAAAAAATTTATTTAACAAAATTAATACTGCTTACATAATTATCTGCAGCGACAGGATCCATCCACTCACTATGCTCATTAGTGTGAGCAGCAGCATAGACATGAATGAGGGAAAAGTTTTCAGGATCATCACGTTTCTAACAAAGCGACAATATTAGCAATTTTAAAAATATAATGTTAGTACTTATCAGAAAGAATATCAAGAAAATAAATGAATTCTATAATTTTTTAATTACCATTTTTTCAGCAAGACGGTGGAATGACCTTGAACCGGCACGATGGTGGACAGTCAGAACGGATCTATTCTGTGCATTTGTAGAACTCAAGTGCTACAAAATATATTAAAAATATTAATTGTAATATGTATACATATAATGTATAAAACGAATATGAATGTAAATAATTAAAAGATATAAATGTAAAATACCTGATAATCTGGAGATGCGAAAAGATCACAACACTTTCTCCAATCATCTAACTTCATTTGTTGAAAAGGAGACTGCGCAGCCTCTTCCAACGTCTCAAACTTCTTGAAGTGGTCATGACATCGTCCTTTGTGACGTCGGAATAGTGTAGCCATCAACTCATTCACGGTTCTTAAATCCTCGCTACGGCCAAAGTCGAGGTCGAATTCATCCTAACAAGGGAATCAGGTAAAAAATATAATATATTAATCTAAGTGAAAAAAATGTACTGAAAAGTAAACTCACCAGCACACGACTTCGAATGTGCTCCTTAATCTCATTCGGAACATCTCGCCATGAGCGCACATAAAATGGAGCATAAGCTCGAACTACTGTGCCAATATAGGAGGAAAGCGCTGCTGCACTATCATCCACTCCTCCAGTGGAATTATCAGGAATTGTGATCTTCAGTTTACCGTGCCTTCTATTTTTTTCAAGAGAGATTCCACGTGTATAGCCACGACCGCGACGTGCAGATGCATGAACTACATGATAATAATAGATATACTATAATTATAATTATATAGTTATTGAGAAAAAAGTATTAACTATATATATAATTATCAACGACAATATTTCCTTACTGGTAGGTGTCGACTGGCTGTTGTTCTCTTCTGTGTTAGCTTGATCTTCAGGAATGGATTCCTCGAGTGGGGAGTCCTCAATGGATTCAGGACTTGGACTTGGCGGAGGCACATTTCTTCGTTGTCGTTTTGGCGGCATTCTTTAAAATAATTAATTATATCAAAGAAAATTAATTAGAAGAAATTATGAAAATTTAAGATATTTTATAGTCACCTATATAAATAAAATATTTAGTACTTTTATTCTTCAGATGAATTTTCCATACTTGTTTCAGAATCTCCATCAATAACATCTTCATCATCATCATGCACCTCTTCTTCATCATCTTTATCCACCTCCTGCCCGGATTCTGATTCGTATTCATCTTCTGACTCGTCTTCTTCATCTTCCTCCAAACTGACTTGAATTGAATGATCATTTAATACAGACGGGTCGAGATGTACGGGTGGGACATCATCTCTACACAAGGGGAGCAACTCGAGTGCACCGAGGTCAATAAACAAGTTAATACCCTCTCCATCTTCCTGGTATGCCTCAACAATCGGATTGTCATATTCAATTGTTACTTATTAAATTCTTTATTATATACTAACTTATAGTATAATATATATACTACATTTTATATATCTATAACTATATACTACATTGTATAGTATGATAGCATAATATACTTTAAATGAGAACATCAACGTATATAATATATAAACTATACCATATATATAAATCAATAATATATATTAAATTGTTACTTATTAAATTCTTTATTATATACTAACTTATAGTATAATATATATACTACATTTTATATATCTATAACCATCAATAACATTGTATAGTATGATAGCATAATATACTTTAAATGAGAACATCAACGTATATAATATATAAATTATACCATATATATAAATCAATAATTTATATTAAATTGTTACTTATTAAATTCTTTATTATATACTAACTTATAGTATAATATATATACTACATTTTATATATCTATAACTATATACTACATTGTATAGTATGATAGCATAATATACTTTAAATGAGAACATCAACGTATATAATATATAAATTATACCATATATATAAATCAATAATATATATTAAATTGTTACTTATTAAATTCTTTATTATATACTAACTTATAGTATAATATATATACTACATTTTATATATCTATAACCATCAATAACATTGTATAGTATGATAGCATAATATACTTTAAATGAGAACATCAACATATATAATATATAAACTATACCATATATATAAATCAATAATTTATATTAAATTGTTACTTATTAATTCATCAATAAACACCATAAACTCATAAACTATTCACAAAATTCACAAACAATAATCACAATTATTTCAAGTGTAAGCATAAAATCACAACAACATGTATAAACATATTGCTAAACTTTATAAATATAACAAGCACTCACAAAAAACCAATAATCTAATTGTCAATAATATTATATAATATCCTAATATATAACTTAAACATTTATAATATAATATATTATAGATAAAATTTTGGAAATTAAATTGACAAACGTTCGAACGTAATAATAAGTACGTTCAAACGTTCTGTGTATATAAGGCCAAAACCGAACGTCGAAACGACATTCGGTTACGTATCCATCGTCTTCTCCGTTCTTTGCCGCCACGCCTCCGTCACCGCCGCCGTCAACTCCGCCACAACCGTCACTAAAAGGTAGGCATTCATCTTTTATGCAATTAACATGTATTTTATTGAGATTTAGATTGAGATTTGGATTGAGTTTTGTTTAAAACCGGATAAGTATTACCGGATTTTCAACTTCATTTTCCGGCCACCACGGCCAGTCATTGGCCGAATAGTCACCGTAGAAATGTTTCTTGAAGTGTATACTTCATTTACATGGTGACATTTCGGCATTTAGAACCTTGTAGAGAAATTTTCGAGATTTCAATAATGGCTGAGTCGACTCAGCCATTCTGCATCGAAACGTTCGAACGTTTCACCAAGACATTCCAACGTACGACGTTTAAATTACAGAGCCGTTACGGCTTCCACGTTCGAACGTTAATCGTCTTACATTCGGACGTGAATATTATTAAACGACATACGTTCGAACGTTAAATGCAGAGCATCTTAAAATTAATACAAAAAAATGCATTATTGTAAATAATTTTTTTTTCCTTTTCTATTTTCAGGATATGGCTCTTCCACTGCATACACGAAAACGAGGGAGGGAAGGAGCCATGTCGGACACTGCCCGTATCGGAGCTCGTACTGTTATGGTAGAGAGAGAGGTCTTAATTAATGAGTTCGACGAACTCTGTTGGCAGCAGACGAACCTAAGAGATGTTTTCCTCAGTAGAGGCTGGGGAAATATCTGCACATTGAGGGGGAAGGTATACCTCTCAATGGTTCAAGAATTCTATATGGGGATGTGTGACATGCCTCCGGATGCATCCTCTCACACCGTGACTGTACGCGGTGTTTCCATTGAGGTATTGGCAGATGTCATCGGCGAGCACCTCGGGATTCATCGAGGAGTTGAGACATTTACACACTCAACACCCCATGAGGATGTAGGCACTTCTACATCATCTACTGGCCGGGGATGTGAGCCAGCATCAGCCAGAGATGCAGGCCAGTCAGAGGCTGAGGATACTGGCGTCGACGCTCGGGATGATGACCGAGACGAGGATTTCTACATTCTCACTGGGAGGGATCGCATGCAGATCGAGCGGAAGAACGCCTTCAACCAGAACCATCTGCTGCATTTCTTCCGCATGTTGCACCTTATTGTTGCAACAAATGTCGATCCTGTGGCTCATAAAACCACATTTAGTCGGCTTCGGGCACAATTTTTGATACGAGTGGCACGTGGAGATCCTATAGATTTGCCACTGCACATTTTTGAGAGGATCCGTTACGAGGCGAGCATCGTCTCCACGGATAATCTCCCATATGGTGTCCTCATCAGCCGACTATTACTTGCACGGGGAGTGCCGACCCAGCCAGAGGAGCGGGTCAAAGATCAGATGAGCCCCCTCGACATGACCACGCATCGGCGTAGCATTGGACAGGCGAGGGGACGTCAGCCACCCCCTGTAGAGGATCTAGTTCCTCCGACGCAGCCTGAGCCAGGTCATGTCGGGAGTAGTAGTCAGCATACGCCGAGTACATCTGCAGGAGATGTGCGGCCTGCTTGGGTTGATGCGGTCATCTCACAGCTGACTGCGCATATTGATCATAAGATCGATCGATCGCTCGAGGCTATATCGGCGTCTGTTGCCGAACTCACCCATCGTGTAACTATCCTCAACGACAAGGTCGATACCTTGACTGAGGAAGTACGGAGTTCGACTTTTGCGGATAACGTTATCATCTGACTGTTGTTTACTACATTCTATCAAATTTTGTATTTTATTTTTAATATTTGTAACGAAAAATATTATTGAATATTTTTATCGTTTTTTAATTTCAATTTTTAATCTTCTTTGATGTTATAATTTCCAACTTTAATACTAAATCACTGCATTTCAAATATATATAAATCAATAATATATATTTATATATTACAAAGTGTGTATATATAAATATATACAATTCAATTTTTTAGACTTGTTCACAAATTATGCACAATAAAAATCACATAATTTTTAAATTAAAGTCATTTAATTTAAATTTACAATGAACGTTCGAATGTTATTACTTAACGTTCGAACATTGGTGCAAACATTTTACGTTCAAACGTAAAATTAATAACATTCGAACGGTTGCGCCAAAACATTTTACGTTCCAACGTAAACAGACATAACGTTCGAACGTATATGTGACGTTCGAACGCATATTTCCCATACGTTCGAATGTAAAAAAGTCTCATTCTATCTTTAGTGACGGTTTCCAAAAACTGTCACAGAAAATGCCTTTTAGTGACGGTCTAGGGACTGTCACAATTTCCCAACCGTCACTAAAAAGAAATTGTGTTGTAGTGTTTGGATATGAGTGCTGATGATCAATACTCGATAATTTATATTGGGCCATGCTGATGTGAGTGTTGTATGCCCGAGAATTTTCCAAGCAATACAATTAAGCAGTTGAGGTTTTAATGCAAATTTTCAGCAGAAGTTTTTACAAATCTTCTTTTTTTGTTTTGTTGTTTGATTTTGTGTTTTTTTTTTTCAATGACAAGTTTATGAACTCAAGTTATAAGCTCTTCGGCCAAATTCGAATGGTTTTGATCCGAGAATTTATGGACAGCCAGTGGACTAGTTGAAATTGAACCATCATCTTCACTAGAGACAATTGTGTCTAATATTTTGAACTTTCCATCAAATATCTTTGTCATCCCAATTGATGAAAGTTTTGTAATTGAGTTTTACTCATAATTAATTTTTAAATAATAAAATTGAATTTTTTGGGTTTGACTATATCGTGGTTTTACTTTTAAAGAATTCTTTCAAGGGTTTTCCTTCGATGCCAATCTTGGTGTCATGCAATTTATTTTATGTTATTTTTTAATTATTAAATATTGCATGATTAACAATTAACCAATTTGTTGAGTGAATTGATAGATATTTCTGCTGCATTATAATATAAGGGTACTTGAGTAATTTCATAGACTTAAAATTGACAACATCAAGAATCCAACAAGAATATCTCGAGGTCTCATCGGAAAAGAAGTCAAGGTTACATTTAAAGCTGAAGCCACTTTGACACGAAAAGCTAACCGTTTGTAGAAAAATCTCAAGTCTTCACCATCAAGGCCATTGACTATTTGTGCTTCTTCCTCCTTTTCACAACCACTCAGTTTTTCTTATCAACAAGCCATTGCCAAAGTGATATGTGTGGGTTAGCATTCGAGGGAGCTTGGTGCACTGCATCTATCTACTTCTTCGATCACCATCAAAAGCCCATTTTTGTGGGGTCAATGATGATCCAACACCCCAACATTTGTCATTGCTTTGTGACTTTGTTGATGGTGGAGTGGTTGTTCCTTGGTGAGAAAGTTTTTAGTGCATATTTTGGTTAGAAAATTCCTTGAAAAATTTTCATATTGTTTTTCTCAAAGAGTGTGGTCGTGCTACATGATGGAAAATTGATTGGTCGAATTTCAGCCACTGGAGTTCTAGGAGAAAAGCTAATGTTTCAAGATCGTTAGAGGTTTTGGCTGCTACTACGGTAGAAGACAAATGGGTCATTTGTCTGGTCAAGTAATAGTGTCAATTGATGAAAGTTTTGTAATTGAGCTTTATTCATAATTGATTTTCAAATAATAAAATTGAATTTTTTGGGTTTGACTGCATCGTAAGGTTTTACTTTTAAAGAATTCTTTCAAGGGTTTTCCTTCGATGCCAATCTTGGTGTCATGCAATTTATTTTATGTTATTTTTTAATTATTAAATATTGCATGATTAACAATTAACTAATTTGTTGAGTGAATTGATAGATATTTCTGCTGCATTATAATATAAGGGTACTTGAGTAATTTCATAGACCTAAAATTGACAACATCAAGAATCCAACAAGAACCAATTTGAATTCTAGCCAGAGTGGCTAATAAAACTGTATTATGTTTGTATTTTCTAGCAAGAGCGAGACAGAGCCATCAAGATCTCAAGCAAGCAAAATACTCTATATCACAAATCCAACAAGTTACCTTCATAATAATTGGACTGGGGATATATTACTGTAAATCAGAATCTAAAATAAAGTCATGAAATCTACCATCTAAATAGAATTATCGAGCACAAAGTTAATTGAAACTTGGAACAACTGAGGTGTCGTACCTGTAATATGACAGCTAAAACGAAATTTATGTATGAGAAAAAAGAAGTGACGCAATCTTTTTTTCCCCAAGGCACCACTAGATAAGCATATTTCATTTGACCCCTTGCAAAATATTTGATAACCCAAAACACTTAGCAATACCAATTATAAAATATCTCTCTCCGTAACAATTCCTTGTGAAATGTAAATTAATTTTTTTAATGAAAAAAAGAGAGAAAAGATAGAAATAAGAATCTTTCGTTTTCTTTCTGGATGATTTTTGCAGAGCATCACTGTTCCTTACATATAGCTGGCATATTCCAACGGTATTGTTCCTATCAAGCAGCTGGCATATTCTTTACTTAGACGTAAAAAGTAAACAAGACCATTAATGTGCATCACTTGTCCAAGTCAACTGATCTGAAATTTTCTTCCGTCTTGTTTACGTCTTCTAGGCTGACATTAACACCCATGATCAAGCTGGCCTGATTCCCACTAGCGGTGATGTTTATTAAATTGTTTGATAGTTTGGAAAGCAAGGGAGCCTCTTTCCATATACATATCTCTAGCTAGCCTGTTAGTGCTAGCTTTTGTCATAATTCTCCAAGTCATCTCCAAATTACTATCTAGCAAGCATTTCTGTAAACAAGTATTGTTTTTTTCAAGTGTCCAATGGTTCCCCTAAGCACTCAAAAAGCCTCATCATCAGTACCACCGTCTTCTTACAATTCTCCAAGACCTCGATGGATGCATGATGTTTTCCTCAATTTCCATGGCGAAGACACCCGCAAGAGTTTTACAGACCATTTATACACTGCTTTAGAAAAGAAAGGCATTATCGCCTTTAAAGACGACGAAAAACTTGAGCGAGGAAAGTACATTTCTCAAGAGCTCTTGAAAGCAATACGTGAATCCATGTATGCCATCCCCATTATCTCAAAAAACTATGCTTCCTCAAGATGGTGCTTGACTGAACTTGCCCAGATTGTCGAATGCATGAGAGAGACGGGTTTGACAGTTTTGCCTGTTTTCTACCATGTTGATCCCTCTGAGTTACGAAACCAAACTGGGGCTTTTGCAGAAGCTTTTGCTAGGCATGAAGTAGACCCTAATATTGATATGGAGAAGATGCAAACGTGGAGAGTTGCTTTGAAAGAAGTGGGCAACATATCTGGATGGCATTTTCATCTTAGGTAACATTTTTTCTTTCATTCTTATAGCGAGAGCATGCATGGATATGTTGGAGATTCTCAAATTTGTACCCCCATAAAATTGGATTCCGGCCGGTTGTACCAATCAAATTTAATTGGATCCATATAAATACACATGTTAGACTCGTGTTGATCAGTTAGCGATCCAGCTCATGTGACAAAAATGATAAATTCTTGATGTGAAATCTAATCCATTTAATTAAATAAATTTAACAATTGATCGTTATGATCTATTAATTTTTTGTTAGAGAAGTGCTACTGCCACGATTAGGTTTGGATACAAAAAAAATTTCATCTCAATCTCATCTAGATCATTGCAAATATCTCAAATTTTCATACCCAGTATAATAAATAATTTAACTTTTTTAAATTTCAAAAGAATAATAATATCAAAAAATAATATTCTAACAGTATTTTATTCAACTTTCAACTCTCATCTCAACTCACTATCCAAACCTCCCGTAAGAGATTTCGAAAAACCAACTTTATAAATTGATATGACTTTATGTGGTACGCAGATTTGTACGTCAGATTGAATATTTGATGATCTATTTAATGTTTCCAGATCAATATTTGTTTGGCTGCTTTTGGTTGTGGATCACCACAAATTAGGGAAACGATGAGGGAGATCTGCCTACCCATTCAACTGGTGCTTGCCCCCTAATATTAATCGTTTCAACTTCGACCATTGGCCATTTAGCTATTGCCATCACCCAATTTTCCCTCTTTGTTGGATTTTTTTAAAATATGTATATTTATCTGACTATTAATTGTATCATCACTCATGGCTCCTCCTCTCTAAGGACTGACTACCTTCTTAATTTGCATCCATATCTATTCATCTAAAAGCCAGCATGCATTTTACGGCTTCCTTTCATCCTTAGAGCTACAACTTCCTTCCTCTGGCTTTATTATATGCATCTGTTATTTTTGACTACATATCATTACATTGCTCCCTAAGTCGATTCCCTTGTACTTACTATCAATTGTATGAAACTACATCATGCAACCTTGTCCCTTTGGATTTAGCATCAACAACAACTCTCAGATTATCAACATACCAAGAAACCCTGATTCCTTATCAAAACCTACAATTCTCCTATGGATTCTAATTTAGAAAAAACACCCAAACTCTCCTAATTCTCACAAAAAAATAATGGAAATGTAAGGGTCAAAAGTTAAACATTATTAGGGTGGTATAATATTGTAGATATGTGAACGGTACTCTAATTTTATCGATAACCCTTATTTATGGTAGGGTAATACCATATACAAAGGGAGCATCGAGGTTACAACCAAAATCCCAAAACCATGCTCCTTATAATGTGCTATATTGCACATTAATACATTATCATACATATGGCTCTTGAAAGGCTATCACTGTCTCATAATAATTAATTCTCTTATCATTTTTCCCAGGTATGAATCAACAATTGTCCAAGAAATCATTAAAAGGATACTTCAAGGATTAAGTCGTAACTTTTCAACTCTTTCCAAGGACCTTGTTGGAATAGAATCCCATGTGGAGGAAATGATGAACATACTTGGTATTGGATCGGATGATGTTCGCTTTATAGGAATTCATGGCATGGCTGGAGTGGGTAAGACAACTTTGGCAGAAGTCATTTATGATAGAATATCTTACCAATTTGAAGCAAGCAGCTTTATTGCTTGTATTAGAGAAGAAACTAGAAACCGTGGTTTAGTTTCTTTACAAAAACAACTTCTTTCTAAGATCTTCATGGAAAGGGCAATAAATATATGGGACGATCGTGAGGGAATGAATATGATACGGAATAGACTATGTTACAAAAAAGTATTTTTAGTCCTTGATGATGTGGACAGAGAAGAACATCTAACAGCATTAGCAGGGAGCCATGATTGGTTTGGTCCAGGGAGTAGAATCATTTTAACGAGCAAAGATAATCATTTATTGAAAAGACATGGAGTGAATGATATCTATAAGGTTAATGAGTTGAATAACGATGAAGCATTGCAGCTCTTTAGTTTGGCAGCTTTCAAGAAACCCTATCCTGAAGAAAATTATGTGGATTTATCCAAAGGCTTTGTGAAATATGCTCAAGGCCTTCCTTTAGCTCTCAAAGTTTTAGGGTCCTCCTTGTTTGGTAGAGGAACAAATGCATGGAAAGGTGCGTGGGATCAACTGAAAGTAAAGCCTAATAAAGGAATGTTAGATATACTTCAAGTAGGTTTTGATGGATTGGAGGATTTGCAAAAGAAGTTGTTTTTAGATATTGCTTGTTTTTTCAATGGAGAGGTTTTAGATAACATTTTAATGGATATATTAGAAAGTTTTGGTTACTATCCATACCTCAATATTGATATTCTCATGGAGAAATGTCTTATAACCATCTCATCTAAAAGGTTGAGGATGCATGATTTGCTACAAAAAATGGGAGAAGAAATAATTTATGATGAATCCCCCGAAGAGCCTGGCCGGCGTAGTAGATTATGGCATTATAAGGATGTTCTTCACGTGTTGACGAATAATACTGTAAGTGGATTAATCCAGATATAAATCATGTATAGTGTATTTTCATTCTAATTCTTAAGTGTTTTGCAAATATTTCTCACACAATTTTATTGTTCTTGGTTTTTAGGGGACTGACGTGATTGAAGGTATAGTGCTAAACTTACCTAATCAAAATGAGGAACGATTCAGTGTTAGAGCCTTCTCAAAGATGAAGAAATTGAGAATTCTTAAAATTCGGAATACAAGTTTTGTCAACATGAGTTTTTCTAATCTCCGTGATAAGTTATTCAATTTGCATTGGCACAGCGACCCTTTAAGATTCATGCCAACACATGGGTTACGGGTACTAGAATGGTCTGGATATCCTTCAAAATCCTTGTCAAATAGCTTTCAAGCAGACAATCTTGTTGAACTTAGATTTCCATGCAGTCACATCAAGCAACTGTGGAAGGGAATTAGGGTAAGGTGTTTTCTTCTTATTCTTTTTTCTACTAATGGTACTAAGCTTGTTAATGCTTTTTTTTTTGTTCAATATTTATTGTTTTATAACAGAGTTTTGGAAGTTTGAAACGCTTGGATCTTAGCGGCTCTCAAAACTTGTTGAAGACACCAGACTTCACCGGAGTCCCAAGTCTTGAGACACTAGACCTTGAAGGTTGTTCAAGTTTATCTAAGGTCCACAAATCTATTGGCGTTCTCAAACGGCTTAGACGATTGAATCTACATGCTTGCAAACACCTTAAAAGCTTTCCAAATGAGATTAGCTTGGAGTCTCTTGAACATTTTTATCTTTCTGATTGTTCAAGATTTGAGAAGTTCCCAGACATTGTGGGAAACATGACTTCATTGCGGTTACTTTATTTGGATGGTACTGCCATAAAGGAACTACCCCCATCATTTAAGAGTTTATGCAGCCTTTCCATATTGTCTTTACATAATTGCAAAAAGCTCTTAAAGTTTCCGAGCGTTATTTGTAGTTTGTCATCTCTTAAAATTCTAGATGTATCTGATTGTCTAGCACTTGGTGGAATTCAAGACATGAATCGTGAGGGGTATCTGGAACAATTGTATGAAGGTGGAACTGCTATCAAACTCACTAAGTTTTTTGCAGTGCCAGAGCTTGGCTCAAATGATGCTTACTCTACGCAAGAAATGTTTATGACTAATGATGACTCTATTGGGGCCTTCTATATCGGTTTTGATGACAGAGTCTACTATATTAGAAGCTTGAATCATGAAGAAAGTAATTTGCAAACAAAGGGCTATGACGTTGTGAGTCTCTTTGATCTCTTCTTTTTTTTTTTTTGAAATGAAACTGAATTTCATTGATAACAGAAGACATTACATCAAATCACTAATTATAGTGGATTAAATACATAATGGAATTTCTTCCAATGTATACTTGTCTTCTACAAAATCTAACCCAACTCATGCCAAAATATATGCTGCCATGTTTGTCTGTCTGCTTGTATGAATAATAGACTATGAACTGAGGGTTGTTAATACTCCTTTGGCATCTGCAATTAGTAGACCAACTAAACTGAAATTTGTTTCAGCCTTGTTTGCCATCGAAACAACTTGCATAGCATTCCCCTCAAATACAACCTTGGACAGCCCCATCTATTTGGAGAAAATTGCAGCTAATAGAAAACCATAAGCTTCTACAATAAAAGAATCACAGTTTATTGATATGGGAGCTTGTAATATGCCAATCACCTGCCCTTGGGAATCTCTAGCAATCACTCCAATGCCAATCCTTTCTTCTGAATATTTTGTAGCATCATCCCAGTTTACTTTATGAACTCCCTCATTTGGTTTCTGCCATGATCTCTTCTTAAGATGTTTTGTGAGAGTGGTTATTTAGTATACTCCAACTAACATCTTTCTGTTTTTTGTTTTTACTTCACGTGCAGGAAAATAATTGTTTAAATCCCAAGTTAATGTATGGCTCTTCCCTGGGAGCTGAAATTCCAGAGTGGTTCAACAGTAGAAGTTTTGGTTCTCATGTAACACTTCAAATCCATCCAAACTTAGATAATAATAGCAAGTGGAAGGGATATTATCATTTTACTTTTTATGAAGTTGATGATGAGGTAGAGAATTCAGATCCAAGGAATTTCAAGGGCAGTCATCCGGATGAAGGCCAGTTTGTTGAGTTTGTTTACCATTTCGAGACTAATGAAGGTCCTCTAAAAGAATCCTTAGTCCTTCGTGCCCCCAAAGATCACCCTTCTGTAGGGCTACTTGGGTTTGGGCTGTATCTACCAGTCGAGTGGTTTTTGGAGCAGTCAAATAATTTGGATAGATGGAGCTACGTTGGAGCATCAGTTAAAACAAGTAGCTCAAACATGAAGGTGAAAGAGTGCGGGGCACGCCTTCTATATCAACATCCTCATTCTGAATTATATAATACTTTTTTCCCTCATATTGGTTCAAAATTAGAAATTAGGCATCATCTTTGTTGTTGCTTGGAAATGGGTAGTCATATTGTTGTACCTTATCGTTTCTAAGGCATAGTAAGGAATTAAAATATGTGTGGTGGGTCAGTACTCTAGGCCAAGTTGTGTAAATGGATGCAATTCATGTATATATTGAGGCTTTCATCAATTATTAATGCTAGTTATTGGACAAGACGTTTGAGAATGCAGAAGTGTGAGATTTGCAGTGCTCTATACTAGATCTACATTAAGTATGAGATACAACTCTTCATTCAAGCTGTACAAAAGAGATCAGCTAAGCAATTCCAGATTTAATTCAGGAAAAATTTCCCTTGGGTTAACATCGACAACCTTAGCAGTGTTCCTTTACATTTTTTCCACAAATTTCTAATATAACAATATCGACCGCCCTCCTTAATATATATGTGTAAAAGAGTTTATAATATATTTTTAATATTACGTACAGAAGAAAAGTTTTAAAATTTTATAAAAATCTACCATATATCATTTACAATTCATTAGGGTTTCTTTTATTTTATTTTTTCAACCCCTATGATCTCAATCTTTTATCTGTAAAAATGGTTTTTATGCTCTCCAATCACACATCACCATGTCGTGATTTCATTATACAATAAACTAAATCTATAAATCCAAAAATATGAGCCCTAAACTTTTATAAATTCTAATTTTATAATAATTCTTCTTATCATTCAGTACACCACACATCATATCTCTTTTATTTTATTTTTTTCTCCTTGTCATAAAAAGTATGTGATGTATGAATGATGAGAAGAACAACTTAATTAGTTTAGAAAAATAAAATAAAATAAAATATAAATTATATAAAATGTACTGTGTGAGATGATTTTTAGCATCTCTCCTAATTTTAATTTTAAGAGGCTTTGTAATCACTATTCGAACTGCCACTTGGAGAGATCGTCCAAATCTCACGGCCATTCAAGTAGGGGTGTAAACTCAAACCGGAAAACCGGTCCGGACTGGACCGAACCGGACCGGTTTTACCGCTTTTGAACCGGTCCGATCCGGAACTGGTTTTTAAAATGTAAAAACCAGCCGGTTCCGGTCCGGTTTTGGTTTCGGGAATTTTTGGCCCGTACCGAACAGGACCAGACCGATTGATTAAAAAAAATAAAAAATAATATTTTTATATATAAGTTTTATACAAAATATTTTTTATATATTAAATATTAATATATATATATAAGTTTTATATATAATGTATAATTATAAATTTTTATGTGAAATTTTATATATATTATATATATTCATATATGAAATAATTTCTTATTATAATTTATAAATTATTACATAAAATGTTAATACTAAATTACTAAAAGTTTAAAACTAATACTAATATATAACTTATAATTATATCAATAGTCTAATATTAATACTATTATATAGTCTAATATATTAATAAAAGTATAAAAAAAAAAATTTTAAATCAAAAATTTTTTTTTTTATAAACAAATTTTTAATGACAAATTGTGAAATTTACATTTTAAAAAAATTGAAAAACTGGACCGGATCGGACTGGAAACCGGTAAAACCGGAATTACCAGTTTAGGAGGGTAACTGGTGCGTAATCGGTTTTGAAAAATACAAAATTGGTACATACCGGTTCGGTCCTAAATTTTATCCAAAATCGGACCGGACCGGACCGGTTACACCCCTACATTCAAGCATATTAAAAGAAGAGCAGTGCTACTCTGCCGCTCAAAGTAGCCCGCTACAACTTACCTCTGGGCCAATATCACATTTTTATTTTGTTTCAATTTTTTATTCATATTTTTTTTTTATCATTTTAAAACATTTTTAAAAAATATGTAGAAAATATCAATACACTAATAGTCACTTCCTTAACTATTAAGTAAAGAAAAAGATTTAAAATAAAATAAAATACTTGTGTCAAAATGAGGGGCAAATTGAGTAGGTGAAATAGCGTTTTCCTTAAAACAATGTCCATCTTTTTCCACCTTTAATATTTAGAAAGTTAGCAATCAGTTTATTGGTCCCATCTAGATCAAAGTTGATTGGCCAATCATATTAAGATATTGTTATTTTATTTTAGGATAATGTTAGGCGACACCAAATGTGTTTCTCAAATATGCACACTAATGTAAATGATTTTTTTAAAGTATTTTTTAAACATCATTAATCACTAAGAAAAAATACAAATTCACTAATAATCATTTTCTTAATCACATCTCAAGAGCATACTTAGATTGAGATAAAACTACAGCTGGGAGTTTCGGTAACTTGAATGCCTGAAAAATAGTGTATGAGAACCAGATCTTTCATAGCAAACTATTGACCAAAAGTAGTAGTGAAGGCATTAAGATGTGAGGGGTTTGAACTAGTGAGAAGAATATTATCTACATATAAGAGTAAAAAAATAGTGCCTAGAGATGAGTGATATATGAAAAGTGAAGGGTTAGCAGAGCTATACTAGAAACCATAGGCAAAAAGGAAAGTACTAAACTTATCAAACTAGATGAGAGGGATCTGTTAAGCCATATAAGGCCTTGTTTAACTTGCAAACATAAGAAGAAAACGTGGGATGGATAAAACCTAGAGATTGGCAAATAAACGTGTCCTCTTGGAGATCACTATGGAGGAAGGCATTCTTGACATCGAGTTGGCGAATATCCCAATGGCGAACAGGAGAGAACGTCTCTGTATAATTGACACCATCAATTTGGTGGAAGCCCTTGAGAGCAAGCCAAGCTTTCAACCGATTGAGAGTACTGTTGGCATTGATTTTGATCTTGAAGACCCCCATTTGCAACCAATAACATCCATGTGAGGGGAACGAGGCACGAGTGTCCAAGTGTTGCTGTCTTGGAGAGCTTGGATCTCATCTTGCAGTGCTTTGGTCCAGCAGGCATGGTTAAGGGAGGAGCGTATTGTCTTTGGTTCCTTGGGAAGGTCAACAACAATGTCATAGTCGATGTACTTCAAGTTGGGTTTGCGGATCCCAGCCTAAGAGCAGTTTACCATGTTGTGGCAAGGAGGATCTGAAACGAGTGAATCAATGGGCAGGAAGGGGAGTTCATCATGTTGGGCACTTGGACGCTTGACTTGGGGGTGAAGCCGGTGGAGACAACTCCATGGGAGTCAAAGATGGTATAGGGGTGGCGCCAATCATGGGTGACATGTAGTCAACTGGTGGAAGAGGTACCTGCACAGAAGAGACACTAGAGACACTTGTTGGGTTAGAAAGTGTAGAGTTTGGTGAATGCCAATCCATAAATGTTGATAAACTTTGGTCAGAAGAGTGGGAGGTGGAGATTCTCGGGTTGTTTGTAAAGGAAGGTGGATTCATAAAAAATATGTCAGGAGACGAAGGTTCAATGAGAGGTAGGGTGGTAGCATTTATACTCTTGGTGTTTGTAAGATCTGATGTAATGGAAGGAAGATGATTTATTAAGAAAATAGTAGTTGAAAAAACTTTGACCCAAAAACATTTTGGAATACCACTTTAAAAAAGTAAGGTCATACCTAATTCACGAATTGTTCAATGTCGTCGTTCCATCGAGTCATTCTATTCGGGGATATGAGGACATGATTATTGATGGAGAATACCTTGTTGTTGAAGGTGAAGATTGAGTTGTGTGCTGCTGAACTCACCACCACCATCAGTTTGAAAGATTTTGATAGTTTCATTGAATTGACGATCAAGAAATTTTTCAAATAAAATAAAGACATTAAAAAATCAGATTTTTTTTTCATAAAAGAATAAACCACATATATTTAGAAAAAGCATCAACAAAACATGCATAATATTGAAATTTTCCAATAGATAAAACCTGGGCTAGTCTCCATAAATCACAATAAACTTCATCAAATACATTTAAACCAATAGAATAAAAGGGTAAAAATAGAAGTTTGCTCATTTTGTCTAACTGACAACTCTCACAAGGAGAGTTTTTTTTTTTTTTTTGAGAACATAAATAAAGCCATGAGAATGAAGAACACTAAGTGTAGATGCTTGGGGATGTTTCAACCGTTTATGCCACACTTATTTAGAAACAGTTCGAAATCGAGCGCAGAAGTGAGCTTCAAGTGGTAGGGACAGTACATATAAGCTACCATTTCGTCGTCCATTCAACAATGTACGATTATTTGGCCTTTCCTTAATAGAGAAACCAACACCGTAAAATTCACAATTGTAAGAATAATCAGTTGTTAATTGGCTAATTGATAAAAAAAAAAAAATTGCCAAATCAAGAACAAGTAAAATATCTTTTAATTTAGAGCATCTTCATCCGGTTGGCTATAGAATTTCCTAAATTTTAACTAAAATACACCATTCCTTAAACTTTATCCTAAATTTTACCTATCTTTAATAAACCTCCTACATCTCATTCTCTATATTTTCCCTATTCTATGAAAATAATTTTTTTCTATTCTTTCTTTATTATTTTTTTCTCTCACTTCCATTTATATTCTTAACTACTAACTCTTTTGTATTTTTCCTTTTGTTTTCAAAATACATTCCACTATATTTTGTAAACAGTTTATATGATTTTAATTTGGATACAATAGTACTTTTAAATTTAATACAGCATTACGAATAATAATTTTTTCTTAAATATGTGTGATTTCCAACGCAATGATATTTTTTAATATATTTTTGTCTGCATATATAACGGTAATATTTTATTTGTATTGTGTAACGGTAACAATTTTTGTCCTTCATCCAACGTTTAATTATTTTTAGCCTTCCGCCAACAGTAACATTTGTTATCCTCTCTCTGACGGTAACATTTTGTTTGTCCTTTCCACAACGGTAACATTTTGTTAGTCCTTTTCACAACGATAACATTTTTTATCTTCTCTCCAATGGTAACTAAAGTAAGGCATGAATTTAATATTCATGTTAAATTGCATGAATTTAAGTAAGGCATAACTAAAGTAAGTCATATCCATTGGCATTTGGTGCCGCAAATGTCATTTTCCCTTATAATTTGGCAGAAAGTTTAGGATTTTCATCCTAAACCATCAATTGCAATTCACAGCACAGAGTAATGAAATAGCATAGAGCAATGAAATAGCACTAAACAATGGAACAACACATAACAACGGAACAACACTAAGCAATGAAATTGCACAACTGCATGGTCGGAGTGGAACATAACAGAGCAACGAAAGAGCAAAGAGCAATGAAACAACAAGTTGGCAATGAAACAACACAGAGCAATGAAACAATACAAACCAATAAAACTGCACATAATAATGAAACAACATTGTCACAATGGAACAACAAAGACCAATGAAACAACACAGAGCAATGAAATAACACTAAGTAATGAAACAACACAGAGCAAATAAACATCACAACACAATGAAACAGCATAGAGCAATAAAACTGCGCAAAGCAATTCACAACACAGTGCAATGAAATTGTATAGAGCAATGAAATAGCATAGAGCATTGGAATTGCACATAGCAATGAAATAGTATGGTTGCACTCCGACAACACAGAGCAATGAAACAATACAGAGCAAAGGAACAACACAAAGCAATGAAACAACACAGACCAATTCAACATCACAGAGCAATTGAACAACACAAATCAATCCAATAGCAGGCGAAAATATCTAGAATTTTTTTCATAATTTGCAATATATAGATCAGTGGAAAATAGCCTCAAAACTAAGGATAGAAAATGGAAACCTCAGCACATGGAGGAAACAATTGCTCAGAAAAATCTAGGATTTTTTTTCCCCAAATTGCAATTCACAAATCAATGAAAAATAGCCCCAAATCTAAGCATAAAAAATGATTACCACAACAATGAAGGAAATACATTGCAACAAAAATCTAAGCAAAGCATTTATTCGAAGGAGATCTGAAAACCCGAAGGAAATCTTGAGTCTTTTGTCAAAACGTTGAATCTGAAAATCTAGCAATGGAGGAACCTTATTCTCAGTGAAATGAGATAGAGAAGCTTGGTGCAAACAACCATGGAGGATCTCGAATGGATGAAAATCCAAAACCCCATGAGGCTGAATCTTCATTGTGTGTGAATGAGAGGGTATAGGGTATAGGGATACTCACAATGATGAACCGATGAGAGGCTGACATCGATGGTAGGTGCGGTGCAATGGAGGGGCAAAAACAATGAAGGCACCCAATGGTCGAAGGGAGGGAGACGCGAGAGAAAAGAATGGCAGCCAATGAAAAGAACAATTCAGGATGTATAGTGGATCCCCAAATATGGGGATCCACTGTAGCATCCGAATTCTACCACCCTATTTTAGGGATTAGGATGGGAGAGTTTGGGGTGAAAACCCTAAACTTTCCACCAAATTATAAGGGAAAAGGACATTTAGGCACTGAATGCGAATGTTCTTAGTCATAGAGTCTCCATTACATTTACGCATCCCTCTGGAGTCTCCCTACTCATTCCTCTAGAGTAATAGCAACACCATTAACTGCCATCATTCTCACCCTTCCACTCAGAAACAAGCCACTCACCAACACACTTCAACATGGATATGGACTTTTTAATCCAACAAACGGAAGCAGTACTTTCCTGGCAGGATCTAAATCTGGAGCCAGCTCATGACTATGCAAAGGTAATCACATAACTTGCACTAGTGGGAAGAATAGTAGCAGCACGTCCATTAAACAAAATATGCAAGCTTCAAGGCAGCTTGGAACTTCATCAAAAAATTTCACATTGAATTGGCTACGTTTGGGTAGTGAGAATACCTGAGAAGTCTTGAGAATGTTTATGAATAATTATGAGTAGAGATTGGAGTGGGTTTGTGGGTCCCATTGAGAGTATTTTTAGTTGTTTGGACGTATGAAGTATGTTGAGTTGTTGACTTTTGAATAGATAGTTGAAAAAAGTGTGAGTCTCATCAATGATAGATTTTTTTTTTTTTAACGATGATGAAATGATAATTTTATTTATATATAATAGTGATAAATATTTTAGTGATTTTATTTATTTTTTTATATATGATAGTGACAAATATTTTAGTAATTTTATTTATTTTTTACATATAATAGTGATAAACATTATAGTGATTTTATTTATTTTTTATATATAATAGTGATAAATATTATAGTGATTTTCTTTATTTATTTTATATATAATAGTGATAAATATTATAGTGATTTTATTTTTTATTTATATATAATAGTGATAAATATTATAGTGATTTTATTATTATTTTTTTCTTTCCTCACTGACTCACTCACTCACTCTCTCTCTCTCTCTCTTTCTCTCTTCTCTGGCCCGATTCTCCCCAACTGAAATGGGTTTCACCCCTTTTCTCTCACTTGCGCCTCCGTACACGGCAACCCAACCTCACCGCCACCACCAATGACTCCCCCTCATGCCGGCGACCAAGCCAGACACTACCGATCTCCCCCACGCGCAACTCTCTCTCCTTTGCAGTAACCAAACCGAAATGGGTTTCACCCATTTCTGTCCACTTGTGCCTCCGTACGCGGCCACCCAGGCCACCGCACCTCACCACCTCACACCGGCAGTCACCTCTCGCAGACCTAGCCACCACTAGCCTCCCTCTCCCTCTCCGTCGCACACTGGCATTCGCACCCAACACAGACTCTCAGCTCATAGTGAAACATAGTGGCAAGAGATGTTTGAAAACTACTTCAAACTCATTTAGAGGGAAGACTA